>NC_137439.1:24006493-24326493 GCF_964374335.1 Astatotilapia calliptera | reverse complement strand
AAAAATCACTACGCTGGAGGCCTCTATTGTACGTCTATTAAATATAGCTTGTAAGTATTTAAATACGTCCTGTCTGCGCACACCTGATCAGATTCCTTCTGTCACCAAAATAGCACAGTACTTGATTGACTTTTCCACTTGTCTGACTAGGTAGGAAACAGACGCACAAATCCTACTAATCCTTGACAACCAAATTACACTGAGGCTCCTGATCGGTATACTGACACCCGCTGCTATATCTCTCACCCCACTTGGGTGTCTTCAAGACCACACTGAGTGACTGGACAAAAACAGAGGGAGTGCTTTTTCGATAGGTATGCCACTTCGATGAAACATAAATTGTGTCAAATGTGAGAACTTTCCATTGATGGTGTTATAGTTGTTCTGAGATGCACACATAAATAAAATGTTTTTATTGCAGTCAAGTAAATGGTGACTTAAAGCCGCCATGATGTGTGGCGGTACATGCTGGTAATGGCCAAAAGTTGAACTAGTTAGAGCTTGAAGGTACAATTTCTTTTTTGCTGAGCATCAAAGTAAAATGTAAGAGACTATGTAGTCACTCAAAACTGTTCATTAATAGCACTTTCAATGACAGTAGTCTTTTCAAAAGGATATAAGGGAAGTTTTGCTTCATTCATAATGTCACTGTTTGACCTCCTTGTGTCAAACATCTATTTCTGTTGAGTGAGCATTAGTTGTAGACGTGTGCTATTTGTGGAAACACATAACAAGTTGTCTAGTCTGAGCATCTTGTCCATTTGACAGAGGAATTGTCGCTATAGTGTGAAAACAGTACCTACTGCAAAGCTGAGGCTTAATGCTTGTCTCAGCTTTCTGCTTTCCCCCATCAGATCGCTTTTATTCAATCACATAGGCTGAGACTTAGAGGCAGATGGAGTCTTTTACTTTTGTATACCCAAGGGTGATAAGGCCATTTAGGGTTACTGAGGTCACAACTAGGCAACTTTTCTTATTCTTCAATCTCTGGGGTAAATTGCCTGCCACTGGGCCGATAGTGTATCTCCTCATCCGAGTCCTCCGGCCGGGGTTCGAAGCAGCTGTCAAACTTACGCCTGAGACGTTTCTTGAGCTGGAAGGTGCGCACCGTGTTGGAAAAGTTGTATTCCTGCTCCTTCAGTTTGGCATAGTAGTCGGAGAACTTGTTGAACAGAATGGAGATGGGCATGCCGTTAAGGATGATGCCAAAGGAGATACAGCTGAATGCCACACAGCGGCCGAGGTAGGAGATGGGGACAACATCTCCATAGCCCACAGTAGAGATGCTGACCTATAGGAAAAAAGGAATAGCGTCAGCTTCCATAAAATTACTCAAAGCCAGTGCTCTCTCGTGTAGATTTAAGTAGGGATCAAGAGAAGAGCAGAAGAAGTTTTCAGTTTAATCCTCACAGTACCTGCCTTTCACCTGGCCTCATGCACTTTGTATCCATTACTTTCTGTGAATCGAGTAATTAAAATGCTTTTTTTATATTTCTTGAATGCAATCACTTTGTCTGGCTACAAATGAGACGCATTACGCAGCATTAGAGGGAATTAGACACATATAAATTCACAGCTGCCACCAGATAAATGAAAACCATGTCCTCAGATGATACTGAAAGACACACAGAGTACCAGGCTGGTGACACAGTGTGACCCATGTGAACCTTCCTAGAAATGGTGTGATATTCATACCTCTAAATATTGATCATTTATATATGAAGCTTGAAAGTAAATTTGCATAAGTTACTGTTTAACCATATGACAGCTTGGCGGCCATCAGTAGCCACTCTCCACATCTGTATAGGCTAGATAATTTATATCAAGTTTATGTGACCCTGGAGTTACTCCACATCTTTCTCTTCGTTTCACATATAGTACCAATTATGGAAGATACTTTGGGGTAAGAATTACACAAAGGCAAATCCTACATTTATTATAGTTAGTAGGTTTTTCTGCAAGAGAGACGATTTCAGAATATTATTTAGCCAACCATTAATTCACTAAAGAAGACTGTGTTTGAGCTCTTGAATATAATCAGTGTTTACTGCATTTTAAAGGCATAAAAATAGCACGGAACATGATCTGTACTGTGAATCTGCCTTGGTCTGACTAAGCAGGCAGCACAAATCCAGATAGACCTAATCCCTGACACCCGAAATGCACTGCACTGCTTGATCATACTGACACACCCCCAACTGAGCTTCCCTTCAGCGCTGTCAAGAGAAAGAGCTTACCAAAGCTTCATAACTGAGTTAATTGATCCGGAAGAAGCTGAGTGGCAGCCGGTGAGAGCTGGCTACACGCTCTAAATGCTGTAAAACATTAATTGCCCCATTCATAATGAAAAGATGTGGAGCAACTGTGGTGTTATAAGTAGGGTTACATCATCAGTGTGGCTGGACCTAAAAATTGGACTTGAAAATATTTTCAAAAATAATTTACAATATCATCACAGCTGCCATTAAAAAGAAGAAATAATTCCCAGAGTGTTAAAACTTTTATAGAAATCACTAAAAGCCACAAAAAAACCCCAAATCTGATGTTTTAGTTATACTGCATTTGTAACAAGCATCCCAAACATATTAGAGCCATAGAACTTTACTGGACGTAGAGCTTGTCCCGTACTCACCGCAGCCCACCACCAGGCATCTGGTATGCTGCTGAACGGTGTCCCGGGCTGATCCACCTCCACAGAATGCATCAGAGCAGAGAAGGTGAAGATGCCCATGGTGATGAACAGAAACAGACAGCACACCTGCAGCACGACAGAACAGAGCACGTCAATGACAGCGCTTGTTTATATGAAACTATGTCATAAAGCAGATACTATTTTAGGGGCTTGCATCCAGTAATATGACAGTTTGAGATGTTACTATAAAGCCTTCCTGACATTTCTGCACTCGGCTGTGCAAGCTTTGTTCAATTAATGGGTTTTAAACACATCATATGCAATGAAACCGTTCTGTCTTTTGTTAATTAAATGAATAAATGTGATATTATGTTACATTAGTGAAGTTTAGAGCTGCTGGTAGGTGGATTTTGTTCTTTATCATAAGCTAATCATCTAGTGTCACTCTCTTCAAGAAATAAAATATGCAAATTTAGATCGATTGTGATATCCTATTGTAAAACTATCATAACCTTCTTCTCTTCTTATCTTATCTTATCTTATCTTATCTACTTCTCCTAGTGGTGACTTTCACATAAAACTACCTCCTGTTCCTCTTATGTCTCTTTGCCTTGCAGGTTGCCATGTTATTCAAAGGCCTTCAAATGTTACCAGCATTTGTGTTTATTGATTATTCCCTTCATACCTGCTCAGAGCACTGGCGGATGGTGAAGCCGAAAGCCCTCATGCCGGTGGAGTGACGGGCAAGCTTCAAGATACGGAAGATGCGCATGAGCTTGACCACTTTGAGCACCTTGCTGACTTTGCTGACTCTTGACATGGCCTTCAAATCCACCTGAGCACTGATGTCTTCAGCGTCTAATACAAAAGTCTCAAAAATGATCTGGAGGAAGTAGGGCATGACGGCTACCAAATCGACAAAGTTGAGGGCGCTCTTCACAAAATGCTTGATGTTTGATGTGGTGAGTAGTCGCAGAAAGTACTCCAACGTGAAGAAAAGGATAGAACTAACCTCCACCCACTCCATGTAGGTTTTGCCTGCAAGTTTGTACTGCCTAAGTTCTTTGACTGTATTCAGAGTCATGGCAACGATAGAGATAAGCACAAAGAGACTGGAAAACACTGCAAAGGCTTTGGCTGACAGTGAGGAGTAAGGATTCTCCATCAAGTCCCAAAGGGCTTTACGAAAGTTTCCAAGAAACATGGTCTTGTAGCCCTCGTCATCATGGTGAGGTTTAATCTCATCTATGAGCTCCTGGTTAACCTTCAGGTGTTCTCTGATGTCGTCCAATTTCTCCTCAAACAGAATGCGGCAGCACCTGAGAAAGACAGACAAATGCTTTACCATAGCTACATTTTAAATATCCACAGACAAAGCCACAATAGATACACTGCATATCAAATATCTACAGCACACCTTGGAGTATCCTTCAGTTTGAGCCCCCAGAATGAGATCTCTTCCTCAAAGTTGACAGGACACAAGCCATCCATCACCCACAGAACATTACTGCAGTAAAAGTGAAATATGTAATGGAAAAACATGGGGTCCCTGTCAAAGAAGAACTCGTTGTTCTGAAAATTATAATCGTCACAGAGCGTCAGACGCTTAACTGGATCATTGCACAGAGCAAGGACTCCGATCCTGGTCTTTGGGTATCGGAGGACCAAGTGTTTAGGGATGTGAAACACCTTTCCGCCCACATTTAGGTTGACAATGTTTGATTGCCAGGGGTTTGGTGCATCCTTCTTCTCATCTTTTTTCACCTCTTTTCTGGCACCAGGAGCGTCAAGGTTGTCCATTGATGTCCACGGTTTTACTGAGCTGTCCTGTGAAAAGGGGAATTCACTCTCCTCTTCTTCGATGCTTTGCGTGAAACTCAAGTCGCGTTTTACGGATGCAAAAAGACTGGAGCGACGTTTTTTTAGAATTTTCCACTTCTCCATTGCGACAGCTGCTCAGAAGACCAATCACTGGAAAATGTTTTATGCCAAGTTTGAATCAAATCACAGGAGAAAAATGATAATATGTTTTTTCTTTAAATCTACAATATCAAGCAAAAATATCACCATGGTAAAAAAGAAAAAAAAATCCTCCAGGTTGAAATAAAGACAAAGAAAGAGCTGTGGTACTTTTGAGTCACTGTGCAAGAAGATCAACTGCATGAGTTAGGGCTTCAGCCTCTTCACTGATTCTCTAATCCTATTGCTGTTCTTTCTGTCCCAGCGCAAGTTAAAAATACTGTTCACAAGGATTAGTGTTGTGATTTAAGGCTTTGACTTCTGAGAGAGGAAGAAAAGCAGAGAGGGTGGTGTCACGACAGTATGGCATGGCTAACAAGGCTACAGAGAGCTTTTACACAGGATATTCAGGTAGATTACGCAAATTATCAGCTATGGCCTTTTTGACCTATTGCTGAACTAGTTAAACAAGCCTGATTTTAGAATTAAAGTCAAAATACATTAAAATTAATAATGACTGATAAAAATTGTCTTTGTTTTCTGTATATTCTGCACAGACCCTTATCACTGTTTATCACTGATATGTTTCTCTTTACAATAACTCACTGGTATAATTGACAAAGTATTCATTTCAATATTAAGTCAAGCCAACTAAAAACAAAATATTGATTATATAACAGTGAATTTATTTAATAATGTACTGAATCAGTAACCTTTTTGATACTGACTTTGGATAAATAGGCTGTGTTTTTTGACTGATATCACAAGCATTTGTAGTCACTCCAATAATTCAGTATTTGAATTGTCTGTATGTACGCACAAAAAAAGAGATACAGTTACACAGAGACAAATTCCTTTCTCTGTTTCTGCACATTAAAATAGTTTTGGAAACTCTGTGAATAATGGTTTGGCCCAGGTTTCCACCATGGGTGCTTCGAATGGTATTTCCCAATCTACCGGAAAAGAAGGTAACTACGAATGTCTAATAGTTTTTTATTAAAGTTCGTTATTGTTGTTATTACGCGTAAGTTTAGATTCTGTTACTTGTAATTTGATTAAAAAATAATTTAAAATTTAAAATTTTAATAAACTAAAAGATTACAGTTGCCATATATGCCATCCGAGCACCACGTGACTTCCTTTCCGGTCTAACCTGACAACATGGACGCCAGCCGCGTGCAGCCCATCAAGCTTGCAAGAGTAAGAAAATCTATAAAACGCTGAAAATTATCGTATCAAAGCGATTAAATGCCCACAACAATAAGTATTGTTTCAAATGGGCTCAAAATTTTTAGGCTAAATCCACTTTTTGTGTCGTAGTTAGCAAACGTCTCTTCGGCTCTCGTGCTTCTATCATGGAGGCCTGTCAATGCTACAGTCTCTGCTAGCTGCCGCAGTACTTATGCTCACTTTTCTTTATTCTCTGTGTTCGTTAAAAAATTATATATATGTATTATATTGAATTTAGAGATTTGATGTTCATGTTGCTCGTGTTTTCATTTTCAGGTCACCAAGGTTCTCGGGAGAACCGGTTCCCAGGGACAATGTACACAGGTATGCTAGTTTGGCTAACACCTCAAATTTTATCCGGCACAAACCAGTATCTGCGATTAATATTTACTTTTTATATGTGTAAGCTTACTTTGAGTTATTGCCAAGGATATACACAATCTAGGGCTGTAAATTCATGTGAAATTAAAAACTAGATTTCTAAACAAAGGAAAAAATAACAAACGATATTTTGTACCTCTTAAAAAGGGCTAGGATGAAAAATGCAAGTTTCGTGTTGTCTTAGATAATTTGTTTACACATTAAGTATGAGGTATTGAGACAGCTGTTTGAAGTTTGGACATTGATTTAGCTGTAAGTCAGGGGTTTTGTTTGTTTCTTTAAAAACAAAACAAAAACTTGATCTGAGCTTAACTTTTTGCTCCTGATAAATATCCTCCATAGTATTGTAACTAAAGTCACTAACGTTGAAACTGGGCAGATTCGCTCTACCAACTAACTGAAACTAAGCTGAATTATTATCAGAAGTTTAAGATGAAAAACTGATTAAGCTACAAAATATGACTCCTCTGATTTCTTTTACCACAAAGGAGGCAGGTTATTTTGGGAGGGACAAAGTTTTAACCTGGATTTTAACTACTAATGACATACTCGAGCAAGCCATTGATCCTAACTGGAAACCACGTTTAATAGAGAAACCAGATGTATCTTTAAAATGTATCAATGCTTTTTTTTTTTTTTCTTGCCATCACCAGTGTGTGAATGGCAAGCTACATTGTGGCTACAATGTAGCTTGCCTTAGGGCATAGGTATCAAACTCTGGCCCGCGGGCCAAGCCATACCAGATTATTATTAGAGCTGGCCTACTGGTATTATACAGCTAATATATATATTGTTTAGTATTAAGCTTTTCTTGTTCCATATTCAGTTTTTCAGCAAAACTTGTTTGAGTCCATAAGAAGAGATTCATTCTTAAATCTGGAGGAAGATTTTTTTTTTTTTTCAATAAATATTAATGTTAGCCCGCGACCTTGTTCCAGTTTTGAATTTTGGCCCACTGTGTATTTGAGTTTGACACCCCTGCCTTAGGGGGACTAAGTCCTTAGGGACTAAGTAAAGCGCTATACAGATGCAGGCCATTTAACTCAGTTGTCATTTAGTGTGCTGTTTGGTGTACTGGTTACTTGGGCTAATGATGACAATTTATGTTACATTCATAGCTACACCCAACTTAAGCCCCTTTTTTCTTAGTACCTACTCAGATTGACTTTCAGTGGTTTTCGGGGTTTTCCATTAGGTCATACTACATGCTACCTGCTAACGGGGTTACAAAGCGATCTGAGCAGGTAGGTCCTAAAATGTTGCATCACCAGACTGCATGCCACCGATTCGCTGGTCAGTGTCGGGATGAGAGCGTTACCAAGTCAATCTGTGTAGGTACTAATGGGAAAAGGGTCTATAGTTAAGTTAACATACATGTGTTTATACTTCCATTCTTCAAACTGCTGTAACACTGTGCTGCCCACTAACTGAGTACTTTATTACTAAAATGTGTGTTCACTTGATCGCTTTTACAGCATTGCAGAGTGAGATCCTCAGATACTGTTTTCTGACAGTGAAACAGCAGGGAACAGAGTCGGGGTCCCAAAGATTAAGCAGATTATAAAAAATAACGTTTGAAAAAAATGCCATCCGAATAATTTTTTAGATATTGTGCTATATCACCCCACAGTTACTCCTTGTTGAAATTGATTATCATGACCATTGGTTTATTTTCCATGTTAAGTGGATAATTTAAACAGCTGAAAAATTTCCAAATAAATATATATTTTGAATTACAACTGCTTTGCTCCTTTGCCACAGAAAGGAATGCATAACAAAAACAAAATGAGGAAAAATCCATATAGGCTGTCTGTAAACATTTGAACAAAACCCTCTTTAAGTGGTACATCATTAATTTAAACAGAAAAATGTGTCTGCTGTAGAGTCATTTTAATGTTTAAGTTTTGGGCACTCCCGTTTCCCACCAGGTCCGTGTCGAGTTCATGGACGACAGCAACCGCTCAATTATCAGGAACGTGAAGGGCCCAGTCAGAGAGGGAGATGTGCTGACACTCCTGGAGTCTGAAAGAGAAGCCAGGAGGCTGCGATAGGTGAGACAATATAACCTCAGGTGATCAGTGTTTTGAGTCATTAAACTGTCAGCATTGGTGAAGCCCACAGTGAGAGTGCTGATGGATAATATGCATTTGACCTTAGATACTTTGATGATGCTGAACGTTACTGTTATTAAAAACTTAGTGAACCAAGAACAGTTTATGATAATAAAACACTGCGGGGGAGGTGATGACAATGTTTGCCGTTGTATTATAGTTAACAAGAAGTAAAAAATATTCCCATAGTACTAACGTGCACTATGGGAATATTTATATTCCTTATATAACCTTATAAGGTTAGAAAAAACATTAAAAATGGCTTGCAGTAAATCATATTGCGGTTCGATCTGTTTTTGGCTTTGAAATGTCCATAATGAGTCTTAAACTCAACCTAATGTTCTAAGTTCTCAATTCAAATATCTGCGGTATTAGATCATAATTGCATCTTGGCCACTGGTCAGAAGCTCTTATCTAGTTAAAGTGTAACAGAGCTGCACAAAGGTTGCCTGTTTTCAGTGTGTAGGGAATATGTCCCATGGTGGTCAGGGGTTGATGTTTGAATTCTTCCTTCAGTCCTCCCGATAGGCTGCTCATGTCTAATGCTGCTCAATTCAGAGCGTATCAAGTGTTCCAAATTTGGGAATGTATAAGACTTAAACACAGGCTTAAACCTTTCTCACTTGCTCTGTCTTCACAGTGCCCGCTGAAGCTGCCAATCCAACACTGTGGAGCATCAACTACAGCAGGATGCAGTCTTTTTCAGTGGACTACCCGCCACTTGTTCAGATGTTTTGAAATAAATTTGAGTTGAAAATTATCCTTGAAGTCTTCTTTCTTTTATACTAAGTGATTTTTTTAATTCAATAAACTGGAACATTAGCCTGCCATGATAAACTTGCATGAGACAAGTAATAGCTCATTATTGATGCATTAATAATAGTAGGTGAGGGGTGGCTGTCAAATTCTTGTACGCTGAATGTGAATTAAGGTAAATAATCCAATACTTCTATACATTTAGTTACTCTGAAGTGTCAACTTCTCAAGTCTATCATTCCATTACAGTTCAAAAGTATTAAAATAGACTAGTTTTAAACTACTCTTTCAGAGTAAATGGATGTTAGTTCTTTCAACTGTTTCCTTTAGAGGTCATTAAATGGAAAAATCTACCACAATCTCACCCTGTCCCTAACATCTGCGTCTGTCATACAAACTCCCTGCATGTCCTTTATCATGCCCATGAACATCAATTGTCAAGTATATCTACCTTCACTCCTGTGCACGTGTCCAAACCATCTCGCCTCTTGACCTCCAGCTCCTGTAAATAATTCTATAATTACTTTTTCCCAGACACAGATAAGTAGATTTATTTTTAAATAGCAAACATTACAAGGCTAATATAGCTGTTTTCTGTTGCACTGTTGTGTATGAAAATTAAGGAATTTCCACAAATTTAGCGGGCACGCCATTATTTCACCTTGTGCAGTTTACGTTCCGTCCAGCAGGGGGCAGTGTCTGAGTTTTAAAAGCTAACGGAATTGACCTCCATTTCAGGTACAACACAATCGACTGCATGTAAGCAAGTGAAGACTATTTACAGGCCAAGCTCTCTCCTTTAAACTAACTTAAACATTCATGCCACCGTTCATTTCCAGCAGTGTTGTTTCTCCATCATAAACTAATAATAATGGGACAAGCTGAAAAACATCTGCACAACACAATTTGTATCATTAAAAATCATTAGAATTTGTTTATTTTCCACCAAAAATCATATTTATCCACATTAGTTTTATTTTATATTTATAACTGCAACTGCTCCCCACTTTGAGCACCAGTCCAAAGCCGTGTAGCTTGTATAGCTAATGAACACAGTACAGACAGATTCAAATTGTTCAAAACATATGTGACCCGTTTTCTCAAATTATTTAAGATAAAAGCTGAGGATGTACTAGTTCACACAGCTATAGTAATGCTTTCCCCTCCAGATCTACTTGCTGTTCTGCAGCATTAGAAGTGAAATCTGGTCATGAATGCTGGTGATCCAGGTTTAGCGTGGCTATGTTTAAATGTTGAGGTCTAAAGAACTTTAAGGTCAGTTACCTCTGAACTAACGATGTGTAAATGTCAGGAAATACATCAGAGGAATACTGAGCAGTCTGTAAATTAATACTCTGCAAAGGTATCTGGCTAAATTCCAGCTTGGGGTTCCTGAAGGATCTCTGCGGTTGTTTAAACAGGAAAGGAGGTCAGTTTGAGTTATGTACACTGTAGGTTTAATGATCTCCTATTTTACCTTGGCCTGTTTTACAGACAGGTTGTGTGCAAAGCTGAGTTCAACTTAAACACTTGGGTGCCTTTTTCAGACATACAGTGCAGTGAAAAAGTATTTACCCCCTTCATGATTTCATAGTTTTATGCACATTCGTCACACTGACATGTTTGTGCCAACCGTAGCAGCAAGAACTGCAATCAAGCACTTCTTTTAACTGACAATGGGTCTTTCACATCCCATGTGGAGGAATTTTGGCCCACTATTCTTTCCAGAAATAATTAAATCAGACACACTGAAGAGTTTTTGAGCATGAACGATCTGTTTAAGGTCAGGCCAAAGCATCTTAATCTTTGATTTAAGTTCAGACTTTTACTAGGCCACACCGAAACCTTCATTTTGGTTTTTAGCCATTCAGAGGTGGACTTGCTGGTGTGTTTCTGATCATTGTTCTGTGGTAGCCTATAATCCAGGCATACTTGAGTTTCAGGGCATGAACAGATGGTCGGACATCCTCCTTCAGGATTTTCTAGTAGGGAACAGAATTCATGGTTCCATCAGTTATGGCAAATTGTCCAAGTGAAGCAGCAAAGCAGTCCCAGCCCATCACATCCTCACCACCATGTTCGACTGCTGGTATGATGTGCTTCATGAAATGCTGTGTTACTTTTATGCAGATATAACAGAATTCAAACTTTCCAAAAAGTTCAGCTTTTGTGTTGTCAGTTGACAAATATTTTCCCAAAAGCCTCTGGGATCATCAAGATGTGAGACGAGCCTTTGTGGGGGGGCGTTTGGTCAGCAGTGGTTTTATCCTTGAACTCTCCTATGGGTGCCACTTTTGCCCAGTCTCTCTTTCTTATTGTTGAATCATAAACTCTGACCTTAACTGTGGCAAATAGGCCTGCATGTCTTCAGATTACATTCTGGGTTCTTTTCTGACATCCTGGATGAGTTATCAATATGTTCTTGGAGTAATTTCAGCTTCCTCCAGTTGTGAATAATAGGTCTGACTGTGCTTCAGTGATGTCCTAACACCTTAGAAATTACTTTGTAACCCCTTTCCATTCTGAGAGATGTCAGCGACTTTATTTCTCAGCTGTTTCTTTAGATCGAGGCACAATGTGTTGCTTTTTTGAGATCTTTTAGTGCTTCACTTCGTCAGATACCTTCTCTTTAAGTAGTTTCTAGATTAAGCAGGTTTGTCAGTAATCAGGCTTGAGTGTGGCTAGTGAAACTGAACGGTTTGAGTTCTAAAACGATTGAGACAATATCTGTGACTTCTACAAGAAAGGATCAGCGTGTAGTATATGCGGAACCAGAGAGGAAATTTGACACCAAGCCACAAATTAATACCTGGAATCTATTCAGCTGCCAGGGTAAAGGGAGAGCGTGCTGGCACTTGACGGCTTTTCCAGGAGAACCTGAAGGAGACAAAATAACACGGTGAGAGAGGTGAGGGACAGAGGAGAGAAGAGACAAACTGCTTTGTCTCTTTTCAACCTTCAGACATGAATCCTGATAAACCCCATTTATCCTAAAGTGGTTATTTACCCAAATGAGCTTTACCTGCAAATCAGAAAACACACTCCAGGTTGTAGCTGACTGTTACTCACAAACGCTTCAAAATCAGCGTTCTCTGGAACAACAGACGTAGTCCATAAGGAAGAGGAGAGAGTCCTACTCTGTTTATGTTTTCAGTCTTCGGCAGCTCCATGTACGAAAACAACTTGCTGTCACCTTGGCCCCTACGTCACTGTCATTCTGCCCCTCTCCAACCCTCTGCGTCAACAACCCTTCAAGAACTTCAGTTGGCATGTGTTTACCACCTCTTCCTTATCGCTCCCGTATCTCCCACCGGTCCTTGTTTCCACTCTTTTTTTGAAGCAGAAATACAGCAGGTTAGAAGAAAATCCATCCCAAGGTCTCTACTTGTTTGCCTGCATGCCACCAAGGTCTAACCCAGCCAGGAGAAAACATCAGCAGTCTGAGACAACAAGTCTGTTTGTCTCAGATCTTTAACACGGTTCCAGAGAAACCAGGAAGAAATCAAGGACATTGTGACTTGTAGAAGTGCAGCTACTGTAGCGCTGTTGGTGTGCTTTGGAGTTGGTGGCGAGGACAACAGAGCTGAAAGGTGTGTGTGTGTGGATCTGCAGACGACCTAAACCAAAACTCCCAATGAATAATAATGTTGCTAAATGTATCAGTAAGTATAAAAAGGGTTTAACAGTGCATCTTCTACAACACGAAAGTACAGTGTTTCCTATTCTGCTTGATCAAAATACAACTTTAGTATCATCAAAAAGTATCAAACTAAAGGTAAAAATGTTTATAGTCATATAGTTCATTATTAAATTGTTTGTACTTAGTTATATAGCCATCAATAAAGCAAATGCTATTGTGGCTTCTTTTAAAGCATCATATACTTTCCTCTGTACCAGTATGTTCTTTAAGGTCTCAAGAAATACATTGAGAATAGTATAGTATGTATAAAGGTATTATTTGAATGCCTTCATGATAACGTTCTTACAAATATTAGAAGGGGACTCGCTGAAAATAAGGGAACCTGGCTAAAGGCTTTGGGCTTTGTTTCTCATGCAGGGTAACAGGAAGGCCAAAGGGGGTGTGATGGAACCTACAAGGAGAGACAGGCCACCGATGTACACACTCTGAACCCAACCACGACCTGGGTCAAGGCCATGAAATTTACAAATGGGGCCCATAGGACACATAGGCCCAGAAGACAATAACCCCAGAGGTAACTAGAAGTCATTTCCTGCCCCTCTCTTTCAGTCCCTCTGCTGGTATCTAGTTCTTTGACACCCTCCCTGTTCCCCTCCATCCCTGCTGATTACTGAACTGTAGTACACTCTGCATTTGAAACGGTTATCCTTATTTCCTGCCTTTAATTTGTGGAAAATGAGGTTGGTCCACTTAGCCAGATTTTCACATTCAGTGTCAACGAGAATCTTTATAAGAGGGAAATGCTAAAAAAAAAAAAAAAAAAGATTAAAAACTTTTAAGCATGCACAGTGCATCTTTCACTCAGAACATGCTGATTCTGTTTATCAGTTTATCAGTTTGCAAAATCACACAGGTTTTCATTCACAACTGTGGACAAAAAAACAAACAGTACATCGTTCTGAAATAACACGTAAGACCTTGCCTGAACTATAACTCTGAATACAGACAGAAAGAAATGCACATATAACCATGTGACCATGAACAGCATGCCACAGAAAAAAGAAATATATAAGCACAAGAAGGCAGCTGGGTGATAAAATACAAAACACAGTTTGGACATGCTTGATTTGCTTTTATGTAAGCTAAAGTGCAAAGAGGGGGGGACAGCTTCCTTGTGTGAAGGTCAGAAACAGAATACATTCACTCATTTATTTATTTATTTTATAAAGCAGCCCCCACTCCCACACACACACACAGTGTGCATGACTTATGCAAAATATCTCACACTTCGCCGCACAACAGCAGGTGCTCGCACAGACGGGAAAGTGACGGGCTCACATACAGGGTCAGATTCTTGGCGTCTGATAAAAAGCCTGTTGTGGAGGGACGGTAATGAAAAAAAACACTGTTTTGAAGCTCTGTAGCACAGGGTTTTAAGTAAACACTGTAACAACAAGGCTTTGTGTTCTGGCTCCATAACTGCTGGAAAAACTTCAGTACTGGCACGGTATCATGTATTATTCCAGACGTGAAAATGTCTGTGTGGGGTGATGTGATCTGGCTCATCTTATGGCCCTGCTATACGACTTTGGGGGATTTAAAAGTACAGTCGGGTTCAGTAAGCACTCACTCTCCACATCGCTGTAATATTTCTTCATATGGATCACAGCTTGTAGGTAAAGAAATGAATCAATATGCTGCTCATCACTGCTTGTTATTGTAGCGTCATGTACAGTACATACCACAGTGGCCAGCGGGCTTAAACAAATGTTATCTGGGTTAGATGTGCTCTCTAAAATACAGAAAGAGACATATTATGACAGTTTGAATGCACGCACAATATGCAGTCGATGGC
Source organism: Astatotilapia calliptera (assembly GCF_964374335.1). Taxonomy (NCBI): domain Eukaryota; kingdom Metazoa; phylum Chordata; class Actinopteri; order Cichliformes; family Cichlidae; genus Astatotilapia; species Astatotilapia calliptera. The sequence goes on along the minus strand of NC_137439.1, from coordinate 24,311,929 downwards.
ACATGCTAAAACTTTACAGAGGTCACTGAAGAGTTAAGTTCTAGTGGTGTTGCATTTAGGGTTTATATTACATTCCTGAAAGATTTTTGCATTTATTACATGGGTTTGTAGAGCCACAGAAAATCAAAATATGGCTGTAAATGCCCAAGCTGCTGACACACCCAGCACCCACGCTTTAATGGAAGTTGCCGTGCTAAAATCCAAGTTTAAAACAAAAAAATTTAACCAAATTTTCAATTGGATGTTACTCTCTCTGTCTATCTGAACTCAGCTGAATGATCTTCCTTCTATTATGTGTAGAAAAGATTATGTACCAACTTTCAGCCCAGGTGAAAAAACAAAATTATTTTTATTTACCACAATAAAGAAAAAAACACACAAAATAACATACTGGCTAAAACTGTTGTTTATGCATTATTATTATTATTACTGCTTCTTTTAATTCCATTCCTGCACTGCTGAGAAGAATAGCTCTGATTTGCACCGTTACTTGTGAAAACACAGGGAAAAAAGCAAGGCCTGAACTGCTTTCTGGTGCCACAGTTCCAATTAGGATTCTGGATTTGGATTAACGCGGATCAAGGCAGTCACTCTGGGTTTTAATGGGGATTCAGCAGATGGTCAGAGGTCATGCACTCAATGTGGAATCTTATAAATCTTGAAGTGGTTCAAGTGGTGCATTTCCTGAGAAAGACACTGTCTTCTCACAGGAGGTGGGCGGTTTCACTGCAAACAAATTTAGCGTATTGTCATTTTCGCAGCAGGAATAAGAGACATAAGAGCACGATTCCTGCAGAAATGTCAGTGCTAAAGAGTGCACATCTGCTCGGACACACTCATGGGTCAGAGCCTCCACTATTTAGCAATAACACTCTGTAACACAAGCCTACTTTCCTTCTCTTTCTTCTGCAAACCACCAGCTGCTTAACGCTGGGGAGGTTGTCTGCCAGTACCCTCAGCTATCCCACAAAAAGCCTCATTCACAGTCAGATCCCACTTCAGTTCAAGTGTCTCTTCCACCTCCACTCCTGTTGATTAGAATTAATTGAGAAGTGAATTAGTATCATTGTGATTAGCGACCTACACCCTGTGACCCAAAGTGCTTCTTACGCCGTGGTGAACTCAGTGTGCGTGCGTGAATGTTTCATAAGAGGCCGATTAGTTCATGGGAATCAGGCTCGGTAACTGGGGTACACACCAAGGGGCTCATTTTGGGGACAAACAAGGAACAAAGCTGCATCCTCTGAAACCCCAAGGAGACTAAACAGCCACAGAGATTTGCGGTTTAAGTCCATAAAATGTAAAAGACGGGTTCTGGAGAGATCATTCAAAGCCCGCAGCCTCATTTCTGCACAATCCCAAGCCAATATAGATATGTGTTTCTATTTATTTCCAGCTGCAGCATTTAGTTAGGAATTCACGTAAACTCTTTTTGTTCTCCCGTGGCTTATATTTTCAGAGCATCTTGTATATTCCTTGGTACACTGTTAAAGGAATATATAGAAATGAACTGATTAGGTTTTTGATCTCACTCCACATAAAATCTGTGCTTTAATAAATGAGAGAGTTACAGCCTCAGAGACTGTTACCTGACCTCAAACATGGGGCAGGTCTTCCTTATTTAAACACTTTTGTTCTGATTAAAAAAGATACACCATGATCCCTGTAAATGTTTAGAGTTGCTGTGAGGAGAATATTTTTTGGTTGTCTATTTGCGCAGAGCTAGGCGGGCGTTAGATTTACATTTTTGGAAGTACACTAGTTATTTTCAATATTGAGAATTTTGTCTTCTTTTTTTTTAAAGAAAGAAAATAAGTGGCAGTCATTCCTAAGTAAAGGTTAATTATGAAGTACCACAGGGTTCAACGCTAGGACGAATTCTATTTACATATATATGCTTAACTTAGGCAGTATCATTCCAAGACGTGGCATACCAGGGCTTTCTTCCAGAAAAGAAAGTTCTTCCTTCCCACTGTCACCAAGTGCTCGCTCATAGTGGGTCGTCTTATTATTGTGGTTTCTGTATTATTGTAGCGTCTTTACCTTACAATATAAATACCTTGAGGTGACTATTGTTGTGATTTGGTGCTATATAAATTGAATTGAATTGAATTGAATTGAATTGCTGGGACCAGTTAGCGTTGCACAGATGTGAAAAAGCAGCTTTTGGGCTGTTCTCTCAATGGCTTCTCTGGTTGCTTTCATTAGTAACCATCCCAGCAGTTCATCTTGGTGCTGTGCTTTTATAGCTGTTGTGTAACTCTGGATTTTGTGGCCAGAAGGGAGGAAAAAAACACATCACGCTGCAGAATTGACTCAAATTCTTGGTGCAATCTGTCACCCAACTGTCCTGATATTACATTTCTCTGCATAGTCTAACAGAATTTAGCCTGAGGACGACTCCATTACTATTCAGTCTTAAATAGATAGCATTAGTTTGCTCAGTGTACTTGGTTTAACCCCAAAAGTGTGTAAAACACTGTGGATCTCCGGCACCATCAAAAGAAAAAAAATTGTATGATGGGAAGACAGCTGCTGTTCTCAGCCACAGTCTATACATATCTAAATTTTCCAAAATGGAAAATGTGTGGGCTACATTCTGTACTTTTCTGCTTCCTGCATCTGGGTTACTCATTTAGTCCATAAGCAATAAAAAAATAAAAATAAAAACACTGAGGGAAAAGCATCCAGCATCTGTCTGCATGTGTTCCTTATATGTCCAATCGGAGAAGTTAAAATATCCAAAGCTGTCAGTCGAGCAGAAGCACCATGTTCTTTTGTATCCTGCAGCATGTCTGTGCATGTGCGCCTGAGGTGAGGTGACTTGTAAAAGGTGTTTGTCTGTGTGCTCTGCAAGAACGAATAATTATATAGACACACAGTAGACTGTGTGTTTTGTCAGCTGCACAAAAAGAGCAATAGTAATTATTCATTCTGTTACCTTACATAACTTGTTTTTTGTCCCAAATGTTTTGAACTCAAACAGAAAAATGGCTCCATGATTTTACTAAAGAACTGAGAAATCACAGTTCGGTTAAGCAGGTTGTTAAAGTTCACAAACAGGCATAAAATCTGGCATTTAGTGTGTGGACACTGAAGGATTCTCTTGGAACATGCAATATGTAAACAGGTCCATGTATTGAACTGTTTATTTCTATTATCCCCCTGTATCCGCTTCTTCTATGTACCCAATGAACCCAGCTGGAGGTGAAACAAGTCACACCTCGTGTTTCAGGACAGCTGGAGGCTTAAAAGAAACTGGCAGGTTTTGATTCGCTCGATGCTGCGTCGCATTCAGTATGCAGTGCTTAAGGCGAAAGCAGTAGAGCAGGCACTGAAGACCCACCACCGCCATCACCCCTCCTTGTAGACAGATGAGTACAAGTCAAAGTTGAGCAAGTAGGCAGGGTATGCTCTCGCTTCTGGCCACTGGGAGGCAGAAGTGCATTTTCTTTGGCATTTATTTGGAGGACAGGAGCTGGAAAACTGGTTCTAGCTAGTTCCCCTCTACATCTGGATGGTGCCTGAGTATATCTCTGCTTAAATAAATGTCTTCAAAGATGTATATTTTTAAAATGTCCACTTTTTGCTGTAGTGTCAGACACACCGGTCTGATTTATAACTGTAAATTTGAATAAATGTTTAATTAGCTGTGGCTGCAATCCACTATGGATCTCTTATAGTTCATGTTCCATGACTATGAGGGCCACCTTTCATGTTACCGTTCCTTTAAATAAAAAAAAACTAATACACCAGGAGTAAAACTGTATTATTGTAGGGTCTTTGCCTTATAATATAAAGTGGCTTGAGGCAACTGTTGTTGTGATTTGGTGCTATATTCAATAGTTAAAATTGAGTTTAAGTAAAAGCTATATATATAATTCTGATGTCACCCCTATTATTAAAAATAAATAAATAAATAAAACCAGCCTTTTATCGATGACCAGTCCTGTTGTACGCAGGCCTATTCGTCTAGAGTTGCATCCTTAATCCATCTTCACTGAGGCAATCACAGAGCAGTCATGAGCTCCATTCGCCGGCTGTGCAGTCGGCTCGAAAGGTCACTGCTTTCCTGCTCCTCATGAATATCTCATGATGTGTGTGATGGATGTGTTTGAGCCTGCCTTGTGTGATCATATATTTATCATCTCTTCAAACTGGGACATGAAAGAAGAAGCTTCAATTGTTTTCTTTCCTCTGGGTTTTTCTTCAGTTTTTCATTTTTATTTTTGTTTTATTCATTTAAATCTTTTTGGATGTGAATTTCCAGCAAAGACAAGTGGAAAAAACTGTGATGTAAATCACCCAAAAACCTCGTGAAACAGCCAGCCCATGAGAATCGGTTTACTGCCTCCAGCACCTGCTTTTCTTTTCTTTTCTTCTTTCATTCTTCCCATTTTCCATTCCCTCGTGCACAACCATGTCTGTGGGGGTGAAGGGGGGGCTGCACTAAGATTTACAGATGTTCTGTGTTTGGAATCTGGGTAAAAGGTCAGCATGCCGGCCAGAGATGGGAGCGGCCATTTTGGGAAATTGAATAAGCAGCTGTGGCAGTGAGGTGTGGATGCGGTGATGAGCAGGGACACACACTCGCTCGGAGGAAACGGGGGAGACTGATTCCCACACTGTTTAACATCCATGGCATTAAACAAATTTTTAAAAAATGATAACAACAGTTTTTGTAATCAATGGGTTTAGTCTGTTCTGGGGTAAATATATAAACTGTCTGCTCCTCAGATCTTCATGTTTGAGCTGATTTTATTCTTGTTTTTACTCGAATACTAAGCTCTGGGGTACTTGTACATACTTTGAGTAATTCCAGTAGCTACTTTGTGTCGTAAGTCCATTACATTTTGATAGATCGTGTACTTTTTACTTTACACTTTTTGGATCGCAGTTACCATTTGTCGTATACATTAAAACTCTACACATATGATCTTGTAAAATATAATAACACTGGCACTGATTAAAGTTTCCAGCAGCATGTCAATAGATGTAAACATTAAAATGCAGCTTATGTTAATAGTGTACCTGCAGCATGCTATAAATCACATAATTAAATGATATAGAACAGAAGAGACGGCTTTGCTGTGGGTAATGAGCACAGTTTGTGAAAATACTTGTGTGTACTTGAGTAAAGCATCTGACTACTTCTACCCCTGATGAAATCTAAATATCTGAAAGACAACATTTCTTCTAGACAGTCTGAAACGGTCCAGTGTGCTGCATGTCAAGGTCTCCTTCAACAGACACATTCAAACAGCTTGTTTTTTTCCACACATGACAGATGGAATATTTAGCAATCTTTACAGGTAAAAAGTAATCCTTACTGTAGCTCACATCCCTCCCAAGTTCTGTATTGTCCTGAAGGACTGCGTAAAGGCTGGTGGGTAATCAGCGTGTACCATCATGACACACGTAAACCAGACAGTCATCGGGTTCATTACAGGAATTGTTGGATGAATCGAGTCTGTTTTTTGTTATGCAGTAATCCTGCTTGTCCCTGCTCTACAACCACTTGGCCTTTCATTAAACTGTAAAAAAAAGATAAATTCAGTAAATATACAGAAGATGTTTACGTTCAGTGATAATCCTGCTCTACTGTAACTGAGAGGATATGAATCATCCCTGCAGTGCGTCAGTTTGAGAAACAAAGGTAAATGTGTGTGGGTTGACCTCAGCGCTCCTATTACATGAAGGGCATAAAACTGAACAAGAAAAGCCTATTTTTAACCGGAGCACTGAGGGCTTTCAGTGGAAACCCCTACCCTGCTGAGGCTTTGGGGGGAAAATAATGAATGCTTGTTGCATTCCAGTCCATGAATGAGGGTGCTGAGTTTCCCCATCCCAGCACTGTCAGCAGTCTCTGAGTCACCTTTCACCTACTTAGTCTGGTCTGCAGACAGGAGAGGGTTAACCAGGACCTTCATTTGTGGTCTCCCCCCAGATCACGTAGGGTTGCCAATAGAGGTTGTTTAAAAAAAAAAAAAAAAAAAAAAACCTAGAACCCGTAATATTGACAGTCTCTGTGCCGTGTGAACTTTCCCCTAATTCTCACAGTGCTCAAGGCTTCTGAGCAGCAGCAGATCTTTACTATGGAGAACCTCAGGCCAAATAATACGAATGTTCCTCTTCCGATGACACACATTCCTTGTATTATCCAAGGAGTTATGATAAAGAAAAATCCAGATAAAGACTAAATAGCCATTTTTCTGGACTGACTTTTTCCCAATAGGATGTCAGAGGAGAAATTCAATAGCTATTTAATTTTATCTTTACCCATTCTTGGTATTTTTAAAGCAATTTTTTTCATTTTAATTTCTTTGTCCCAAAGTCTCCAAGATGAATAATTGAAGATTATTTATATTTTTGGAAACTGGGTGATTGTGAGGTTTTTTTTAGTGTTTAACACAAAAGATAATTTAAGATTTCAGTGGACAAACGTGCGGTTTCACTGTTTTCTGACATTTAATAAAAAATGTAAGTTGCTCAACAATAAATCCATTAATGAATAAAAATATTCAGCTAAAGACGCTCGTTTCAGATTAATGGGTTTCATTTCAGTGGTATGAATTTTAAATATTTCAAAGTTTACTGTGAAGAGAGATTAATTTAGAATTCAGGTATGGATAGATTTGTGGTCATCGTGCACCTTCTCTCGTATTTTTAATTTGAATCACAGCTGTAACATTTTGACTCTGACATTTTCACAGCTTGCTATCTGCTAAAATAAAAACAGCATGAGGCACATGAACTAAATAATACAAGCGAGTACAGAAGAACACAGAAAATTGAATGCTGGCTTGATTTTAAATGATGAATAAAAGAAGTCCAGCTATTTCACTGTCAGCATGAACTAAGGACACAATGAAGAAGCTCAGTAAAGGTCTGTGCTTCATCTTTATCCAGCACAAACTCACCAAACACAGAACCACATTGTTCATCAAAGAATATAACCTTTTATCTGGCTTCTGATATCATTGTCAACTGTTCATGTACTCATAATCATATTACAATCATAATGATCAGACTATACTACTATTACAAATCATAGAAGGGTACACAACTGTCCTGTCTCCCAGCGCACAGAGATGAACACCACTTTATCATTTCTGGCGTCAGCCTCTGACAGGAAGAGTTAACAGAGAGGTGGAGGAGGGACAGAAACCTGAGAGTGACTGCACGCCTCCTTCTCCTCAGCTGGCCAATAGCAGGCGGCTCACAGCTTTGACTTGACGGCTGAGAAACTATATAATAGCAGCACTGAGCTTGTTTATCCAGGAACCTGAACTATCAGATCCAATTCGAGAAGAGAAGGCAGGACACTGCACAATTCTGTGCACAGTTTACAGACGTATTTCAGAAGTTTAGTAAAATGGCAGAAATGAAGACAACACTGGCAACTCTGACTCTCTGCCTGGTGGTGCTCATGGCCACAAGTTTCCCAGTGGAGAGGAAAAGAGCCTCAAGCTCTGGTGGTGCTACCAAGGAGAAGCGTGTCCAGTATGCAGCATGGGATGATGTTAACGTCCTTGCCCACGGCCTCCTGCAACTGGGCCAGGGGCTGAAGGAGCATGTGGACAAAACTAAAATCCAGATGAGGGACCTGTCAAGCAAACTGAAAGTCTTCAATCGCACTGTGAGCGAACTGGGGAAGGAAAGCCAGAGGCTACAAGCAGAGGGGGAGCTTTTGAAAGCTCGGGCCCAGGGACTGGAAGACAGAGAGGGGCAGGTGCTGAATGTCACAGCCGAGCTGAGGGATAAGGCAGAGGAGATGCAGCAGGAGAGAAGGACAATGAGTGAAAGACTCAGCCGCCTGGAGGAGAAGGTGGACGGCATGTTGCAGGGAAATGGAGGGATGTCTGACATGAATGCTGGTGCCAAGAACAGCAGTGATGCTCACAACATCCAGGTAAGATTATGTGTGTAGGTTAATGATGATCATTAGAACTATGTTGGATAAGTTGAATGAAAGTTAGTCTGGGAGGGAAATTATCTGAAATGAAGCTTTTCCACTGTGTGCAAACCATTTTTCTTAGAGTTAAGATACTTCCATGTAGGCCCCTCAAAGTACAAAGGGATTTTGCACTGGTTATCAAGTCAGTGGATTTACAGCATCCAAGGATTACAAGGTGTGTGTGTCTGTGTGTGTGGGGGGTGTCTGAACACTCAGTGGTCCTAAATAAAATTAAACAGAGCGTAAGCAGCGGGTGGTGGTAAGCCGGAGTGGAAGGTTACTACTGCAGGCGCGGATAAACGTGCAGTACGTGCAGACAGAGCTGCCGGATAAAAAGGCTCTGCCAGCATCAGATGCAAGAATTTTCCGTTCCGTTGCATTTTGCAGCACAGACACTGAAGGGGCTCATGAAAGTTTTGCTTTCTTAGCAAAGCTTCGTTTACAAAGCATTGTGTGAGTCGGAGAGCTTTGTATGGTGAGCTGGAAAATCCCGAGCGGCGAATGGGTTACATAACTACACCTACACACTATTGGCTTGTCATTGTAGGATAAAATAACAAGTTTCAAGCAACAGTTTGAAACTTACGGGTACCCTATTTGCGGTGTTAACTGGAGGACCTCCTTTGAGCGATGGATTTATTTTACGCACAAACACGTCGTCGAATAAAAATGATATAATAATTAATATTGTTGCACCTGTGTCATATTTTTCTGTCAGCTCATGCTGGAGGCCCAGAACAGACGAATTGATGATCTGATGGAGCGCATCAGACTTCAGCAGGATAAGCTTGACAAACAGAACGTGCGCATCAGGACCCTGCAGAGTGAAGTAAGCAGGCGCCACATTTACGCACACTGCTTGCACAAAAAATTCTTTAAACATCTTTATCGTTATTATTATTATTATTTTGTCATTTTTTTTGTCTCATCACTGATTTGCAACCTTTTTCAGATCCAGCAGTCAAGACAGAAAGCCTCCCAGCGGAGCAGCAAATCCGAGGGTGGTGTCGCGGAGCAGCGCGACTCGCCGGCCGGTAAGTAAAGCCAAAAAGCGTCCAAAATCCCCCCCTTGACACTGTCTTAAGTCGACTCTACAAAATCTGACGCCAAATGTGACAGACCATCTGTCTAGTAAGGCCACAAAGAAGCTTAAATCACTAGCAATTAAAATCAAGGAAACTAATTAATTCGGGACAAGCTTATCAGCTCAGCGTGACGCCAAAAATACCAACAGGTGCAATCCCTGAGAGCGACTGAAATATTAGTATTACTCGTTAAATACGATATAGCATTAACCCTCTCCAGGCAGACGTTGCAGATTTGCAACAGTTAAGAACTAACAACCTGATCACCCCACATACATATTTTATGAGTTTCTTTTACTCAGAAGTAGCACTGCAGGACTTGGTTGTGCATTAGCAACAAAAAACTTAATTTGAGCCTGAGAGGGTTAACACAGTCACGTGTACAACATATTTAAAATATAAAGTATAGATTTGGGGTTTTTTGTTTGTTTAATTGTTTAATTGTAAGCTGAGTCTATCGTACATTTGAGGGATTTTAATCACAATAGCAACAGGAAGTTGCTGGAATATCGCTGCAGGAGTTGTACGGGAAATTAGTAAGGTGTTTAGTCAGCACCTCTGATACTGTGGTTTACAGTAATTATGAAAGGCTCTCAGACTGCAGGCACGCCAAACAGCTGCTGTGACTGAACCAGCATGAATGACTGGTTTCATCCAGACTGGACTGGATGCTGAACAAATGGGGAAGCGATAAGAAACTCTGAGCTTTCTATCAGATTAGATATAGATCTCATTTTATTCCTTTTTAGTTTTAAATAACGCTGAAATCTGCACATATGGAATAATTGCAGTAATTATGAATGAATACAAATGGAAAATGATATATTCAAACTGAATTCTCGGGTTGTAATAGCCATGTGTGTGAACTAGGTGAAAGGTGAATGTGGCTGAGGTAACATTAGAGTTCGGTCATTGAAATCACAATTACACCATAAAGCTCTGACATCTGCAGGATTCAGGGATGGGGGAGAGAGAGGGGGGGGGGGAGTTATTCTGGAAAGGTTTCAACTGGGGGAAAGTTTGCTGGTCTCTGGGAGAATTCAGTCAGGGTCAGACAGCATGCCAGGATTACGCGCAGATCATTTCTGCGCTGTGGAGGAGGGAAAGGGCAACAAGGTTTTCTTGGACTCTTGTTCAGATTTCTCACCTTGGGTCTTAACTAAAATAAAAATAATAATAATAATAAAGGAAAACAAAGGGGAAAGGCAAGCTAAATTTATCTCTGAACTTTGTACAGATATCGTATGTTGTTTTGAAGACACTCACCTCCTCCCCATTTCCAAGATGTCCCACCTTTTTCTGTTAAACAAACATTTTTACATCCCTGAAGAATGAGCAACCTTTGCCCTACAACAATCAAACAGGCATTCCTCCTCCTGAGCCTCCTTTCCCTTTGGTCGTCCTCTCCTCCCCCATCCCTGTGCACCTCCCAGCCACCCCATCTCCTCCTTATTTCCAATTATAATGAATTAGAAATGTGCTAAAGTTCAGGAGAACCCTTGACCCCTGAGCAGACAGTCACCACAACAAGAGTTCATTTCTCTAAAGAAGAAAAGGTCACCTCACACAAACAGATTTTGCTACTGTGTGATCAGCTGATGAGCTTTCACTGAAACAACTAGAACAACCAAATTTAAATCTATACATATGCACAGTAAATTGTGACGAGGCTTTGGCAGGATATTAAACTGCACTACATGATGTCATCCTTACTAAAAAAGGATTATGCCAGGGGTGCAATTAGCCTCATCCCTTATTAAAGCACGTGCCAGCTCTGGAGACCCCTGCTCTGCATACAATAACAGCCCCCCTCATCCCTACACCACGCTGTGATCATTCCCCAGGCATGCAGCAGCCATGCACATCTTCGTCACCAAGCGGCTGCTGTGCACGTGAGGGAGGTGTGACAAGCCAAGGGGGAGGAAGGGGGTCGGATGCACGAGCGAGAGGGCGGGGGGTTTGTAGAGGAATGTAAAGGATAGGAGTATGTAACTCTATAGGTTGCACAGCCCAGCACTTAAAGAGGGCAGGCTGCCTGGGAACTGGGAGAAAGGTCATGTTTACAACAGTCCTGCTAAAGCTAGGTCAAAGTTTTTGTTTTTTGTTTTTATCAGGAACACACTCATATCTCCAGACATAGTGATAAGCTTTTATTTTTCTTTCCCCTGGAGATATAGTCTTATTTGAAAACACTCTACTCGAAGTGTGCAGCAGCCCATTACTGAAAGATTCACTAACTGTGAATGACCTATTTCTGAAAGCTGGGTAGGATAACCAAAATAAAAACATTTGAGGGAGCTGGGGCGAAATCTGAACACAGCGGTTGGACTAAAAAGGCAGCATGTCTAAAGCACATCCAGGGAAAAAGGCATCCGTGATACAGTCCAAGTTTTAACTTTTTTTCCTTCTTCTTTGTTCTTTTTCCAGAGACGGCATCGGACTGTCACGAGCTGTTCATGAGAGGAGAGACCACCAGTGGGGTGTACACCATCCAGCCAGCAAACTCAGAGCCCTTTGAAGTCTTCTGTGAGATGACAGCTGGTACGTGGAGCAAAACTCCTTTAGATTTTGAACCTGCTGTTTCATCAGATGGAATATGTTCTGATCATTCTTTCTCTGTTTTTCTATCCAGACGGCGGATGGACAATGATTCAGAGGCGCCAAGATGGTTCAGTGGACTTTGACCAGCTGTGGGATGCCTACGAGAAAGGCTTCGGCAGCCTGAATGGTAAATGCTTTTAAATTTTATTTCACTGGCTGATTGGTACAGTGTTCAGACAGGTTATCTGCCTTTTAGTAACGTTGCATCAGTGGACAGAAATACTGTCCAAAAACATTTTAGCACTTAAACCTGAAATGGACCACATGCAAACAGAGCTCAAACTCCTCTTCTTTCCTTCCTCTCCAGGAGAGTTCTGGTTAGGTTTAGAGAAGATTTACTCTATTGCCAAAGATGGCAGCTACATCCTCAACATCAAGCTCTCTGACTGGGTGGATGACCTTGCAACCGTCCGTCTCCCGTTCCAACTGGGCGGACAGGAAACCAAATATTCCCTCCAGATTCAGAAGGGTGGCACTTTCAGTGACCTCGAGAGCTCCCTGGCCACTGACACCGCCTCTGGTCTGCCTTTTTCCACCCATGACCAGGACAATGACCAGAAAAGTGACACCAACTGTGCCAAGCACCTCTCTGGTAAGATACAATGATGAACATCCTTCAGATATTAACTCGTGATGTGGCTCACATAGAGTCCAGTAAAAACGCATCAACTAACCTAATATCGTCCTGTTTTTTCTAGGTGGTTGGTGGTTCAGTAACTGTGGGCGCTCCAACTTGAATGGCAGATATTTCCAGAGTCCTCCTCCCAAGCAGCGGCACCAGAGAAAGCAAGGCATCTTCTGGAAGACTTGGAGAGGCCGTTACTACCCTTTGAAATCCAGTATGATGATGATTGCTCCCGCTGCAATCGAGAGCAAATCATAAAAAACCAGACGAGGCAAAAACAAGAAGGGTTGTAAGAAGCAGAACTATTGGTTGATGAGGTAGAGCTTGCCACTTCCTTGGTTATCTCCCTTTAGGGACTTAATCTGAGAGCTACAGCCCTCAAAATCAGGACTGTTCTCCAGAGAAGATGAGCAGATTCCTTCCCGGCATTGATGGCCACAGAAGAGACAAAGCTAAAACGTGCAATGGAATTTAAAAAAAAAATTAATATGTCGTAGCATTGCGCAGTTTCTTTCTGCTGGTTTGAAGCTGGTGCTCCCAGTCAACAGGACGTCCCATCACAGCGTGTCCCAGCCTGTCCAGTGAGCTGTAAGCAAAGAAGCTTTTCCAACAAGTCCAGACTCCTCATCACATGTGAGGTGTCAGCTGTGTATGCGGTCTGTTGATAAGTTTGAATGTAGCAAGGACTGTCAGATTTTTAATAAAAAGGAAAGAAAAAAACCATGCAGCATGCATCAAGCAAGCCTTTTAAACCCAATGGGGCAGACCAAATGGAGACTTAATTAAAACAGTCATTTTCTACGTGAACATGACGACAGAAGCATTGTGTAAAGTTGTACTTCACTGTAAACTAGATGCAGAAACACTGTTCCAGCCTTTTGTACCACATACTGCACGTTCTGCCTGCAAATTTGAATCAGTCGAAAACTATTCTTAACTGAGTTGTTCTGCTTTTCCTGTGGAGATGTTGTTGATAATAAGTCATATTGACTACTTTTAAGACGAGTTTTTGTAAGTAGTATTTGAAGGACTGTTTTCATAACTATAACTGTTACTGTTGTCCAGTGATATTATCTGTGTCCTTAAGACTTGAGAGCTACTGTAGATGTTTTTTTTCCTTATTTAAATGTTGTAAAAAAAATCACCTGATAAATGTATATATCTATCTATCTATCTATCTATATATGCTGTTTGTAATTTATGTTCTGGTTTTTTTTAAGAGAAAGATTTGGGGCCATAAAGAGCCAATAAAACTGATTGAAACCAATATCTGTGTGCACTTTATCTGTTATGTTCAATGCAATTCAGTTTTATTTACACAGCCACAAACCTCAACAGTCACCTCAAGATGCTGTACATGCAAAACCCCAAGAATCAGATGACCAAGGGCGACAGTGGGAAAGAAAACTTCTTGCATTTTGCAGTAAATCCATAACCAAGATGTGATGCAAGGCATGTAGTCTGATTTCACATTGTGGCTACCTCATGTAATTAAACTGATATTTATTTTTCTTACACTTGTAACACAACACTGAGTTTGCTAACCGCGCAAACACACATCTGCACTAAACCGCAGCCGCACGTAGCAGACCTCTCGATCAGCAGCTTATACCTGGAAGCAAACCTTAGTAGCTCCAAGGTGTCAGCTTTAATTTCCAGAGCACCACCTTCTACATCCTTGTCAGGCTTACTGTTAATGTGCTTCATCCACAGTGATCCTCCGAGAACTGACAGCCGGGTCAAGATCAACATCTGAGACAGCTGATCTGAAGGAGTTTACCCTCATCTCAACTCGCCTTTCTCTTCTGGGCTACGGTGTTGCCAGTGAAAGTCGACGGCCTGATGTCACAGCTTGGGTGATGTAAAAAGAACGGGACAGCACTTCCTGCAAATGGAAAGCATTTGGTGACTTGTTGTGGTGACTGTCTGCTCGGGCGACTGTAAGGCATGGGAACAGGTTTTTGTTTTTGTTTTTTTAAACCTTGGTAAATAAGGTTTACCATTTTTTTCATTTAGCATGCATTTAAAGTGTTCTTTCTGCAACTCTCTAAATCAAAACTAAAACCAATTTATTCTTGAAATGTACTTTTAGGGCATATTAAGAAACTGTGGCAACACAAACCTATTTGCATTTGTCTAACACCTTTAAATATCTCTCTATTTTTTTATTTATTTTTTTGGTCATGGTGGTGGGGGGCTTCTAAGCCCAGACATTGGGATAGTCTAAATATTGTTATTCCCATTTGATTTGCAAAGTTTTATATGAATGAATGTAAACTTGCTAAAATGATTTTCATGGTTCAAAGTCAAGGTGGGCCTATAAATTAAGTAGAGTTTTAATTTGAACAATAAATAAATAAATAAATAAAGCTTTCACTTAAGGCGCTTTTGGTTTATTTGTGTTGACCTCCTGCTGTTTTGTTCTCTTTGGCTCTTTCGGGAACAGTGCCAGTACAATCCAAAGCATTAGCGGTCTGGCTGTACTCCCTACCAAGAAACAGTCCAGTGTTTCTGTTTGTTTGTTTTAAACAAATTAAGCACACACCAGATGAAGCAGAATAATTCATTAGCTTTAATGGAGCTGGTAGACAGATTTGATTAACCTTAATCAAGACCTTTCACTAAACGAATCTAACCAGTTTTCAGCTGTCACTTTATTAGGTACACCATGCTAGTACCAAGTTGGACCCCCTTTTAACCTTCGAATCTGCCTTAATTCTTCATGGCACTGATTAAACAAGATGTTTGAAATGTTCTTTAAAGATTTTGGTCCATATTGATATGAAAGCATCACACAGCTGCTGCAAATCTGTGATGGGAATCTCCCCTTCCACCACACCCCAAAGGTGCTCTATTGGATTGAGATCTGGTGACTCTGCAGACCATTTGAGTACAGTGAACTCATTGTCATGTTCAAGAAACCAGTTTGATTTGAGCTTTGTGACATGGTGTGTTATCCTGCTGGAAGCAGTCATCAGAAGATGGATCCACGCTCAACAATACTCAGGTCCATGGTGCTCAGTTGGTGCCAAGGGCCATAAAAGTGTGCCAACTGGCCTGAACCATTGATATAATGCAGGATGGATCCATGCTTTCGTGCTATTTGTGCCAAATTGTGACCCTACCATCTGAATTTTGCTGCAGAATAATCAGACCAGACTACATTTCTCCAATCTTCTGTTGTCCAGTTTTGGACAACAGGCCATTCTCTATGAACCCTAGATTTTGCTTGAAAATCCAAGTAGATCAGCAGTTTCTGAATCACAGTCACTTAAATCACTATTCATTCCTTATTCTATTGTCCAGGTTGACCTTTAAAAGGCTGCTTTGACCATGGCTACATGCCTAAATGTCTAATTGCACTAATAAGATGTGATGGCTGCACTTACAGCCACACAGTGGTAATACCCACCATGTTAGTGTAGAGGCTTATAAGTAACATTGCATTCACATTTCTTTCTTTAAATATAGGAATTTATTTACAGGACAATAAATAACTGGTTTTGGTTTAGTTAATTCACATATCCACATAACGCTGCATTCTAAAATAAGTGCGCACATTTTAGTTTACACTATTATGTATGATTAATCTTTTGTTTTCTGAGTTACCTTAGTTGCAGCTGTTCCAGTCCCTTGATTAAGGAGCCAAGAGGTGGAAAAGGGGCAGAGCGAGGTTTAAAGGAAGGCTACAAATTGGTTCACGCCATAACTCGGGACCATGGGGGGGAATTGGAGTTCATTATGTTTGGTTTAGTTAGGTTTTGTGTGTTTTACCCCTTTTCCTGTTTTTGTGGGCTGATCAGCCACTATTTAAGTTTCCCCTTTGTCTCGTTAAGTTAGGTCAGTTTGTTTGAGTTATCAGTTGTGTTGTCAACTTTGAGTAGAGTTTTGTTAGTTTGACCTCTTTTATGGGCCCAAGATTTTGATTCTTTTTGCATGAGTTAACCAATTATGTTTTTTGGGTTAAATAAAAAATCATTTTTTGGACTTTAACCTGTGCCTAAGTTTCCTTCACTGCACGGTCCATCACATAAGACATGGCTGATTAGAGGCTTGCAATAACAAGCAAAGGATCAAATATTGCCATTTCCTTCTTCTCCAAAGGCCTGCTTGTTTATTGAAGTGATTTTAAGGGCAGTGGAATCCAGTTAAGTCTCTGCGGTGCTCCCAAATCAATATGAAGCATCACTCAATACATCTAAAGGTTACCACAGCATCAGCTGCCACATGTTTGGGGAGCTTCAAAGCCCTCTTCTTGTAGCTGAGGTGGATTTCTTTAAGTCAGGTGCAGGTCTGATGTGAAGAGGAATACAGGAGCCGGGGGGTCTAATTGAGGCTTTAAGCCACACTTGACATTTAAAATAATAATTTTAAAAAACCTTTTAATCCCAGAAAATATGAAGTACAACAAGACATATAACCCTTCACAGGTAGAAAAACAATAAGACTGCACCAGAAGAAAGCTTGTGACTGATTCATACATTTATTCATTATCATGTACAAATTGTATTTCGGTGGTACAAAGCTGTTGTAAGACTCCAGTGCTCACCCTCTTGTTGTCTTTATTGCAGTAAAAAAGGGAAATACCAGCATGATCAAGAGTCAAGAGGTACTTTGGCAAATATAAATTATGTGTTAAGAAGGCAAGCAGACATCTCGAGCAATGTAATATGACGGGGTAAGACGGCGCAAAAACATCAATGAGTGCCTTCCATCAGCACTCATGAAAAAAAAAAAAAAGAATAAAAATCCATAAAAATATTTCATTTTAAACAACAAACGCTAAAAACACAGACAGAGGAAGAGCCTTGATTTTCTTCCTTTCTTGATTATTACACCAACTCCGAGGTACAGACCCACAGTATGTATGGCTATTGTGAGGGTGGGTGTGAGTGTCTGTGCTTATGTATGAGATGAACTGTATTTTACATATGCATGTATACTGTAAAGGTTTACGTCTGCAAATGCGCGGACACATTTCCATGTCATATCTGTGAACTGTAACCACCGCTTCTACCTCTGACTGGAGTAAACAAAACAGGCTTGGGGGGGCGGGAAAACAATTTGATAACGTTTGGCAGAAACCATCGTGGCTGTAGAAATGAAGATGTGAGTGAGCAATGAGTCAGACTGACACAGCCTGCAAACATTTCTTCACAAGTCTTTGTTCGGCTTTCTGGGTGGGACACCACATGTCGTGCACGTAAACCTTTCTCCAGACTGTACATGGGGGTGAAGGGGGCGTGAAGAAGACTGGGAGAGCAATTGAGTAACAGAAGAAGACAGAGAGGAGGAAATGTAATGCAGAAGTGAGACGAATAGTTGGTTGGGAGGAAAGGAGCTGGTGGCTGCTGGGTGTCTGATGTGTTTCTTGCTGACAGGGTAAACAGTTAGAAATGGGCTGGGGTGGGGAGGTCATGGAGAATACAGGTGGGCGGACAGTTGGGAGGGGTAAAAGAAGGAAGAGGGGAATTTGACTTCACTTGTCCCCTGTTGTCTGATTTTAGAGGTATTGTTGTAGAAAGTGCAGCAGCATTATCTCGTAGTGCTCTCCAGACTCAGGGCAGCGGATACTGTGCCGCTCGTTGGGGTAGACCTTTAAAAATGAAAACAGAGCAATCAACCAACATCAGCAAATTAATTTATAAATTAATACACATGCTCTTTGTGTGTGTACAGTGGGGCAAAAAAGTATTTAGTCAGCCACCGATTGTGCAAGTTCCCCCACCTAAAATGATGACAAAGGTCAGTAATTTGCACCAGAGGTACACTTCAACTGTGAGAGACAGAATGTGAAAAAAAAAATCCATGAATCCACATGGTAGGATTTGTAAAGAATTTATTTGTAAATTAGGGTGGAAAATAAGTATTTGGTCACCTCAAACATGGAAAATCTCTGGCTCTCACAGACCTGTAACGTCTTCTGTAAGAAGCTTTTCTGTCCCCCACTCGTTACCTGTATGAATGGCACCTGTTTGAACTCATCATCTGTATAAAAGACACCTGTCCACAGCCTCAAACAGTCAGACTCCAAACTCCGCCATGGCCAAGACCAAAGAGCTTTCGAAGGACACCAGGAAAAGTATTGTAGACCTGCACCAGACTGGGAAGAGTGAATCTACAATAGGCAAGCAGCTTGGTGTGAAAAAATCAACTGTGGGAGCAATCATCAGAAAATGGAAGACATACAAGACCACTGATAATCTCCCTCGATCTGGGGCTCCACGCAAGATCTCATCCCGTGGGGTCAAAATGATCATGAGAACGGTGAGCAAAGATCCCAGAACCACACGGGGGGACCTGGTGAATGACCTGCAGAGAGCTGGGACCAAAGTAACAAAGGTCACCATCAGTAACACACTACAACGGCAGGGAATCAAATCCCGCAGTGCCAGATGTGTTCCGCTGCTGAAGCCAGTGCATGTCCAGGCCCGTCTGAAGTTTGCCAGAGAGCACATGGATGATACAGCAGAGGATTGGGAGAATGTCATGTGGTCAGATGAAACCAAAGTAGAACTTTTTGGTATAAACTCAACTCGTCGTGTTTGGAGGAAGAAGAATACTGAGTTGCATCCCAAGAACACCATACCTACTGTGAAGCATGGGGGTGGAAACATCATGCTATGGGGCTGTTTTTCTGCCACGGGGACAGGACGACTGATCCGTGTTAAGGACAGAATGAATGGGGCCATGTATCGTGAGATTTTGAGCCAAAACCTCCTTCCATCAGTGAGAACTTTGAAGATGAAACGAGGCTGGGTCTTCCAACATGACAATGATCCAAAACACACCGCCCGGGCAACAAAGGAGTGGCTCCGTAAGAAGCATTTGAAAGTCCTGGAGTGGCCTAGCCAGTCTCCAGACCTCAACCCCATAGAAAATCTGTGGCGGGAGTTGAAAGTCCGTGTTGCTCGGCGACAGCCCCAAAACATCACTGCTCTCGAGAAGATCTGCATGGAGGAATGGGCCAAAATACCAGCTACTGTGTGTGCAAACCTGGTAAAGACCTATAGTAAACGTTTGACCTCTGTTATTGCCAACAAAGGTTATGTTACAAAGTATTGAGTTGTATTTTTGTTATTGACCAAATACTTATTTTCCACCCTGATTTACGAATAAATTCTTTACAAATCCTACCATGTGGATTCATGGATTTTTTTTTTTTCACATTCTGTCTCTCACAGTTGAAGTGTACCTCTGGTGCAAAT
This sequence comes from Astatotilapia calliptera, assembly GCF_964374335.1. Classification (NCBI taxonomy): domain Eukaryota; kingdom Metazoa; phylum Chordata; class Actinopteri; order Cichliformes; family Cichlidae; genus Astatotilapia; species Astatotilapia calliptera. The sequence continues at coordinate 24,292,453 of NC_137439.1, read as the reverse complement.
TACTGACCTCTGTCATCATTTTAGGTGGGGGAACTTGCACAATCGGTGGCTGACTAAATACTTTTTTGCCCCACTGTAACCAATCATATCTAATCTAGAAAATATCTTTTTTGCCTTTGAAGCCACTCATGACCTTCTTTACAAAGGTTGTTTTTGTAGCCTAGCACCTGCTGTTGCTAGGTTACACAAACCATCTCCCTTATCCATATATAACTGGGCCATGAGGGACAAACAAGCGCCGTTTAACCTTTACCCGTGTTGAAGTTGACACTGTGAAGCTCAACACTTCTTGATTTTGATTGGTTGGTGACAGAGAAGTGGTTCAAGAGTTAACTTGTATTTCCAAATGAAAGCACTGAAAGCGCAGCAGGAAAAAGAAGCTGCTTTGCATGATCGCACTGAACGCTGTCGATGCAAAGTGTCACAGCATTGAGGCTGTCATTATGGAAATAGCTGCCCACTGACACTAAAGGTTCAAAATTCAAAACAACAATCCTAATCCTAATATATAATCCAACTACTGTATTATGTTAACTGAAGTTAATTTATTGAACTATAAATAAGTGATACAAGCGAAAATCCTGTGAAAACTAAGATGGCCCTTAGCAGTAAAAGTGCACTTTCTTCTATGTTTCTGGAAGCATGATCTGATATCCAAGTGCTGGTGATGTTATATTATCACCATATAGGCTATATTATCATAATAATAATGTTGGTCCAGGATCAGCCCTGCATCTGACCAGTGATGTTGTTCGATCACTCACTATCACTAACAAACCAACATAAGTGATCAACTGCAGCATTGATCCTGGACAACATGATTGTGATAATGCTGGAACAACATAAACATACACACACACATGTATTATGCTCTTAAGATATGAAACAAACCTGAAGCTGGTAGGGCTTTCCAGCCCGGATTATCTGTGACACTAGAAAATTGGTGTGGAAAAAGTGTACATTCTCATCCAGAAAGCCATGGAGAATAAGCAAACGGTTGGGCCTGAAGAAGAGAGTTACGATGTGATTAGTTAAACTGCAATGAATACGTGTTCTGAGAACAGTAAAAACATGTTCCCAACATTACAAATGTTTTAAGTGGCACAAAGAGATTTACAGAATGATTACACAAATGCAGTTGTAAAAAATCTTTTACTCTCTCTTTCAGTATCACGTTTTTAAGGTCATCGCTAGAACCCTAAATAGTGAGGTTCCGTCAGGATGCAATCTTAATGTTAGCAGAACTTATTTTACATACAAAAAAATAATAATAATAATAATCCACAGCTTTTGACTTAAAGGAAGACCCTGCTACTGAAACATCAATAACTCAACGTTCCTCAGCTAATGAAAATGATCCAAGTAGCCCAAGGACACAGAGGCAAGGTGTGGCATGCACAAGCACGAGTTCAAGAGTTTAAATGTTTTAAGAGTCACATTTAAAGGTGTTTCATAAGAATGAGACTGATTTTTTTAAGAAGTGTTTGAACTGTCAGTTGCACACAGGTATCGGACTGACCAAATGTGAAGCACATTTAACCAAAATATAACATTAAAGATCCTACAATCGTTATTAAAATGCAGAGACAATATGAGAAACTGCAGAGAATGTGCGTTTTGATTTTAAAAACATTTTTCTTTCTTGTTAACTTAAATAAGAGTGTGTGTGTACTGACTCGCTAGGGAGCTTGTCCACATGCAGCGCCACAGATCCCTCCTCGTAGCCCTGTTGGTTGTTCTCAGGCACATCCATGTAGCGCTCTGTGTAGCCTGTGTCATAGGCCATCCACACAGTCACTGGGGCACCTGCAATAGCCAGCTGTCAGGGATGGAAAAGAAATAACATTAAAAGAAAAAGAATTCATCTTAATCTGGAAAGAAGTCACTTTGCAGGAGAGTAATTGTTTAGGCTTACTGTGTGTGTTATAATACGATTATTAATGGTATATTCTGATGTCATTGTTTTACATCTGATATGCACGCATGTCACAAGAAAAATTTTGATGTATCTGCAGACATCTCTACTTAATAATGACTAATGGCTAACACACTCCAAGACAGACACCATGTGGATGCAACTGGCAACTGCATCACAAATGAGGTTATGAGCAATAAGGAAACGGAGAATTAAGAAATGATTTCTCCACTTTATATTGCATTAAATAACAAATGCCTGCATGTTTTGGGCTATAGGTAAAAGTTTAATATGGTTTTAACAATAAACGACAGCTTGAGGGTAAACAGGTAGTCCAACCTTAAAGACATTGGGTCGCTGGATGAGGCCCATGAGAGAAAGGAAACCTCCATAGGACCAGCCATGGATGGCAACACGGCTCAGGTCCACAAAGTTAAACTTCTCTGCTACATACTGCAGCCCCTCCACCTGGTCTTCAATCTCTACTTGACCCTGGAGAGGCAAACAGAGTTATTTCGGCTGGAGCTTTGACATCACATCTATTTCTTTAATGATACTGGATTATTATTTGTATGTGTCAAACTTTACCATTTTGTTTTTCAGTGCTCCTTCAAATTCAAGGCCCCTCTGACAAGAACCCCTCCCATCAATGACAACCACAGCATAGCCGAGAGAAGCCAGTGTGTTCAGGCGGAGGTATTTCATGCCCTTAAAAGAGTTGTTAACCAACTGCACCTACATATACAAAGACATAATCATATTCTTAGAAACATTTTGTTTACACAGTAATAGACTTTCAGAGCAGCATTTATTAGCCACAAAGGGAAGGCAGCAATGATTAAATCTTATGTAACAAAGCCGTATGATTACACAGTTAGAAGTAAGATGGATAAGATGCAGCTACAAACCTGTGGGCCTCCGTAGACAAAGAGAACAGTGGGGTGTTTCCGCCCAGACTGCAGGTTGTGAGGCTTGTATACCATCCCATAAAGCTGGAAGCCTGACTTCCCCGGAAAGTCGAAAATCTCAGGTGGATTGTAATCTCCCGGACAACCTGGATGACATCAACAAGCAGTCACCAGGTTAGGCATACGCAAACAAGGTTTTATGTAATAAAAAAAAAGTAAATTGTGAAATGACTGGTTCTCTTATATAAAGCTTTTCTACTCAAAGTGCTTCATACAGCATGCCTGAGAACCCTTTGTCAACAAATGTTACAGCAGAAAAAAACCTCAGCACTCTAAAACATTTTACAGAACTAAATGATTGTTTGGGAATAAAAAAATGAAACGTTTTAGTGTTTAAGGTTACTGATACTCTTGAACCTGTACTATATTCCACAGCTGGACTCTGCTGCAGGTTTATTTTTCATTCCCTCAGCCAGATTTTTACAGCTTCAAAACATTGTTTCAGCTAACAGCACAATCATGACAAGCAACTCTGTAGAAGCTCCTGCAATGGGGTGGCGGTTAACAGGGATTTATGTTTTAGTGGGAAATCTTCACCTCAACCACCCCTCTCTAGAAATTTAACTACAGATTGCATCGACTGTGATTTGCTTGTTCGTGCATTGTGCATGTTCGGCTACTTTGAGTTAGTATATTGATTGTTATTCTCTAAGTGGCTAAATACAAGGAAACATAATTCTAACATCAATGTAAGGACTCTCTAATGTCAGTAAATTTCAGGTGGGAAATTGCAGAATTTATCGGAATGGACATGAAGGCAGAAAAAAACAAAACCAACAAACAAACAAATAAAATGCTGTCTATCGTCTGGTGCCACACATAAAACACCAAGATACGGCCACAAGGTAATTACACATAATGCACCTGCACAAGCATAAATGCTAGCAACGATGTCGGCCACTAGATAGTTTACACCGTCTGCAAAAATTCCCTGCAAAAGTCTAAATCAAGACTTCTGCTTCAATTCCTACTCTTCCAACAAAGCACAAACTGTTCAAGCTGACACCCATATAATGAAAACTACATTAACTAAAGGTGTAGTGCTAAAAAAATTTATATAGAGCAATTTTCAATCCATTGTGATTAAGGAGCTTGCAAAGAAAAGCGTCTGGACTTCTTTAAGTTGCTTGAAGACGTTTCACCTCTCATCCGGATGAGAGGTGAAACGTCTTCAAGCAACTTAAAGAAGTCCAGACGCTTTTCTTTGCAAGCTCCTTTGACTTGCTTGAAGACGTTTCACCTCTCATCCGAGAAGCTTCAGTTCTAAGGTCAAATGGTGGAGAGTCCCAGATATAAACCTAGTGGGAGTGACCCCCCACAGAGGGACAAAAGGGACACTGAAGAAGCTTCCCGGATGAGAGGTGAAATGTCTTCAAGCAACTTAAAGAAGTCCAGACGCTTTTCTTTGCAAGCTCCTTTGACTACGATGACCTGGATGACTGAGAACCTTCACAGACAATCCATTGTGATGGTTTGGTCCATGATAAGTAGTTTGAATTAAAGAGGTTAATAAACTTTAAGCCTTAAATTTCAGGAGTTCCAAAGCTCCCAGAAACAGAAGAAATGTGATGATGTTTAGGATCGTCTCCTGATATGAACACTCACACTTGGACAGACTATCCTCTGCACAAAACTATACTGACACAGAGAGGCTTTGTTTTGTTTAATGCCAGACTTGTAATTTTTTAACTGCAAGAGAGGTTTTAAAAAAAAGGGAACAAAACATTTACCATGTGAAAACCAAATTTATCAAATCCTTTGAGAGATTTTAAAACAATGACTCTTGGCTGACTTTTCCTTTAGTTTGACAAAACGTCAAACAAGTACTTTTCGTTGGAACTAACCACTTATAGACAGAGGAATGCAGTTGCTCTTGGATACTATCTCAGTGTACACACTGCTGACAAGCAGTGCCTCTCCGTCTTTAGTACGAGCGATGTTACATGGTCTTTTTTACATCAGGCTCTGTTTACCTGGCGATTCCATCATGCTGGCCCAGAACTCAGGAACCATGTGCAGCGGGTCACCTTCTGAGCCAGTCAGCTTGTAGACGTGAACACAGGGAGGAGTACTCACGTTGCTGTAGTGGCTGACAAAAAAGTCAAAGTTCTGCAAGAAGAGAGAAGAGAAAGAGATGCCTTATAAAGAAGAGGAAGGAAATAAAAGGCAAGAGGGATGCAAAGTTGTATCACTAACTACAACAAAGCCCGACATGAGACACTATCAAGTATGCTGTCAACACTCTCTTTAACCCTCTCAGGCCCGAATTAAGTTTTTTGTTGCTAATGCACAACCAAGTCCTGCAGTGGTACTTCTGAGTAAAAAAACCTCATAAAATATGTATGTGGGGTAATCAGGATGTTAGGTCGTAACTGCCTGCCTGGAGAAGGTTAAATGCTTCCTTCAAGCCAGTGCTTTATTTCTCACTGCTCTTAAGCAGGCAGTTTCTCTCTTTACTTAAACCTTCTCTATATCCTCTATTAGCTGTACTTAATCTGGACTGGTCTTGTTTCCCCAGGTGTAAGACAACAACACTTATATTTATTTATTTATTTATTTTTCATATATTTGAAATGTAATTCTGGCACTGACTGAAGTATTTGTTCCCACCAGAACTACTCAAAACAGTAAAATATGTTAAAGCAACTCAACTGTTGAGCAACATGTTAAAAAAAACAGGTGGATAAACAGCTGGATTACTGAAATTTGCACACAGAGTTAAGCAAACAGGTACGTGCACAAATAAATGATAGTACCTGACTAACAGAGCAGCTATGAGAGAAGCCAGGCTTAGTTAGTCTGACCACATCTCCAGGTGACTCATAGCTGACCACGTAAAGATGATGCTCCAGAGGAGTGTCTCTGGTGCCCTGGAAATACACCAACTTTGTTGCCTCATTGACCCAGATCTAGCAAAGGAAACATTAGAGAGCATTTGAAGGTGAATGAAAACAGCAGCTCTCAGCAAAAATACAGCAATTTCAGATGCCATAAAGTAGTCCATGACAAACCTAAATAAAGCCAGTGGAAAATCTTTGTTTCAAGTAATATATTAAATAGTTTAGAAAAGCTGACACCTAGTCAGCATTGGTGCTGAACTCCAGAATACAAAATACAGAAAATACAGTAAAATGTACATTTCAAACAAACATGTATATTTGAGTGTTCTAGTGATTTTTTTAAAGGTAGCATCAGGTTAACTTGTCATCTTTCAGCTTCAGTAGCATTTGACGGTGTTTGCATGTCAACATGTTTAGACATTTTCTGTCCATCTGTTTTACCCAGACTGAAAACAAAAAAATGCCTGAAACAAGCAAAAATTGAAATTGACTGCAGCAGAAGCCTGACAGAAAATCTCCAGGGAAATACCAAATGTCAGTTGATGTGGATCTGTTGTCAACTTCAGACACTGCAGCACCAGTCTTTTTATAAACACCCTAAAATTAGGATTTAGAATCAACACTCCAAATTCATGATCATTACTTGAGATTAAAATTGAGAACTGCCCAAATATTTTCTTACTGAGTTCACCTGTATCTCTCATAAGTGTGATTTTTTTTCTTTTGTATTTGGCACTCACCTTGGAGCCATGTCTTGCCAACACTTCCCATTCCCCACAGGTCAATGTAACCTCTTCTTTGATTGCACATTTAAAGTCTCCTGGAGGACAAAAAAGTAAAAATCAACATTCTATAATGTAAACGCTAACAGCTGAGTCTAAAGACAAAAGTAATATCAGCCTAAAAAAATCTGATTATTTCATTTCAAATCAATGCAGAGGCATCTCCTAGTTTCGTACCCTCTAGGTGCTGGTATTCCTCTATCCAACGGTAGCAGCCTGGTTGTAACTGGGATGTGATTTTATACAGATGGCTGAAACCTGTTTTAGACTCATTTACCCAAATGAAAGTAAACTCATCTTCTGTCGTTTGAATAAAGGGATAGAATATATCGTGAACCTGCAGAAAGAAAGAAAGCGTCATAATTAGAATTTATAAATGTACTTAATCAGTTTATTTTAAAGGTAACCATAGAGAGCTGTGAGAAAACATTTACATTTATCCAGACGTCAGTGGTTTCTTCATAGATTATGTATGGCTGCGTGTTAGTGGGCACAGCCTCCAGACTCTCCTGTCTTAGAGCTGGATCATCTGTCACTGGGATGAAGAGGGCGGGTGGCAGCAGAACAAGTTGCAGTTTCCTCTGACTGCGGTCTAACAGCACTGCCCAACCACTACAACAGAGAGCAGACAACGATCAAAAGACTGATTTGTATGGAATGATGAGCAATCGTGAATGAAAAATAGTTCCCTCCAGTACAACTTCTGTAAAAACTAACGAGACTGTTGTGTACGTCCATAGCTCCCAAACTGAAGCTACAATTTTAAAAGGTTCTCAATCAGATAGTTTCTTATGCTGGTTTATTCTGAGAGTGGCAGAATTTTGCAACACTCACTATTTGCCGTCACTCGTCCATCCTACTCTGGCGATGTATTCTGTCCCAGGAAACAAGGAGTTAAAGGGGGCGACCAGTTCTTTGTCGTGTGTGCTCACTATCTGTAAATACACATACACATACATACGCACACGTGAGATAAAGATCATGCTAAAGAATGAAGATGCTAAAGCACGTAGAAAAAAAGTGAAGAAAAGGAAGTGAGACACTTGCTCTTCCTTGATGATCTGTCTTGATCTCTGCCAGTTTAAGTGTAGACTGGGGATTTTTGCTACCTGTAAATAAGAGATTAGAAAAAAATACAAGTTGTAGAAATGTGTGCGTATGTTTTCACTACTCTAAATCCTTGTGCATACATTGTGCAAACCTGCACTGACCTGTGCGAGGATATCTGTATGCGTCTGCTTTCCGCTCCTCAAGTGCCGGAGATGGAACATGAATAATTTCTACCTCTGTTTCATCCACCTCTTCATACAGAAGGTACACTGTTTTACCTCCATTAGGGTCTGACGGGAGAAAAACAATTAACGCAATTTATCCAAAGAAACAGAACCTATAACATGCGCTGCAAGAATTGTTCCTTAAGAATTGCTTTTGTTAGTAAGAGCCATTGAGCCGAGAACCTACTCGGCTCAACTCAACGCAGCTCGATTCAACTCAGTTTCGGAAGTTTTCCATTACAATTGAGTGCCACCTAATGTACGTGGGGTCGTTATAGCAGTGCAGCTGAAAGTTCAGCGACATTATTTGTATGCAACACGAACACCATAACAATAGAGGGCATCGAGGTGATGGTACACCCGCTGCTCAGTGTATGGCTTTTTGTCAGGCTCGGGGACCACAATGTTTTTTCTCATTGCCAGGTTTAAAAAATGGCAGCTTCGATTTTTGTGAAGGAGACACTCTCATGACTCATCGAGTGACGCCACTGACTGACAATCGGCCGCATGCAGTCTGATGACATCACATTTTTTGGATCAGATCTCAGGTCACTTGGAATCCTGGCCAAGCGGGTACTAAAAAGTACCTGGTACCAGGTACTACCACCTAATGGAAAACCCTAAAAACTGAGTCGAGCCGAGCTGAGCTGGTACTATTGGAAAAAGACATACGGCTGACCTTCTACTGCTGTGGGGCTCCACCAGTAGCCAGTGAAACGGTCAAACTCTTCCTGTATGACAAAAGTTGCTACACCTGCAGACTTGGGGTCCTCCTTAACATTATCTAAACCTGGGAGAAATTGAATAAATTAGCAAATGGGTTCAAATCCATATGCCATATTCATATGCCTAAACACAAAACTGAACATGTGGGATCTCAAAGTTGTTTTCTCTCTGCGCTACAAAGTGAAATTGGATGAGAAAAAACAGGGAAGATGAAGTGCCAAAACAAGACACACACTAATAGTGTGAAATTTGTAAAGCTCACTCAATAAAAATACTGCTTAAATAAAAAAAAACTGAGTCTTCAGACCTTTATGGCAGTACGTGAGTCGCCTTTCCTCGCCTGTCTTAATGTTGGCTATCCACAAGTCATTGTTGTTGATAAAGGCTATAAAGTCTGGATCTCCGGGGCAGATCTTGGGGTCCATACGGGTCCCTGAGCACTGGGTCTTGATCTCCATAGGCTTTACAGGAGCTGACTGCTAAAACCAACAAAAACAGTCTTAGTCAAAAGGAAATTGAATGTTACGTGGACAAAGCGAGAGCCTTATGAAAACATTAACCTGATTCATGAAAAAAAAAAATTGGAAGTTTAGAGGAAAGACATCAGGACAATCAAAAAGAGTTCTGTAAACTAAGTTAACTCCGTCTGTAACATCTGCTGACTTGAAATACTTGTTGAGTTGTAAAGAGAAGCTCAAATAACAGCTTGAGATTGTTGGTCTGCACAGCCAAGTAAATGACAGCAAGTACAGACCACCCATATGGATGCACGTGGTTATTTTCAGTGACTCAGACCAGCTCATGATTTTGTAAAGTGACTCAATGCATTCGAGCTATTGCAATTTCTCCTACCAGTGAGGATGTTGTTGTATGTTTATACAAATCTCATTTATCTATTATTCGACCAGTTTGTTTATTCTTTTTATCTTGCTAAACCCATCAAGATTCAGCAGCAGCATCATGCACTCCAAAAACTCTTTAAATACAGTGTAATGTACAAGGGTCTAAGGAAATCCCTGTTACTTCAAGCAGGCTAAAAAGCTGCATTAAAATTATAAAAGGCACAAGCACAGGGGGAGAAAGACCTGAAGTGCACCTCTGACAAACAATCTAAATGAATCTTAATCCAAGGCCCAAACCGAGTTTTACAGCTTTTACTATTGATAGACATCTAAAACATGTTAACTCTCCCAAGATTTGTAGTCAATACACCAATTTGAAACTCCTATGTCACCTTGTTTTTGAGTTATTGCATTCACAAACTCAGGTGTTCCATTGCTTGCCTGTCTGTCCACCAGGCAGGGTGATAGCATTACCCCCATCAGCCTTTTAGAGCTGATGGGTAAAAACTGAGCTGTACTGTGGAAATTACTTATATTAAGATGTCGGAGGGATTCAATGTGCAGTTACACTTCTTTACACTGACAGAAAGGGGAGTTTCAGTTTCACGGCCCACTTAAGAACAAAGTGGCCCACAACGCAAAGTCAGTCTAACATTCCTGCTCTAGCCATTAATCACACAAACACATGAAATGTAATAACTTATAACATTATTCTATGTAATAACACTATTCACTGACTGTGTGTCTGGAAGAAAGTCTGACAGGAGACTCACAGATAGAGATCATCTCTACCTTGCAGGTATTCCTTGGTACTGTATCCCTCTAATTGAACGGATACACAGTATTTAAAGGTTTATGAGCCAAAGTAATGTATTTAACATAACAGTGTCTTTACACAGCTGTACTGATCCATTCTTTAATCAAGAGAATCTAAGAATTGCAAAAAATTGAGCAGCTGTACTCACGATGAAACCATTGTTGCCACCGTCTTGACAGTAGAATAGGCTATTACTAGCCTGGAAGAGGAACAGTCCAGTCTGGGAATGGTAGTCATAGGATGTAATACCAAATGCTCCCAAACGTTTACGCTCTCTCAGCAACTCCTCCTCTCGAGAATATGCCCCCTGGTGCGGCGTAGCCTTAGAGCAACAACAGGAAAACATGTGGATAAGATTTGAATTTACCAAAGGGATTTTTAGAGGTTTGCTGTGTAAACCTGTGCATATGCAACGGTACATATATGTAAAAATTTAGGGCTGGGTATCGTCACTGATTTCTAGAATCGATTTGATTCCAATTCACAAGGTCCCGAATCGATTCGAATCAATTCGAATCGGGGAAATTTTGCCTCAGACAGTAAAAAATATTATAATTCAGATCATGCATCAGTACATTTCCATATTTATTTATCTATAAAAAGAAAGCTGACACTTGCGAGACTTTATCAAAGGTGTAAGCATCACAGCAGATGCCTTTGTGTCAAAGTAGCTGATGATAAAACACAGAAAAACATGAAGGTGATTTTCCTGGCCTGGGATTTTATACAAATATTCTGCAGTAGATCAAAAACGAAGGAAAAACCATTAATCAACATATGAACAGTACCTGATGCTGCTGAAGTGAAGCAGAGGAAAGTTACAGAGGTTTTATTAGAGACACAGCTAAGCGATTTGCAATTTTGCATAATTTTAAAAAGTTTAAATTTGTTCAGTAGCCTATTGAACGGCAGAAATGAGGCTTTCTTTACAGAAGTAAGTAAAAGGAAAAAAACACAGCAGCCGACAGCGCTGTAAACAACGGTATAATTGTGCGCAAGCGAATAATAAAGAAAACAGATTTTTAGACGGGAAACTGTTCTTGAAGTATACAGAGAGAGAGAGAGAGAGAGAGAGAGAGCTGTGCATGAAGTGTGATTTTATCGTGGTGGAAGCAAAGCAGCAAAAGTAAGAAGGAATCCGTGACGATGTTTATCAAATGTGAAGCGTAATATGCTGCTTCTTTTGCTGCTGGTTCAGTGAATTTTGGTTGAAGAGAGATAAAACCTGCAGCTCAGAATCTAGTGCAAAAAATACGTAAACACAAAGCGCGGACCCGCCGAAGCATCAGAATCAGCGAGCTGTCGGCTTTCAGCCCCGACAGTGTCCGTGCCGTCGGGTGAGAAAGGCAACATCTCACTGATTCTGATGCGTCGGCGGGTCCGCGCTTTGTGTTTACGTCTTTGTGCAGAATCCGTGTACCTGCTCACATTTACTGATTTAGCTGTTTGGTGGTTGTTGAAATTTTGTGAGGTTTAACCTGAGATTCTGGCTTTTCGGGCAAAATAAATTTATATTAAAAAATCGATTCAGGATTTTAATGAATCGATATATTTATATGTAACATAATAAATGAGAAACACATGATTAAACCACCTTCATCTGCCCCATCATCCCTTCATAGTGGTTGGATAGTATTTTGGACTTCAATAACAACATACTGGGTAGTTTGGTTGTGGCACAAACAGAGAGGAGAGAGGAGAGATGGGGAATTCACCTGGAAGTGATCCAGCATCTGTTTCCATGACAACACTAAGAGGGCCTCTTTCCGAATCTTCTTGGGGATTTCTGAGTAGAGTAATGAGTTCTCTCTGCTTCCATAAGGCATTCCTGGTAAGCGCAAAGAAAAGCAACAAAGGCAGTGTCAACAAGAAACAACAGGCATTTCACCGTGACTGTTTTAGTATTATGAGGCAATCATCCTCTGCTGCCTTGAGCAGAAAAGCATGACTGAGGTCAACTGAAAGGAGTACAGTTGAGAAAAAGACAGAAATGACCAATTACAAGCTGATACTGGGCATTTTTGTGCGGCTTACCGAGGTAGTAGAGCCGGTGGGAGTGGGGTCCATTTTCATCATTTTTCTGCACAAACTGGAAGTCATGGGGAGCCTTGTTGGCAATCATGCCTGAGTACTTCCTGCTACAGTGGATAATATCTCGCAGGCCCTCCCAAGAGTGTTTCTCCACAAAGAACTGAGATGGCACATCCTCCATTTCCACCACCTCTGCATTATCCGAAAGGCCGTCCACAGCCGTCATGCTCACAGTCACACAGCTGCACGTTGACATTACAAAGAACTGATAAGTGGTGCAGAAACCAAGGCACACCTACACAAGGCCATTCATTTATTGGAACTGGTTTAAATATTATTCATCCGTTTTTTTTAACCAAGGCAGAGAGACTACATGAACACTGTACCTTGTCCAGATACCGTCTTTATTGTCACAAAGTCTGACCTTCTTGACTCTATGCATTCACTGGTTAACACGTTTGACGTCAGATCTGTAACCAATAGAAGAAGTACAGATGTAATGTTAAAAAATTGTAAATAAAATTAGTTAGCAAATTTGGAATTTGGGTCATCAATTCTTTATAACAAAAGCTAGACACAGTCAAGAAATCTGTCTGCACCAGGCTGTTCTTGTCCCATTAGATTGAGCCACAGTGCATAACACAAATACAGAAAGTGGGCCCCAAACAGAGGGGAAAATGTATCCTTTATTAAGACTTCAAAGGATACTTGCATACTGCAGTGTCCACTAAAGATGTGAAATCCCCTGAACGATTTTTATATGCAAGTCTATGATAGCACAAAAGCAGCTGCCACATCTACAACTCAGCTTCAGGTGAAATACAGGATTTATAGTATAGCCCACATTTCTGCCTTTATAATCTCTGTTTAGTGAGAGATTATATGACGCAAACACCTGTGTGGGGGGATACTGTCTAAACAACGGAGATGCTTTTCTGATGCTACTCCTTTGGTAATTATAGTTGACTAATCTAATATTATGGTGAGGCCACTTACATCTGTGTTTAACAAACTCGCAATCAAAACACCAACCAGCATGTACCACAGAATTCGTATAGATGGCCCTAAATAGCGAATTCAACAATAATTTGTTAATCGTCATGTACGAATGTATAATAGCCATACCGTAAATCTTCGCTTGGGTGAAGAACATCTGTAACGTTATTACCGTATGTCTAGTCCTTGTAATCCTCCTATTAGCAATTAAAATTTAACTTAACGTGGCCTCGATCTTACTAAACACGTTAAAATTACAGGGACCTATGTGCCAGTTGTAAAATAATATACGGAAAGAGCCCATTTGAGTCAGGTAGATACCTGACAGCGTTTAAAGGCTTAATATTAAGGATGGGAAATTAGTAGAGTGAAATGGTAAAATAATAATAATAATAATACCGGTGCCGCTGATGGTAACAGTTAAGGTTAGCTTGCCTACAATAGATCTTTGTTCTTGATTTGCAACTACTCACTCACGCCGGGAAAAAACACCGGCAAATTTATTTGAGCGAACATTTCAAACTCAGCCGATGTTACTTACATCATGAGGTGAACAACAAAACCCCAAAGATTTTAAAAACAGGCAGCAAAAGACAGTTATTAAATCGTGTTTGCCTTCGCTGCCTTTTGACAGGACTGTTCCCCTCTGTCATTCTCGCTCTGAAGCTAACAAGCTAGCTGCCGTTAACCGGGCTGGAAGCTAGGTTGCCACAAGCTAGCGGTGTCTGGTTTTCTATAAAAACAGGCTCTGTGAAAGAAGTTAAAATTTAAACCAACACTCACCAATTCGGCCACTGTTTCTTTACCCGGCTTACAAACCTTATTAGCTCGATGTCAATAAACAGTTTTGAGACCGCTAGAGCTTGTATCCATGGCCCAGAATGGCCACACTCAAATTGCAGCTGGCTCTAAGATTCAAGAGGCGGAACATTCGTACTGGTGGAGTACAAACCCGGTGCTTTTTTTCCAGCCGCACCGCTGTTGCTGCTCTGGTTTCAGCGGCGGCAGGAACTTTGTGGTCAGTATTACAACTGCTCACCTTATTTGAGCATGAACAGCTTCCCAGGTTAGGCGCTGATGCCTGATGTTTAAAGCTTCAAGATGAAGCAGAGACCATGTCAAAAAGGCTGAAAGCCTCTAATTAGCAAGTCACCAATAATTTTGATGTACATAGCATCTTTTGTTTTGTAAAGAAATGTTACATTTCAGGGACTTAGATCATTTCAGCATAAATCAAAATTCAAACAAAAGCACCTTATCTTTGAGTCTTGCATTCATGAGGTTTCTGTCACCATGCCATCTTTAAAATATGCATTCAATTTTCATTTTGACCCATAATGTAAAAGAAAATCAACACAATCATGTTGTGTGGAGCACCCAATTTTTTATTTATACAAATAATACAGCCATTCTACTTCAGAGGGATGAAACGAGAAGAGTGTGTGGCTCCAATACCAGGGCGACCGTGCTTCACTGGCTTGTAGGTGATGGAGAACTCTCCCAAGTAGTGACCACACATCTCAGGCTGTAGAGAGGGGACAAACAACATGTTAAGTACGGAGCAATAGAATTTTATGTGACAGAGATCAGAACAAATTTACTGACGTTTAAACAAAACGGCTTCTCCTCAACAGCTTGAGCAAAGTGTAATTTGATGTGTACAAACAGGGTTGTGGATTTGAAAAATACAATACAGTAGGAATTCTTTTATACAGGATATGCAAGATTTACTAACGTAATGTATGATTCAAACTACTTTTGGCTGTCACCTTCTTTAAAAGGTGGATGCCCTTCCTGACAACCCCAAAGAGATGTGGGCCTACTCCCTGGATCAACACAGGAACCTTTGCTTGTCAGTGTAAACCTGTACACTTTGGAAACACAAAATAACACACTGACTTGGTCACTACCAAAATAGGGAAGCTTGGAGGCATGCAGGATCTGTGCACATTGAAGCTGGCATACTTAAGGGGTTTTACAACACCTGATTATTATGCATCATCCTGCATTCATAATCAATCACAATGGGTGATTTGGCTCATAGCATATTTTACTGTCAACTTAAAAATTGATGTAATTTTTTTTTTTAAATTTAACTGGACAATATGGCAGGTTTAAAATTATGTCCAATACTGCAGTAGATTATGCATCACAGTGTACTCAATGTAAAGCGGTGACTTCAGGAAAACTAGTTTATAGGAAATACATTCTTGGAAAACTGATAAAGACCCCTTAGATTTTTTTTAACCAACTAAGACGTCCCATATTTTCTTTCAATTTAGTGTATCTGTATTTTCCCAGTGTACTAATTATCAGTCATGTTGAATCACTTTGACAACCATGGTCAGATGTAGCTACAGTTCCACATTATATTTTAGTTACATTTGATAAAAACGCTCCGTGAGCCACTTGAGCTGAAAGTCTATTTTTAGAGGGCAATGAGTGAAAACTGAATGAGTTTGTAAATGGGCAAAAGGTCAATTTATTGGTCAGTTATACCTGCTGGACCAATGCACACTTTTGTTTGGGGCCTTTGTTTTTCCCCCAAAATAAATGATAATGGCCTATATGATCCATTTTATTGGATGGGTGCGCTGATTTAGTTCAATGGCAGAAATAAAGCCACCCCAGCTTTTCAAACTGTGCCAATTACCAGACTGACATCTCACCTTGATTTCAACCTGGTTGAAAGTCTTGCCATTGTACACTCCAACCATAGACCCAACCATCTCAGGCAGGATGATCATGTCCCTCAGGTGGGTCTTCACCACCTCTGGTTTCTCCATGGGAGGAGCCTCCTTCTTTGCCTTGCGCAGGCGCTTAAGGAGAGTCTGCTGCTTGCGACGCAGGCCACGGTTCAGCCTCCTCCTCTGGCGGGCGCAGTACAGCTGCATCAGCTGCTCACTAGAGGCAGGACACAGAGGAAAACAATTTAAATCAAGTTTCACGCCTCCAATTCCCAGATGCAAGTAAGAGAAGAAATCACGTGTCCATACACAAACTATTCAATGCTGTCAGACACATAAAGGTTAAAAAAAAAAAAAAATGGCTGCCAATATTAGACAAGTAAATTCTAGTTTCAGTGTCCAGTCTCAAGCCTCTTTATTCAGTTTTGACCTGCAAGCATCAGAGTTGAATAAATCATCTTAAAAATTGGACAATTTTATTTGATTTTCAGTGAGTCAGTATTATCACTTAAACCCCTCTGTGAGTGTCTTACTGTGACAACAAATTACGTTATGTCAGGATGTGCAGTAGTAGTACAGTAACTCTAGTTGACTGAATGACATCACCAGTGACCGTATCAGTTGTATCACTTACTAGGACATGTCCAGAAGCTGGTCCAGGTCCACACCTCTGTATGTGAACTTCCTGAAGGTACGCTTCTTCTTGATCTCGGTATCCGCCTGGAAGAAACGGGATCACCCCGGTGAGTACGTAGCTTAGCATTTTACACTGATGCTTCAGAATTTAACAGGCGTCACTCATTTTCACCATTAAACGTCTACAGGTCGGTTTAATAACCCATGCACAACCAACTACAGTAATATTATAATGATTATTTTATTTCAGCTACTGCTACGAGTAACGCTCTACCACCGGGTTAGCTTAGCCATAGCTCCGGCTAGTACGGAGGCTGTAAACACAGTTTAATCTTTCATTTGGAGCAACGATTTTCTACTGGATGGTAATAAAAACTGTGGAACTACTCGATGACACAGTCAGCTGTTCAAATCAGCAACTTTAGAGCCCCGATGCATACAGATTGTAGTCTGACTAGCTGCGAGACGGAACAAACACCTACCATCTTGCCTGATGTTCCGGGGGAAAAGAACGGCCAGAAGTCTCGCAAGGCCAGATATCGCGCGATTTCTGGCAAACATCCGGTGATGTTTTCCGGGCGTTGATCTCCTCTGTGAACAGCAGGTGGCGCAGCTGCAGAGTTACTGCAGTTTGTGTCCAGTGTCAGATTTCAACCAACGTGTCCTGTTTTCATTACTGTCTGTGTTACCACAGATATGGCAGGGTTAGTTCTGCTTTTTAGGAGGAGAGAAGAGTTACACAAACAAAAACATTACAGGAAAGTAGTGAGCAGACAGATCTTCGCAGAAAGGCAGTAAAAGTGTTCCGAAATTCTTTAAGTCGGATGAAGTATTTTCAGTTCATGCAGTGTCCCAATTGGCCTCAAATCTTATGAGACCATTTCATTTAAATAACTAAAACTCCTCACGTTTATCTCATGACTACATAGGTCTAGGTCGGAAACCCCGGGACTAAACATACACAGTTGCAGTCAGTAGTTTAAACACACTGGGGGTTATGGGCATGAATATCATGGTAATTTGTGGCTTTTAAGAGTCAAGAGTCCAAGATCATCAGTTCAAATAAATTTACATCAGTACACGTTATTCAGATGTATCACCACTTTGCCAAGGTCTGGAAGAGGACCCAAATTATCACCCTCAGATGAGAGAAAATTGGTTGGGATGATCAGGAACAACCCGCAAACTACAATAAACAACCAATTTGTTGTATCTTCAAGTGTCCTTTTTGGCTTGCCTGGTTTCACCTTGTGTATACAAGTGCTTCAACTTGACTTTGTATCAACAGCTAGACAGTTAACACTTGGACACAGCTGGGTCATCCAACATAACAATGATCCCAAGAACATATTAAAACTGGTTTTCAAATGGCTAAAGCAGACCAACATTCAGCTTCTAGAATTCACCTCCCCAAAGCCCCGGGCCTTGATCCTATTGAAAATTGAATGATCAAATATTCAGTCAGAATTATTTGTTGATGTCAATTTCTGACCATACGTGTACAGTTTCTAACTGTCCAGGTTTATATAAAACTAGTTAACAGACTACGGATATATAGCAATATGTAACTTATTTTATTTGTTATACTGGGACTTGGTTACTTATTGCAATGTTATTCATGACCCTTCCCATCTTATATTACGTCATCTCTGCCTGGTTTGTTCTATCTTCAATTGTCCTTTTTAGCTTGCCTGGATTTACCTGTGACGGATGTATACATTGTTTCTTGGTTACACATAAATGCTATGGCACAAATTCAAAATATGTGTCAGTCTAAATAACACGCCCAAGTTCACACCCTGTATGGATTTCATAGTGAATAAGTATTGAAAAATTATAGCACCAAATCAATTGTGGTTTTATTGTTTTATTCTGTTTTTATTTTTATTTTAAATATATATAGATAGATAGATAGAGAGAGAGAGAGAGAGAGATGGGAGTGTTTTGTTCACAGTTACATCTTTATGAACAATCTATTATCTCGAACATAGCCCAGAATCTATCTAGCCAAATTTAATGAAGCTTGGTGAGAGTGTTTTCAGAGGAAGACACCGCTCAATTTTGTACAGATCACTTTCCTTAAAACTGTGAAATAGTACACGGGCTTTGGCAGACATCTACGACCTCTGAATGTCTTTCTAGTTAGACAACTACTGAAAGGGCAAACCACACTGATTGTTGAACTCAGCCTTCATTTGGAGCTCTGCTGCACTGCTGACAAAACAAACACTTGCCAGAGCATTTGAAACCCAAACTTACAGCTGTTAATATGACAGTAGGTGTCTCACAGTTTTCCATGACACATGCACACAGACACACACACACCTACAAGGTCAATATAAAATCAGTTATGCTTTTGCAGATAGTAAATTTGTAAAGCCAAATTCAAACAGCATTTAAATACACGTTTCATTTGACTGAACTGACACCAGCACGCACTCACTGGACAATTCATATGCTACACCAATATGGACATTTTAGCCCTTATTGACATGATGCCAGATTGAGATCTGGTTACTGTGGAGGTCATCTGAGTACAGAAAACTCATTGTCATGTTCACAAAACCAGTTTGAGGTGATTTATGCTTTATGACATAGTCCATTATCCTGCTGAAAGCAGCTGTTAGAATTTTAAAAGGGATGGGCATGGTCGGCTACAATATTCATGTACATTGTGGTGTCGCCCTGTGCTGTCTTTTGCTCCTGTAGCCCATCTGCTTCAAGCTTTGACAGGTTCTGCATTAAGAGATGCTCTTCTGTATACTTTGGTTAATGAGTGGTTAATTAGAGTCACTGTTTCCTTCTTATTCAAAGCATTCTTTGAACTCTGACATCACAAAGGCCCAGAGGACCAGTTTGTGGTGTTGGATTTTTTATTTTATTTTATTTTTTTAATTTCAGGTTTATTTTTCAGAGTGTATTTTTACATTTATCAGTTTCAGTGTTTTAATCTTTTGAATTGTTATTGTATGAAGGGCATATGCCAGAGGCAAGATTTTGAAGAATCAGTGTAGGTGTTTTAATAAAGACATGACTCAGTCGTGTAAATATCCAAAGTCTAAATAAAGATCAGGTAAGTTGTAATAAAATTAATTAACAAATACTAAGGATGCTTCTTCTGTATTTGTTTTCCACGTTCACAAAATAACATATCCATTTAAATTTCATTTTCACATCAAGTTTTATTTAACAATAACCTTGCAAAGAAAAAGTGCTGCACACTGGTTATTTTCTCTTTCAGACCCAGAGATGGTTGTGTGGGAAAATCCCTGCAGATCAGCAGTTTCTAAAATACTCCGATCAGCCTGTCTGGCACCACCAACCATACCACAATGAAAGTTGCTACCATGCGATTGGCCGATTAGATATTTGGATAAATGAGCCATTATACATAGAGCGGCCGTCGAGTCTGTCTTAATTCACACACACACACACACACACACACACACACACACACCAAAAAAAAAAAAAAAAAAAAAGCAGCATAGTCCAATACCAAATTTTATTCAATGTCAAGGTACAAAACAGCCTCCATTCAAAAAAAAATAAAATCACAAACATGTATAAATAATAATCTTACATGATCAAATATATGATTGGTTTGCATATCAACCAATATCTAATGAGCCACTGAAACATTGTTCACTGAAAGACAAAGAAGAATCCAGTATTCTTGATTGGAATGTTCAAAACTTCACTTGAGTATCATTTTATCCACTCCTCCACTGTCCAAAGAAAACAAGCCTCTCTCCAGTCAGATTGGTTATGCAAACAAAGGAAATATTTCCTCTGTTAAAAGAGTGAAATAAAGAAGTGAGAGAAATAGCAGAATTTAAAGAAGACTGGTTTGTTCTAACAAATCCATTTTGTTCCCTCATCTGCCAGAATAACCAAAACGGACGATTACCGCATGTCAATACTGAAAGGATGAAGAAGATACTGAAGTAACAACTAACACGAAATAAGTTTACATTCTCATTCACAGGATTTTTTTTTTCCTTTTAAAACACAGATGATACAGCTATTACAGGAACATAAGCACTGGTGATTTCATGGAAAGATGCATTTTCTCATAACCATTTATTGTTAACACACACACACAAAAAAAAAAAAAAAAAAAAAAAAAAAGGAAAGAAAAAAAATCCCTAAGGTTTCACTTTTAGTTTATGTTGCCCTTAAAGAAAATCTTGGGATCCCTCAATGAAACTAATGTGTTAGCAAAGCCACAGGAGGACAAAAAAAAAAAAAAAAAAAAAAAAAAAAAAAACCCCAACAAAAAAAAGTAAACCAAAACAAAACTTTGGCACATGGACAGAAATCCCTGGGATATCTAGCCAAGCCAAGTGATTGGCTTTTGTGGTCACTTCAAATATATAAAGAAATTACAGAAATACAGCTCATGATGATATGTGTAGATGGTTTTGTACAAACAGGGGTAAGAAGACATTTTCGTACAATACTAAGAGGATACGGCCTACAAAAAAAAGGAAGAAAAAAAAAAAAAGTGCAACATCCTAATGATATAAAAGATAAACCACCTTTCTGTCTCGCAGAACTTGCCAGCCTTACACAATCACGCTTTTCCTTCCTCAGCTCCCTCCAATCTTTTAATAATCTGTTCCATCATCTTGGTACACCTGCTCCTCTTCCTGGTAGCCTTGGTAGCCCTCGTCTTGGTAATCTGGGATGTAGTCACGGGCGACACCAGCTCCATTTTCATCACCTGGAATCTCAGTGGCTTTGGGACAGTACTTGGCATCGTAGATCTGCCGTCCCAAGCCAAAGTTCTGCCCGCTCTGGTTAGCCCCGTCTCTGTATCCCATCTGTAGAGACATGGTGCTGTTGTCACACTTCTCTGTGCCCAGCTTCTGGTCGTAAATGGCACGCCTCGTTCCTGGAGCCGTCATCCCAGCCTGAAGTGGAGACAGGAAAAGGAAAACTGTCAGATTTTGTGGAATTCTCCCCAGCATCCCCCCCCTTCCTCTCCTCCTGCTTGGCAAACACGAGACTGGCCCCAGACATTTGGCCACTGGGTTAAAGAATACATGTCATTCATCTAGAAAAGATCAGCAACACAGAGGATCTGTTGGGGAAATCAAATGCTACCCGGCAACCATTTATTTCCACTAACAGCAGCTCCCATGGTTTCAACAAACACAGAGCCATAATGTCATTAATGTACTCACTGTAACAAAATGACCATTTTTATAAACTGAGAATATACGTTGATGTCAAGCTATCCTTAATCTAGTATTCTGCTGATGTGTTCAAATTGTTTCCTTAGTCTGTGTTGTAATTTGTTATGGCAAAAATATAACAAAAGACTTTGCTCAGACAGAGACTGAGCTTTGCCTTTTAGATAATACAGGAGTTTACAGCTTTCTACAAGACCAAACATGACCGTAGTTTACAGCAGGCAAAGAACGCCAAGGACAAGCCATAACCAGTGTCCCGAAGCTTATTTCTGCTGCAGTCCTTTAAGAATGCATACCTGACTCGCCCCTTTGTTTGTACCCATCTGCAGACTGATGGTGGTGTTGTCCATGGGGGCCTGGACTGGAGCCTTGGGATCATATAAATGTCTCCTGGTGCCATATGCACTCATACCTGCCTGACTGGCACACTTATTGGTCCCCATCTGAAAAATAGAACAATCACTTGTTGTATATAAATGATCAACAGTCATACAAGATCAATAAAGAGTTTTGGTGTAAACTGTTGCACAACATCACTGCATTTCTCACATTTTATTGTTTTGAGCAAGTGTGGGACTGTTGATACTGGTGCAACACTAACCAAACGTGTTTTAAAAAGTTTTGACTAAGCTGTTCCTCATATTTGCACCGCTCTCAAATTACAGTCGAGGCATTTCTTCATTGCTTGAGAAGTGCTTGTGTTTACTTGATACCCTTCCAGGTAATGGAGGGGGAAGGAAAGAAAAGTAGAGAGGTTTGAAGCATCAGTGACAATGTGCAGCTCTCGCACAGAAGAACGCTACTCAACATGAGATCATCATGACAAAGCCTTCTTTCACAACAGTTTCGCCACTTGCAGCAGTGAGTTCAGCTTTGCGAGCACGTAGCCCACCTGTCAAAACGCAGCCAGAATGATCAGATCATTTAAAAAAAATAAAAATAAAAATTCTTATTTCTAATTTTTTGATCTTTATATTTCAGAAGAAAAAAAAGAAAAAAAAAAGAATCAAGTTTAGTCCCTTGTCTGCATTTCCTTTAAAGCCCTGGCCCCGAGTTCCACTCTGCGAGCATCAGTCCTGTGATATTACTGACACTGAAAACTGTACCTGTAGGCCAATGACACACTGTCCAGCCTTCATCTTCTCATCGTCAAACATCCTCTGCTGCTTGTCCGCATACTTCACGCCAATGTCAACCCGCGACTGGCAGCCCTTGGTCTTGGCCTGAGAGAAAAGGCGGTGTAGAAGAGTTCTCATTAAACTGCGATCATTCCCCACAAAAAACTACCACTACCGTTTGTGATGCGACGTTTTTAGAGACTCACCATGCTGGCGAGGGCGAGCAGAGTCGTCTGGACCTGCGTCATGTTGCCATTCTCAAACAGATCATTGGCCTCGAAGATATCATGGGGCTTCAAGCCGTACACTGTGAGAGCTTTGATGAAGTTTGTCAGGTTCTCCAGCTAAAGCCGCACCAAAGTAAACAAGAGCGACAGGTTTTAAGCTGAAGCCGGGCGATTATTTCTCTGCCTGCATCCTCTCATTAACAAGTTGCAGTCAAATATTTTTATAAGCACTAACTATTAAGAAACCAGTTTCAGATAAAAGCAGAAGCAACACTGCTAATGTCCAAGTATAGCCATGAGTGTGATTCAGTGCACTGACATCCTCAGCACAATGCAGGGAAGAGGCAAGTCTAACTGCTTGCTGCACTTCTAGCGTCAATGAAGTGCTCCTGCTCACAAGTCTGCCGCGCCCTCAATTAGCTAAAATAAGACAAACTCACCTGGTGCCAGTTCAGTGCTGACTGGTTGATCTTTCTCACAGAGCCTGGCTGCAGCCTGTTAATAAGTCTGCAAAGTAGAGAAAGAACGGGGAAGAAAGAAAGAAAGAAAGTGAGCTTTCCAGATCTGTGTGCATATTAAAAACAGATGATCGAGGCCCTGGTGGTTTAGCGTGACAGAACTTTGATGTAGGCTCTGCTTACTCGCACAGGAGGACTCCGTTTTTCAGGCCTTTCTGGAAGTCGGGGCCGATGGAACTGCCGGTGATGTCTTCGATCCAGATCCTGAGCTCCTCTTCCTTCTGAGGGTCGTACTTCTGTGCAATCTAGTTGGTAACAAAGGTCAGAGGTCACATGTGTGTTCTGCAACCAAGTGGGTGGCTCTTTTGAAGAACAGTAGATGCAGTCACACCAGCTTCTTTTGTCAGCAGTGGAATAGCTCGCCCTGTCCTCAATGACCTCCCACTTCAACACTCTTAAGATATAAGAATTCTATTTTTCTCCAGCTGCTGATAACTGAGCCGCGCAAACACCAAGGACCGAGGTGATGATAACCAAAACACACACCACGAAGATTTCAGTTTTAGTTGTTGTTCGTTTTAAAAGGTTTATTGTGACTGCATGAGGCCAGGCTTCATGGTCATCCCCACATTTTCACTTTGACCGACTCCTACAGACAGAGTTGGTCAGATTTCATTCTCATAAATGGTGACTCCACTGTGACCCGACACACACATACACACCCCCCCACAGAAACACACACGGATATCCTGTTTGGTAAACTGTAACAAAGTCACCGGAGGCACAGGAAAGGAGCTGCTGTAGAAAGAACAGGGCGCGTCAGTTTTTAAGGGGCTTAACGTGGTCTGCTGACGGCGTCACAGTTGAGGCGTTACTCTGATTTAAAAGCTTTACCGACGGATGCAGAGCATGAGAAAGAGGCCATTCAGGAGGAGAATCGGGGTCACGTAAACAAACAGCAGTTTCATGAGCTGAATCTGAAAGGCGGACAAATGGAGAAAAGTGACCTAAGAGTTAAACAGGTCAGCTTTTCTCCTCCTCCAGTGAAAGAGAAGAAGAAGAAGGAAAAAAAAAAAAAAAAAAAAGTTCTGCGTGCAAACTCACAACCAGCCAACAATTTTTCCTTGTCCCCGAAGGCAATGGGAAACTAAACCGCAAAAGTAACCTACTATTTACATAGAAGCAGGCCGCACACAGCTCACAGCTGGCTGCGCTCTTCAGGAATGCCTGTCTTCTAATTAAATGCCCTTCATCCAGTTATCCGCATATTAAAAGACAACACTGGCCGTTTTAATTGCCCGCAAGGAATCCGACACAGATGTAATTTCCAGCGACAAGCTGAACGCGAGGAATTCAGCCCGCAGTGCTGGGATAAAGGGAGCTGAATGAAGCGAGAAGGGCGCCGGATTGTGTCTGTGTGCCGAGCCGATGAATGGATGTGCACTGAGATGAATAAATAAATAAAACAGTTATTGCAGTGTATCAGTGAGTTTGGGGATTACTCTTACAAGCAAAGACTGTCTGTGTTTATCAGTTTGTAAGGGGGGGGGGGGGGGTAGGTGGAATTTAAAAGCCTTCAATGCCTCACATTTTAAGGGTGAGCTACGTCACTGACGGCAGGAAATACCACTCTCTTTAGTAGACCCCCCCCCCCCTCTCTCTCTCTCCTCCTTCAAGGACGCCTGTGGTAATGGACAGAGGAAATCTGCATGCTTTCTTTAAGTCAGCCACATGTTGTTCTGTGGAGATCTGGGGAGGGGATACGACCCTCTCTTTCTCCCTCGCCCCACACAAGGGAACATCCAAAGAATGCAGAAGGGGAGGGTGATGAGGTGGAGGTAAGTTAAAGTGCCCTTATATGCGGGTGTCAAGAGAATGAACAGAAGGCTAAGGACAGATCAGCTGTAACACTTGTGTGAGAAAAAAAAAAAGCAGTCTGCTTCCCAATAACAACGAAATGGACAGTAAGTCACATTCAAAGTACTTTAAAAAAAAAAAAAAAAAAAAAGGGGGAAAGTTGGCGAAAAGTGATGTGCCAACGTGATCGGGCTTGTCACCTCTGAGGTTTTAACTCGATGCGGCTGTGACCAAATAAACAAGCTGCTTTCCTCACGAAGGTCCCAATCAATAAAGTTACACATTACCCAGAACTTGCGGGGGGGTGTCAGTCGACACCTTGATTTTTCACAGAGTGAGTGGCTGAGGAGGAGAGAGGCTTTGTCCCTGCACTGATCTGGCACGGTGTGGAGAGCAAAGTTAAAGCACGAAGAGCAGCGCTACACCTTACCGCATGAGGGGAAGTGGGGAAACTATTCTTGCAGAAACCACGAGAACACAGAAGCAATGAGAACAGTGGCATCCAATCCGAGGGCTAACAGGTCAATTACATTATCTACTAATGCGGGTCACAACGCAGGGCAGAGAGCTGCACGGGCGGCGGAAAATGCTGGAAACGGGGGTAACTTTTTTTTTTTTTTTTGGCCACAACGACATGCTTGTTTGCCAAGACGGACAACGCCCATGGTGCGATTTTAAGTTAAGTCTCCTGCACGAGCAGAGGGACTAAGGAGGTCCAAGGTGTCTAACTAGACCACAACTTATTTCTTTGCAAACTATTCACACTCGACCAGAGTTTAATTATTCATTTTCCGACTTATATATGTATAAAATATAGTTTTAAATCTTTTTATTCAAACTCCCTTTTTACCCCCGCTGATTACCTTTTAACCTGAGCGCCATATTAAAATGGAGGCCAGGTGATTCTCGCGTTAAGAGAGAAGCGCAATGAAGAAGGCGAGAAAAGTTCAATGCGACTTAACTTTATATGGGAGAGAAAAGTATGGCCACCTACCTTGTTTTTCACTTCTGCGGATAACCCATAAGCCGGACCTTTGTTAAAGGAAGACATTTTCAAAGTGTTGAGATTTTTCCTTTGAGAGTGGCAAACAATAATAAAAGAAAGAGACTCCGACTTGAAGATAAAAACTGCGCTAAAATATCTTCGAGTTTGTCTTCCAATGAAACCTCGGACTGAACTAAATACTTCCTTTCTCTTTTACGGGCGCCAATTAGAGCGCTCCCACGGTTTCTGTCAAAGAGTCTTGATTCACGAATCAAGATAGTTCACCCCTGAACGGTCCGTCCCGGAAATGACCCTCCGAAGTTTCTAGGTGTTTTTTGTTTGTTTTGTTTTTTAATTGCAAACTAGCTGAAAAGAGTGATTATTGAATATTTAGCACAATTTCATACAGGTGAAGAAGGAGATCAGTTTCATGTGCTCTTGGTTACGTAATACAGTCGTATTTTTTGTTTATCTTGTTTTTATTTTATGTGTTTTGTTGTTTGTATCTGCATCTGTCTGGGTTAGCCGGTGTTGTGCCAAAAAGTGATTGTCTGCCAAAAACTGATTTCCGGTATTTGCCAAAAAGCGATTGCTCATATTTAAAGTGCTATAAGTAACTTGTTGGGCTATAATATGTTAAACATATGTCAAATGCATCCCTTATGGATGACATAAAGTCATCTTGAGCCACAAACAACATTCGTGTAGCAAGATACAAGCCGCAATCAGTTTTTGGCAGCGACTTTTATATAACCTTTATTTATGCAGTAAAAAAAATCTCATTAACATTAAAAATTTATTTTGTAAGAGTAAGTTGCCCAACAGGACAGCAGAAATGGCAGCAAATATTACAATAGTTCTGTAAAAATATTTTAAGTGGGGATAAAGGACCGGATTGGTTATAATGTAAGTACAAGTTGTAAAGATACTTAAAAAACAGATAATGTTTTAATTCTTTATGTAACCCCTTTGTATCCCCTGTTCACCGAAGTCTATTTACGAACATACGTAAAGATATTACACATAAAAAATACACAGAAACACTGGAAATCAGTTTTTGGCAGACAATCACTTTTTGGCACAAGAAAGACTTTTAGGATTTTAGCATTTTGTGTGTATTTGCACTGGAGAATATAATTCACTGAAAGCATGAACCAGGTAACTAAATACATTAAATATGGGAGGTTAACTTTGGATTTCCAGTTTCATTTCGTTGTTCTTATCTTGCAAAGTGGCTTTACATATTTTAGTCTAGCTCAGATTCTCTAAACACGATCAGGTTTCAGTTTCATTTTTCATTAGCTGTGCTGTTAGTTTTAGTTTCTATCATGGCTGCTGTTTTCACATGTGATATTTGGAATAAATATAATAATAAAACCCTTTACTCAAAGTCAGGTACATGTCCAAATCTCAGTAAACATATGCACCAAATACTCTTCAAGCTGGTTATGCCAACAAATTTGGCCAGGCTGACAAAGATTGAAACTGAAGATATTTCCTGTATACTTTTTTTAAACTTTAGTTTTGCGAGTTTACAGCATTGTTTCAGTTCACTTTTTATTTATTTTACTGTATCTCATACCCGAAAAACACCACCTTCTTCTTTTTTTCCCCTGAAACCAGTGCAGTCTTTTTTTTTTTTTAAATCTTGGTCACCTTGTATGCATATCAGATTTTTTTTCTATGTAAATAGACATTTTATAAGCATGTATCCTACACTTAGAAACTGTTATGTGGCTGTTATAATTATTGTATTTATTATAAATTTGTATTTTTTTAAGTTTCTTGTAATGCTCTTAAGATAAACAATCCTTATAACAGAAACATCTATCGATTTTGTTACACTCATCCAGTTGAAGGTCGTGGGGACTGAAGTCTGTCATGACTGTCGTGGGGTGAGAGGCAGGGTACAACCGGAACAGGACACTGATATGTGGCATGGGTTGAAGCTAGAGTACCCAAAGAAAACCCACAAAGAAAAGGAAGCTCCACACAAAAAGGCCTCAGACTGTATTTGAACGCAGGATCATCTTGCTATGACGTGACAGTGCCAACTGCATGAAAGCTTTCAACTGATATGTAAAAACGACCCATTAGATAAAGAGCACATATATAAATAATTAAGCAATGCCTGTCATGAGTTTAAATGTATTTTAGGCCTCCATTCAAAACGCACTACTGCACTACTCAGTAAAAAAATATTTAAGCAACAAAGCGAGAGAGGGGACTTCTCTTGATAGTCCTGTATACTCTTCGTTCCACGCTTCGTTAATCGATCCTAAGCTCCACCTTTCCACTGCTCTTCCTTAGGTCGCGATTTATATCAAAAACTCCTTATATGGAAGGAAACTTCCCAAATTCCTGAATAGTGGGAGTGAACCTCTGGTCCCACCCTGCATACCAGACGTGGAGAGAGGACGAGACAAATTGTCGCACTTTTTTGAGTCACGGTCAGGGGGGAGAAAAAAGTTATTTGGGAATGAGCTACTGGGCTGACGTAATGTCGGTGGTGTGAGGTTTTCAGATAACAAAACTTCTCCTGGCATGTCAGCATGTGTGAAAGTCCAGGATGCTATGTAAGACGTATCTAAGACAATGTATTAGTGGCGCATAATATGATTTAAGCTGGCAGTCAGCTGGACAGGTCAGGGGGTTCTTTCTTTATCTTATTTCGACAAAAATATGTACAATAGGCTGCTTTATGACAGTGGTACATCAGATTAGTATGACTCCATGAGACACCGACGGTTCCTCCCGACATGGACACATGCTGGAGCCCATCAGTGTTACTACCTGCACTCATCGGATACATCTTTCTTTCTTCTTCAGCTGATGTCTTTGACATCCCCTTGAAAAGTTTGTCCAACATATACTGTATTAAATATTGTAAAAGTATGGGGGTTTTGACTGTTGTTGTTGTTTTTTTAAGTTTTGAAATCTGTCCCACTGACTGGGGACAATCCCACTGACGTTATTCTCCATCTTTCCCGACTATCCATCCAGTATCAAACTACTTCCTTTCAGCAAGTGGGAAGGAAAAACTCCCTTTTAACAGGAAGAAAGCTCCAGCAGAACAAGGCTCAAGTTCAAGTTCAAGTTCAACTTTATTGTCACTTCAACCATATACAGTTTAAAAATACACAGTGAGGCGAAACAACGTTCCTCCAGGAACCAAGGTGCTACAAGACAAGTTAGTGCAAAAAAAAAATAAAATAATAATAATAATAATATATAATATATCTAGTAATAATATTGTGCAAAAGAGCAGAGAGGGGCAGCCAACTGCTGCAACGGTGAGGGCAGGGAGACAGGACAAATGACACACTGTGGAAGAGAGCATTGATTTATGAGTATGAATATGCGACCCAGGGACCCAAATTAATCCACCAAAGCTTTACTCTTGTAAAAACTGCAGTTAAATAATTAATACCTGAAATATTTCAATAATATGCACCACTGCTGGTGGATTATAAAAGAAAGTTTCATTCCTAAAAACTCCTTTCCACTAGGATCCATAAATATTAACGTGCTTGCAATGACAGTAGACTGAATGTGGAAAAAACAGAGATATTGTTGAAAGTACAAATATTTTTAAGATGTGCCTCCTAATAATTTGTGCTGTAAACAGATGTTTGATTCATTTTTAGAACGCATATTCGATCGAAGATGAAGATCTATAAGTTATAAAGTCATAAAGGTTTTCATTGAAATTGTGTCGTATGTAGCCTGTGAACTACAATGACAGATTAAATACTTTGGAATTTTTTTAACATTCGAATCCAAGTGAGAACCATCCAATCCTCAGTTGGTCACTTGGATCATTTATTTAGATGTTTGATGAGACACGTTTCTTTCAGTCCATTATATTTTATATAGTTCCCATTTTCAGAGGCTCAAACGTAATTGGACGTTTGACTGAAAACTTTCAGGCCAGGCCTTTTTTTTCTCGTCATTTCACAGCAAATTGAACAGATAAAAGATCTGGAGTTGATTTCAAGTGTTGATCTTTCATTTTGCACGCCTGAAAAACCCAACAAACCAGTCAGAGATAGCAGAGACTTTAGGAGTGGCCAAATAAACAGTCCTTAAAAAGAAGGAATTCATTGTCAGAAAGACCCCAGGAGACATCTAAAGTGCATGATAAGATAATTATTTCCATGGTTAAAAAAAACCCCACTACAACATTTAGACACGTGAAAACACTCTCGAGGAAGTAGGTGTGTCATTGTCCAAGTAATGTGAATGCACAGGGTGCAAACGCCTGGTTACACTCAAGAACAGGGAGGACTTTTCCCCAAAAAAAGCCTTCACCGTTGTTTGGATTCACCTTTTATTATGGATGAAGTTTGGAGAAAGAAAGAACAGCCCATGATCCAAAGTACACCATGTGTTAAACACGGTGGAGGCAGGGTTAGCGCACGGGCAAATATGTGTGCCAATGGAAGTGGGTTACTAGTGTGTACTGATGATTTGACTGTTGATAGCAGTAGCAGGGTGAAATGTACAGGGCTACAGTCTCAGTTGCAAAACTGTTTAGGCAGCACTTTACAGTGCAAACAGATAAGCCGAGGAAATAGGATAGTCTTCAATGTTCAACAGTGCGTGCTTTCAGGTAGCACAAAACTGAATGCAGAGACCCACAAACAAGCTACAACTGAAGGCGGTTGGATTAAAGGCAGTAATGAACATCTCTGGGGAGGAAACATA
The DNA here is from genome assembly GCF_964374335.1 of Astatotilapia calliptera. Taxonomy (NCBI): domain Eukaryota; kingdom Metazoa; phylum Chordata; class Actinopteri; order Cichliformes; family Cichlidae; genus Astatotilapia; species Astatotilapia calliptera. The sequence continues at coordinate 24,261,392 of NC_137439.1, read as the reverse complement.
AGATTTGGTGATATCCAGGGCTTCTAGACTTCAGACAGTCATCCCCTGCAAACTAGTTTCACCCACATATTAAAAACTATCCTGATATTTAAAATCATTTATTTGACCAATTAATTTTGAAGCTGAGAAATTCGGGGAGAGGGTTTAAAAATGGCTATAACTCTACAACATTTAATGCAAAATTGTTCTCAAATCCAAGCTGAAACTATCCTGTTTTAACCTGAGCAGAAGAAAGCCCCATAAAATATCAGTGATCTAAGCCCAGGTGTATCTCATCAGTGTCTGAGCATCCTCCTGGTCATAAATACAGCTGGATTTCTTTGTACATGTAACAGATGATACCGTCATACAGGTGTGCGGCAGGCTGATTCAGTGTGAGGGTAAACGCACCAGAGGGCACTTACTCATCCTGCTGTCTTATGTGATTACATCAGCTGACTGAGTCATAGGAGGAGTGACGTAGGCAAAACATTCTTTAGCCTATTGAACATGTTGCAACCCAAAGGCAATCAGAATTACAACCAGTAGGTGCCGAAAAACTGTTGCTTTACTACACATATGGCCAGTTTAAAAGGGTGGGATTATACTTTTAGACTAGTAAAATGTACTGTTTAATAACAGAGGACCTTTTGTAGCGTGGGCCCAGTAAAATCATAAGAATTATTGATGAATTTGAACCGATATTACTCTCATCATTTTACATCTCTGGTGCAGACAAAGAACACACATGGACAATGTGCACCCCCACATGGACGACATGTGTAAATGCACCAATTAAAAGTCCACCTTCAAACAAAAGGCACAGTTTAGATTAACTACTTAAACCATAAAAGACCTGACGGCAGCCAAGATTTAGATTTTTATTTTTCAAACAACTGAGAGATGTTAAACACTGAACAAATAAAGATGCCCCATCAAAACTCCAGAAAAAAACAGATTCTTTTCAACCAGTTGTAGCACTTTTCCATTATTGCCAGTGGTGTTGTTGATGACGACGTGCAGTTTCTCGTTGTCTGCAGCTTCACCCCCTCACTAGATCAGCGCGTAGAAAAAGTAACAGAAAACGGTGCATATACCAGCGTCAGATTGATCGTGGGGATTTGGGATTCTTACGTACAAATCCAGCTCCAGGCAGGCGTGTTTTAGGCGGAAGCAAATCCAGATTCACTGTTTTGTTTTTAAACCAAGGCACATTGGTAGGTAGGAATGGATGACCAAAAAGAATGAATGGACAGAGAGGCTGCACAGAAGCCAATCTTCATTTAAATCATGTGAGAATGGTGGTAGCGACTAAAAAGGGAGTCGAACTGAAGTACTGTCACATGGAAAACGCCAAGAACATTGGATGCGCACAGCTCGCTCTGTGTTTCTCTCTTAAATGTTTGAATCACTGTTTTGAACGGGAGCAAAAGAAGTGCCACCCTCATTCTGCAACTTAAATGATTTCTAAAGCCTGGAAAAAGCAGCTTCGAGAGCCGTAAATGTGTCTGAAATTCGTATTAATCCATGGGCACATTGTGGGAGAATCAGTCAGTTCACACTCGAATGAATGAATCAGTAAAGAAAATGACCAACAAGTCGTCAACTTATGTACAAGTGCATAAGAGGTCTCAATTCTGTACATTCACTAAGGCGGTATAAACTCAGAAAAAAAATATATATTAGCAAGGAATTTCAGAAGGCAAACAATATCTAAAGAAACAGAAAAAGTTCCAGCATTCAAACATGTCCTTGCTTTTGTCATTGAACACCACCAGCAGCTGGGACATTCTTTAATATTTCGGAGAGAATTAATGGATGGAAACATTTGACTGCACTATTTTTTTTCCTTTTTGCATTAGCACCACACTACTTTAAAACGGTTACATCTCCAGAAGAATCTTCATGACCTGGAACCTTTTAGGAGCCGAGCTGATGAGACAGAGAGAGCGGAAATTGGTTGGAGGGTGGAGTCTGGAATGTAAATAACCAAAACAACAAAACAAATCCGCACCGGCCAATCTTAAAGAAAGGACAGCACATGGGCTTCCTTTAACATTTAAGATTCAGCTGAGAGCACAGTGATGCAAACAGAAGAGAAAGCAAAAAGAATCTATAGTTGTTGTTATCGTCCTTTTTTTAACATTTGTTTTGATGAACATCCCGTAAATGAACTGGTCAAAAATAAATAGATGTATATATGATAAGAAGTTTATAATTTACTCTTTTATATCTCACATAAAGCTTCTTGTAACTGCCAAATATGTTCCAGTAACTTCAAACCCTGGACATATTCGGCTCTAACTGTGCTAGATGAACTCTTATTAACATCTTTCTGGGCACCAACATGGTGGTCTGTGCAGGACAGCTAAACCCCAGCCTTCCCTCAGGTTTAACCCTAGTTCAAAACTTCTTGTTAGAAACTAAACAGATTAAAAAAAAAAGAAACAGCATCATCCCAGTGTGCCTCAAAGAGGGGTACAATTCATAATATTCAAAAAAAGAAAAACCTCACATTGTTACACCTATTTGGGTGATCTGGGATAATTCTGTCTTCTTTTTTTGCCTTTATGGTTAGCAGCAGTACTCTGCAATACGGGCCTCATTCCTGTGGCTTTCAGTTTGAAAAATAAAACAGAAACAGCCCTTGATATTACAAACTCAACTAGTCTTTTAATCTTTACACTTCTTTTATACCAAAATCTTAATAGATTATCACAGAAAGAGGAAGAGGCGTGGGGGAGTGGAGTTTGGCAGGCCTGATTTTTGCCAAACTCACAGTGAACAAAAAAAAAAAAAAAAAAAAAAATTAAATCACAAAGTATCTCGTCTCTGTGGTGAGATGAGGAAAGGAGTGGAAAAGTACTGCAACCTTCCCGTACCCCTTCAGTCTAGGCAAACGTATGGCAGGATGTTCAATTTGCTTTCATCCCCGTGAGGGTCCAGTGATATGCAATCTGTCCAATCGTACCAGGTGCCCTTGGTGTCACAAACGCCATTCACCCCCTGCCAGTGCTGTGTGTGTATCCTGTCCAAGTCCTCATCTGTCACGTCCCGGCTCACGCCCGGTAAATCCCCTGTCAAATTGTCCGTTTGGAGAACGTGCATCTTCCGCGACTCCTTAATTTCCTGTTCTTCCCTTTTCAGATATTCCGACATGAAAAAGTGTGCACTAGGGGCCTGAACCCCCGAGGAGTTAAGGACATTGCTCTGAAGGTTCAAGTAGGACTGGATGATTTCATTTCTAGACAGCTCCTTCCAGTTTGTGTGGTGGAAGGGGTTAGGGCTAGGACCTGGGACTGTGGCGGTGGCAGCGCACTGTTGTACAGTGCTTTCAGTTCTCTGCCTAGACTCAGCGAGGTCAGGAGTGGGTGCTTCATCTGTTTGAGAAGGTTCTTTATGCACCAGAGGTTTAATCTGACCTGTGACCGGGTCAAACGTTAATCTGCGTTCTTTTAACCGAACGGGTTTAGTGGTGTCCTCCATTTTCTGGCCATCTAAGTTGACAGAGTAATCTCTAGACCTGTACTTCCTCCTTTTATGTTCCGAATTTGGTACGGTTAGCCCATCTGCGTCATCAGACACAACCATAGCTCCCTCAGAAATCTGTCTGTGTGGTTCTGAGTTCTGCTGGGAGAGAGAAGGTGAGGGGGAGACTGATGGGGATTCCAGTGTTGCAGATATATCTTGTGACGGGCAAAGAGAGGAGGCTTCTGAACTGCTGGCCCAGTGCATTGAAGACCTATTAGAAGAATGTGGCAGCTTGTCAGCATAAGATGAGGCCGGGGACGACACAGTGTGGGAAAAAGATAAGGGAGAGTCCCTGGAGGAAGGGCTTGGGACCGGCGTTCCTTTTGGTGCATATGCTGAAGAGCGCTTGGTCATTGTATCTTGCTTCGTACTCCTTGGGCTGGTAGTGAGACCACGAGGACTTCTGGCTTGATAATAGCCCCCGCCTCCTTCATCCAATCTGGCCTGTTGCTGCATCACAGCAACTTTAATCAAAGAGGAAGTGCTGGGTAGTTTGGCCACCCCGGGAGAGCTGGGGCGAGGCTTGACAGCATTAACAGGAATTCTGTTCATTTTATCATTATCAAGGTGCTCAACTCGAGATCTGTCAGGAGACGGGACAACCTCCTGGTCAGGGAGGGCATCCGGACTGCCTGCAATCCCATTGGTGGGTGGCGTTGAAACAGAGTTATCATATGGGGACATTTTGGAGATTTTTTCTTGCAAGTACACTCCACTGTCTCTGTGCTCTGCCCGCCGCTTGCGGCTGCTTGATTTCTCAGCTTTTGGTGAGTACGTGTTGTGAACGTCATTTCTGATTTTGACCTCAGGGACACCTTTCCCTGGCACAGAAATGTCAGAAGGAGAGGCATCGGTTCTGCAGGGATGAGAACTGCCATTGGTAGAGCCAGGAACACTTGCAGCTACAGCTGGCCCAGGTTCAATCAGCTTTTGCCAGTTCCTCAAGAGTTTCTTAGCTCGTTTAGCCAGGTCTTCATCCTTCGTCTTCTTCCTCACATCATTGATCAACTTTCCTAGTCGAGTTTCCTACGTTAAAAAACAAGCACTAGGATTAGAAACACTATTCAGTTAAACAGTTTGGTATAAAGCAGCAGCTAAGTTCAGTCGACTGTCTTACCTCAAGTGCTTCTTTGGTGATAGGATACTTTTCAAGGCAGGCAATTACTTCCAGTACGACCACCATATTGCATATCTGCAAGGACGATATATAGAGCTTCTAAAACATCACGGTCACACAAAGTGTATATTACCCAAAAATTACTGCTTACTTAAGTAACAACAAAAGAAGCTGTTAATGAGAATTACAATCACATTTATAATATTCTAGAAAGGCCAATGCTGGTGACAATTCAGTGATTAGCCAAGAGCCCTGCACTAATGCTGATCGTGGAAACTCCCCAGAAATTAGACAAATTCAAGGGAATTGAATCGTGCCTGCAACGTGTTTGAGGGGCAAGTTAGCTTAGAAGTTAGCAAGGGGAGGGAGGGGGGCATTAGCTTGTCTGTCTGCTTCAAGAGCAACAAAACGACGTTGCAAAGTAAAGATGGAAGTGTCAACTCACAAAACCTTCTCCTTTGTAATCATTATAACAATAGGGTAGCATATAGACCAAAACGGAGAGCACAAATTAATTAACTTTACGCGAGTTTCTTATCTTGTTGACAAAGTCAAGCGGAGCTCAAGTGTCTGTGAATTTGCCTGTGCTAGCCGATTTAGCCGCGGCTAGCATTTCAGCTGAGAAGGAAGGGTGGACTGTTTCAAAAAACGTAGCTTTAGCCGCTGGAGCTAAGAGTTTGCTAGCTCCCGTCCATGGCTTAGTAACACGAGATTTTTATTAAGATGAAACAGTTTAGGGTGAAAAACAAGTACGAGGTGAAAATAAATTCAGAATGGAAAATGAATTTGGAAGGAAATTAAGCAAATAGTTTTCTTTTTAACGTATACGCAAAACCCGCTGTGGCTAAGTTAGCCGCTAGCATGCTACACGCCAGATTATGGTCTGTCCAGGGTAACGCTGGTAGCTAAATTAGCTTTCAAGCTGTCAACTCAAGTACCCCCATCTCTAATTCCAACTTAAAATATACAATAAGAAGTTTGGGCACAGGAATATAATTAAATAAGAGTTGTCGGGCGAATTCTCAAGTCGAGTTGCCCCAGAGTGCAGGGAAACAAGGTAACTTAAGCTAGATAGCCTGCTCGCTTTAGCGCACTCACATTGCTCTGACTGTCGATGGCCTGCAGCAGCCGTTCCCTCATCTGCTGCGGGGTTGCTGAGACCGTTGTCATTGCCTGTTCGGTGCGATCCGGAGGATGGAGGGAGGAATCCTCCAAAATGAAAACCGGGTGACAATGATGACTCAAAAGCCGCTTCGGGAACACGTCAGGCGTCCGTACAGCATATTTTCTGTCGCCTGTAAGGTAACGGCTCGGCTTATCTCACATGGAGTAGGGAAACGTGTGAGCTATGTTGCCCGTTTGCTGCTGCCTCCTCGGCGCTCTCGCAACTCACTACCAGCTGCAGGATCGCTCCACGGCCTCCTGCTGCATGCCGGGATACGTTGTGTGCGCTTTGACGTCTGCACGTCCTCAAGTAAACATACCTGATACACTCAGGGATGTGCACCACCGCAGGACTCCATCTACTTGTGGTTACACAGTAAACATTGTACAGCAGATCATGTAGTATGTAAACGAATTACGCACTGCCTTTGACCCCTAAATAACAAATACTGATAGTTTTATAAAAGTGATTTGTAGCGCAAAATCTAATGGTTTTCCAACAGTTTCGTGCTGTGTTCAAAATTGTTCGCCACTGTCAGAAGCCAGCTAGCCACATCCCAAAAATACCAAAGCTCCCCCACGTTATCTTCTCCAAGACAGATTTAACCACAACCACTTAGTATTATTTTTTAAAGTGTCTAAACGTTTGCTTTGTTTTGTTTAGTTACGCACTCTGTTGCCAAAGCTGCACACTGTCAGGCATTCGAATAAAAGAAACATATGTGTGTGTTTATCGCAACGAAGTACAGTAGTTACTCATGTCTAAAATCGATCCTTCTATATTACAGCATTTCACCAGTAGATGGAGTCCTGCAGTTTCTAAAACAACAAAGCATACGTCAAAGAGCACAGCCTGTCCCTGTCCACAGGAGCAAAGCAGGACGGGCTGTGCTAGATTGATGGGGCCATCAGATATGATGCAAGAATGACTTTGCTTTAAATGTGACCCCTTCTTACATTCAGAGTTGTCATATTTCATCAAGGTTTCTGAGATTTTGATCCATATTGACATACTAGCATTACACAGTTGCTGCAGATTTGTCAACAGCACATCCGTGATGTCAGTCACCGCAGCAGAAATTCAAGACATATTAGACCAGACAGCATTTTTCCAATATGCTATTATAGAATTTGGGGGATTCTGTGTGAATCATAGCCTCTGTTTCCTGTTCTTAGCTGGGGTGGCACCCGGTGTGATCTTCTGCTGCTGTAGCCCATCTGCTTCAAGGTTTGATGTGCTGTGTGTTCAGATATGCTCTTCTGCATACTTTGGCTTCAATGAGTGGTCTTCATCCTGAAGATGGTCTGGGCATTCTCCTCTAACCTTTGACGCCAACAAGGCATTTTAGCATTTGGGCATTTTGAAAATGTTTTTAGTAGGTCTTAATATTTTTAAGTAATATTATATGAAGGGCATGTCCCAGAGGCAAAATTTACAAGAATCAGTATAAGTATTATAATTTTAAAAAAAATGCACTTTTACACAGCAGTTGACTCAGTCTTGTAGACTGTAGGCAAGTTAGGATAACAAAGCTTAACCAATAAACAAATAGGAAGGGCATTTCCTCCGTATTTAGTTTTTATTTTTAATGAACATTTTATTTCAGATCTAGTTTTAGTTTTAGTTAAGGATAATCAACAATAAGAAGAGACACATTTAGGGTTAACTGTTGTAACCAAATAGAATTAAAACATTTAATCTCAAACTAATTTCTTGACAACCACAGCATAATCCAATCCACGCAAAGCCCAGAACACATTTAAGTCATAGAAAAGACTGTCCTCTCACCAGCAGTCTTAGCTTTAGTATCCATCCCACATAAAAAAAAGTAGAAACTCATTAAAACTGTTGGTGCGGAAAGAGTGGGAGAGGCAGGGCAACTGAAGTCCTGGAGTGGGTGAGAAAGTCTAAGTTATGCCAGTTATGGGGGCTGCAAACACCATGAAACTACTGCTGCACGTCTTTGTTTTCTAGTACTTTTTGGAGTCAAGCTAATGAGAAAAAAACACAATACGAGAAATCAAGTGTCTTGGCTTATTCAGATATATTTATTTTCATCTCATTTACAAATAATAATGCAAAGATACAAAGACAGAAGCCTTCACACGAGAAAAATACATCAGGTACATTTTAAATGGAAAGCCCCGCCCCAAATCTATAACGTCGCTCACATTTACAGCCAACTTGGATTATTTTGGTCCAATTTTAACAGTTAAAATAGAAAACGCACAATTTGAAGAACAAGGTTTGGACCAGTTGCTTTTAAAGGGTTAGCTCAAAAAGAAAAAGTACAGACCTGCCAAGCTCTGCTGCAGAATGCTAGATTTGCATATTATACGAGCATAATGTTTCCTGTTGCTGCGAGTGCACTACAGAAACATAGTGCACCTCTTCACGGCAACAGGAACATAGTGCATTTGCAGTGTGTGGAATAGTTTCACTCAACTTAAAATACATTGTAGAACGTTTTAGCTGCCATTGTGTGAGTCTTGAACCAGCACTGGGCCGTCCTCGAAATGCACTCACAGGATTCATAGCTGTGGGCAACCCACTGAGTGACCTTACACTCTGTTTCATCTTCCTGATTCAGTTTGTGTTTTAACAGCTTGTGTCACAGAGCCACTATTAGTCTGACTGTACAGTATTTGTATGTGATTTTTCTTACTCGTGTTATTTCTCATCGTGTCCATGTTATGTCTCAGTGTTTTTTTTTTCACTACAAAATACGATTTCACCACAAATTTATAAAACAAAGGCGAAACTAAATGGTTAGTTTAAAGCAAAATACAATATGTCAAGATACTTTGAAATTCGGCATCATGCAGAAAATAGATTTCTCATCTAGTGGACAGGATATAGCAGTCATTTCTTTAAAGGGGACCTGTTATGCTCATTTCCAGCACCAAATTTAAAAAAACAAACAACTGCTGACTCTTCTAGAGTAGACGTGCAGGATTCACAGTACAGAATAACCCCCACGTATCTTATAGAGGGCCCTGGTGCAGCTTCTCAGGACATCTTTTGTTTATGCAACAGGCTGTTTTAGCTTTTTTCCCCTTAAACATACAGAAGGTTTGAACGAAAGGTGGGTGGAGTTCAGGCCTAGTAGTTGGTGCATTGTATTGTAAATTCACTTTGGACAAGTCACAAAAAAAAACAAGCAGGCATGCAGGCGTCTGCAAGGGCCTTCACGAAAGTAGCGTCACTGGGACCCAAGTGGCCCGAGTGACATAAAGTATAAGACCCACAGACACGTTTTAGAAATCAATTTCATAGTGACTTAATTGCCAAACAATCTCTAGGCGTATCCCACTGGGGCCTTTGATGAGCATACTAAGACTATCCACTCTCAGTGACATCATACAGAGCCAAGAGCAGAAAAAAACTAAGCATTTAGGACAGGCTTTGGATAAAGTAATTACTGTGGTCTTGTTTATTATTAGTGTCTCCCATTCTAAGAGCAAATATAACTGGAAGGAGATGCATAACAGGTGCCCCTTTAATTCATGTTGTAGAAATCAGTAATTGTGTCCAACCTAAACAATGACTTTGTAGGTAAATATGAAATAATTTGAACCATAATGGGATCATTTGAGGAAAAAAAGAGGATGTTTTATAAAAGTTTTAAATTTTTTCTCTTACTTATGGCTATCTTTTTTTTTTTTTTTTACCTTTGGTTCAACTGTTGATTTTACTTTAAAAAGAAGGAGAAAAAAGATACAGTGCTGTAGACAAATCTGCTCTGAAGTAAAGACCAAAAGAATCTAAATAGTCTAATATGTAACAGGAAGTGGAATTCCTGCAGAATAAAAGTTTTTCAAGTAAATGAAAAGTGCTTCAAGGGCCTTGAAATGCATATGGACGAGGTCCAAACGAAATATCAGATAACTCTGAATTAATAAATAATAATATTGAAATAACTGTTCAACCTTACTGATTCACTGTTTAAACCACAAAATTGTTTAGCTAATCTACACTGCAAGTGGTTCTACATGCATGTAGTCTGTTTTTCCAGATACAGTATTTAACTCAGCTGAAACATTTTAAGGTAGAGGAAAACAAACGTTGCTCTGCTGTAAACTCTTGTCTCTGTAAACACTGGTGCGATACCTGAACGTTACTGCTTAAAAAGGTGGCAGTAACAGGCGACGCATCAGTCAGCGCTTATCTACATGAGCACAAAAAGTGTTTAAAAAAAAACACAAAACAAAAAAACAAACGGAAATAAAGAACCCACAAAAGATGTCAGGCTCACTATAAAGTCTGGAGGTCCAGCAGAGAATATAGAGCCACAATGACATATTGCAGCACAGTATTTCTCAGTGCATTTTCTTACTTTGACATCATATCACATAAAGCACGAAAAACATTGTTCCTACCATACAGAAATATACAAAGCTAGTCTATAGATTTACAATGACATAATCAAAACTGTGTGGGTGTTCCACGGGAAAAAAAGCGCATACTGGATATTGCGGTATAAAACACAGTATCAAACGACGGCTTCTACATGTGCATGAAAGGCTGATTACCACATATCTGATGCTTTTAGGCTTCACTTAGCAGTCACGTAGCCTATACACGATGCAGAATCAAAGAGAGACAAAAGACGAGTTTAGCGAACAAGGGGGGAAAAAAAAAACGCTTGCTTAGACAAACAAAACCGACCTAACCCTTAAAAATAAAATAAAATAAATTGTTAAAAAACAAGCCATAAAGAGAAAACACTTAAGGAGATTCGTGCAGTCACAAAATTATTAAAATAGAAAAACAACCACCCCACTTTCCCACAGTGATAACTAGAACGCAGGATCACTGACCAACATGATGCATCTGAAATATTAGAGTTTTGTTGTTGTTTTTTAAAGGAAAAAGCTTAAAAATCTAATTTTAAGATTCAATCATAGTTTTGTGTTGCATGAAAATAAATATGCTGGCACAGGGTTCCTCGACGCACATCGACAGACGCGATGTTTCAGGAACATAACAGCCAAATAGTGTCCTGGGAATGAATCTATATCTATTTTACATTTTATTCTACCTGCACTGAACTGCAATATTAATTCTGCAAAATACTTTTCAGGGACTGACTCATCCCATCTGGCACAGTATTACAATAACACTTACTGCAAATGTCCAATGCACTATTTTTGTAACTTGAACCGTGGTTTGTTTTTCTTTTTTTCTTTTTTTTTTGCTAATTAATAATTTATTACGACATGATGCAGTCAGAGCTGCAGAGACACGACAGACACACCTGCGTGCAAAAAATGTAGGAAAGAAAAATGTGTAACAGTGTAACAAAATACTCACCGACTGAGTAACAACTCAGCTCTCTTCAATAGATTTTTTTATAGAAGTTTTCAAAAATAACTATAATTCAATTTGCTTTTTTCATTTGTCTTTTCTTTTTTCTTCGTCTTCTTTTTTTTTTTTTTTTTTTACAAGAAGGCAAGTTTTATCAAAGACAGGACAGACAGGTCCAGTGCACATAACAGTCACGAGGGTAGGTGGGGACGGGGGGTTTGGTATATACACTCTGAGAAATCAGTGTTTTAAATAAATGCATAAAGTGCAATAATGAGACACGTTTCTGAATGAACTCAAAGGACCCATCTACTGAAACACGCACTGATTTCACAGAGGATTTTTAAAGCACGAAAGCATACGACTACGAGAGCGACCAGAGCGATACGGAACGAACTGATAAAGGGCACGGACAACACGAGCGCTACGAGAAAACGGATACATAGAGTCGCTGTAGTGCCAGGGAAACGAGCAAAGCAACACATAAAACTTAAAGCAGGATGTCATATCTGCTTTGGGGAAACAATATGTGTCCTTAAGGACATAAAGGCTAGTTATGAGAGGCAATGAGGATGACAGGATGGCAACAACATGGTTGTACAGATGTGACCTAAATACATTCTCTTTGTATCAACAATTCTGTTCTATTATAGAGGCAGTTCAATTGTCTGGAAAAATATACATATATATATATAGATATTTCAACTACGCTGAGGTCACATCTTTGGGAGTAATCCTGTGTGCCACGCTCAGTGTGCCTTTTCCCCCCACCATCTCTACACCTCACTAGTCTGAAAGAACGGAAACAGTTTCAAAAGTAACATGGCACGGTCGCCGTGCATCCTCTAAGAATCCTGCACGCTGCCTTCCTGCGTATAAGGGTTCGATGTGTGTGTTTCATTTTACAGTCCCAAATCGATCGCTGTAGTTTTGCATAGATACCGTTACGCAAACTCTAATCACATTCTGTACATGTAAAATATAAAACAAAGCCTGTAAACATCTAGCTCGTATTCCTCATTTATCCGTTTAGGTGCGATAAATGAAGTTGAAAAATGATATGGTAGTGACGACACAACGGCGGATTACGTAGGCCAAACCACCTGTAAAAAATTACTCCATCCCTAAAATGCTTCTTTGTTTTTTCCCCTCTTTCTTCCTCATCTACATAAGAGTCATCTTTGCATGAAAACCAAAATGTAGACGCTATTAAGGCAAAACAAGTATGCACAGTGATTTGTGATTTCATGCATAAACTGATGACCGCCACTGACTATGATAAAAATCAAAATTCACCATTCCCTAAAAATAAATGAGCTTGCAAAAGGGTGACTCATCGCCTCACCGGGGCTTCCATTACAGCTTGGGACAGAGGGAGGTTAAGCTCAACAGGTGTTTCCTCTGAGTCATCAAGCTACTCTATGTTAACAGCCGTGCGATCGCTATAGTGTGATTTATTACGGGTTTGCTCTACAGACATAGTTTAGTCAGTCATTGATGGAGAATTAGAGACCGGGCTGTTTATGCCCCCAAATTTTCATTAAGCTTCCTCGAATAAAAAACGGGTATATCATCTAAATCGCAACAGGATCCATCACAAAAGGTAGTGAGAGAACCATTAAAGGGAAGCTAGCAGCAGTCTTTAGAAACATTTTAAGAGCTCATTTGTGGGAGTCGATTGTGTTGGGTCGTGTGGAATTGATGCTCAGCCCAGATGAGGCCTTTGATCAGCCTGATTCTAGATACCTTCTCCTCAGAGACCCTCGGCTTTAGGTAGCAGAGTTCACACACCTGTTACACCCGCTACTTTTGTTACAGCCTGTCAAGGCGAAATGCATCCTCGGTGGCGGGATCGGTGAGGACCATGTCCGGGTCATTGAGCATGTGCAGGCCATCCAACGTCAGCGGGTCGATTTTCAGATCGTCCAGCGGGAACTGAGAGTCCACATCAAAGCTGACATCTGTGGGCAGGGAGCCAGACAGGTCCTTGGGCAGGCTGGGTGGAGACTCTCCACTCACTGTGGAAAGACAAGAAAAAAAAAATACTATTCATCTCACTGAGGTTTCTAAGGAAGAGAAGGAAGGCTAAAATTAGAGACAACTTCAATGAAAACAAAAGAATGCAGAGGAGTGTGGGTTATGATTTGATAACAACTTAAGGGGACAGCTTGGCATCATAATTACATATCTAAGTGAAGCTGATTATTAGGAGGGCTAATTTTTTAAAAACTAATAAAGGCAAACCTTAAGAGGATGGTTATCTTTGAATCTACATGCAGATAAGTGTTATACGTCTCTGCAGCATTTAACAATGTCAGAGCTAACATTCTAGTGATTGAATGACAGGTAACCCGCTACTTTCATACTGCTCAGACCATAAATAATCAAGTTGGACTTTCATTTTTTTTATCCTGTGATTTATGCCCGATTTAGACTTCTGTGGGAAATCTACGTCGTAACTTCCGTCATAACTGCAACCACCTTTTTTATCCTTGATGTGCAACTCGTGAGAAATGTAACAACACGTCGGGTTGCGGCAGCATGCAACGACTGAATGACAAAGTGCTGTTGCTTCCATCCATTATACAAATCCAGTAATCAACCAAATCATTGTGAAGCTTCTTCTGTTCAGTTACTGTCACAAGACCCACAAGAAAATGTGAATCACAAGCGTTCCTCCACACTTGGATCTACCAGTTCTACACTTTAAAGTCTGGGTCTCTGCCTTAACAGGCCACTCGCTGCATGTCTTGAGAAGCCGTGTGAAGCACCTGTGAGAATGATGTTGGGGATGTTGCCATGGCTACTGTATCCAAGCTGCTGCGAGTCCTGAGGGTTGCAGTGGCCAGTCAAACCCATCATAAGAGCCTGGGAGTAATTGAGGGTGGAGTTCTGGTTGTACAGGCTGTCAGAGCTGATGGGGGTCTCCATCATGTTGAACTGCTCCAACTGGCAATCCCAAAAGAAAGAAATAATGCAACAAGTCCCTGAAGTAGGAGAAAGGTAAATGCAGGAAAAACATGCGAAGATGATTGGTTTCTATCTGACACGGACAGAGCCTGTACCTGCTGTGAGAGCGCACTGGCTTGAATGGAAGGCAGCTGCTGGTCGTAGAAGTCTGCAAACACGCTGCCCAGTATGGAGTTGTGCTGCAACAACAAACAAGCAGTGATCGGTTTATTATAGATGTAGGTCAAAATTACAAGTGCGCACCATCAATATGAGCATATATATGTATTGCATCAAGGCTTCAGACATAATACATTAAACAAAAAACACGGGATATACAAAACGAGACAGTCAAAGCAGCTAGAACACTGCAACATGTCACAACGTCTGGAAATGTGTGAGGTTTTTAATGTACAAATGCCCACCCAGTTTGCATATGCCAACACATTAAGTGTTTTTATGTGAATGATGCACCATCAGCGTATTTATTTTATCTTTTGTGTTTTAAAAAGAAAAAAATCTCGGAATTACAGCACCGTCTAGGCAATAAACTACCAGATGTTTTACTGGAATTTTACACATTTATCATGTAGTTTCACTGGTCTGACCCACTAACGATCAAAGTGGGCTGCATGTTTGACACCTCGGGTCTAGACAACCAGATACAAAGGCTTAGAATAATTAGGACTTTTTTTTATATGCCTCTATAAAATGCTTATAGCCGATTTTCTTTCATGAGGAGGCCTTCACAAGTCTTTGAGCATCTGCCATAACGTTTTGCACATTTGTGTGACATTACTGCAGCACAAACCTTTTCATTTTAATTGCACAAAAACGATTTAAAACCTGCAAAAAATAAAAGAAAAAAACAGTTGTAGTAATCTGCAGATATGTAAATAAATGTATTATATGATAAAATAAATAAATAAATGGCTTAATTAATCACACGAGGCAAAATCTTTCAATATCAGCTGCCGATATCTTACAGCTCTCTGTATACATAATACACTGAAATGCAAACCGGCCAAACGCCCCAAATCGTCTACGTAAGGACAACAAAAGGAAAGCCTTACATGAAAAAGGAGCTTCCTCTCCTGCCTTCTGGCTTCCACGTTTTAATTAAGACAAACCAAACAGGATGTAATGTGCGTTAAAATTAAGGGAATCACTGAAAATGTAATCCCCTCTGTGGCTTTATTCTCCCCTCCACCGACTCATCC
Source organism: Astatotilapia calliptera (assembly GCF_964374335.1). Classification (NCBI taxonomy): domain Eukaryota; kingdom Metazoa; phylum Chordata; class Actinopteri; order Cichliformes; family Cichlidae; genus Astatotilapia; species Astatotilapia calliptera. Next base: position 24,246,124 of record NC_137439.1, on the reverse strand, counting down.
AGCGCAAGCTAATTCTCTTGAAATTCCTCATTTGAATGTCCTCATCGAATCAGCAGCAGGAATTCTCCCGTTTCATTGTGGCCTCTTAATGTATAAGTAATTGGATCATATTCTCAGTCTGTGCTCCACCTAGTTCTAAACCACATTATCTGTGTGCGCTGCACAACTCCCCACGGGGCAGAGCAGGTTAACAAGAGAACACAGACTGTTGGTTGTGGTTTGGCCCGTGGATAACCTCGGGACTACGAGTGAGCCACTTCAGCTCTGGAAAGGCCCGAGTTGGGAAAGCAAACATATAGAAATGCACACACAGCATGAATCAACTCTGTCACTCGCCACGTTCCTCTCTCTCTCCACATCTCAAACACACAAGGGCATGTTTAAAAGTCAGAAACTATAACTTCAATCTTTGGACCAGTAAAGGCTTACTAGATGGCACTTTTAAAGGTGTAATTCAAGACAGTATTTAAGAAAGAACACTTAGCAATAAGCGATTAAAAGATTATCAGCACTACCTTTTGCAAATCTTACATGCTTTTACTAAGTCTCACGCACATCACTGACAGCCCTAATCCATGTTTACCTTGGGTGTGTTCAGTTTATCTTAATGCACTACATTGCAAGCAAGGTTCAGTTTGCACAGCTTTTCCTGAAAAATCCTTCGAAGGGGATTAATACCTCCCTTGATGCTCACCCATTCCCCCCCATGCTGGTGCAAACCCACAATAAACACAGAGATCTGACAAACATGGGAAAGAACAAAACAAACTCCACTTCACAGTCTAATAAGCAAGACTGGGAGGGAAACGGTGGAGTTGCGATGCAAATACCACAAAAAGCAGCAGAGGAGGAGGAAGGTCAGGGACACGGCTACATCACAAAACACATCAATGACACTAAGAGACTGCTTAAAGAGACTGGTGGTCAGATCTGGGCAAAACAAGAGCTGCTCAGGGTTCACAGTTTGTCAATGCTTAATGTGATCATTCAGATCAGGAATAGAACTTTTTAATGCACATTTTCTATGTATATATTATTAACTTTAAGTACACACAGACAGCTTTCTCCCAGAGTATTTCCTTCACTGCGCGGTTTCACTTCCTCTTATGTCAAGCATGGAAAACACATCAGTGATTTATAAGGTTAATGATGCCGCTGTGCATGTCGGTAGACTCAGACTCAAAGAAACCCCAGGATTTCCTGCTATTGCTCGTTAAAATGTCAACTAATAGAGGCTACACTGTGTTTTATCTACTTATTAGATACTAATAGATATTATTCTTTTTTGGCTTATAAAACACAGAAAGTAATCATATGTAAATGCATAAATAATGACAATACAATTAACTTAAGGGGGGAAATGCTTGTTTTGATGTTATGGGTCTTGCTGAAGGGCTCGCTTTTTATTTTATTTTTTTTTGCCCAGATCTGTATCAACAAGAAAAAGCTGCACGGAGTCCTACTCAGCAGAGATAACCACAGCACTACGATGCAAGGGACGGTGATGTTTATACAAAGCGAGCCGGCAGCTCGTTCAGTCCATACGCCCTTACTTGAGGCGAGCCTCCGGGTGAGAAGCCTTGATTGGAGACGGGAGAGGTTGGAGATTGATTGGCAGAGGATCCAACCCTACTGCGGTACTGTTGAAGGGACGAGGCCTGATACAAGAGGATACATTTGAGTTATTCACACTGGAGGCCGTCGTTTTGTTTCCCCCCCTCGTTCGTTGTGTGTAACTCTTCTCCTATTGAACAAGGAGCTTTGGTTAACCATGTCTGTGGTGTTTTTCTTGCAGGAGACTGGCGATCAGAGGAATATTGAACCTGTGCATACTTGTAGCTAATGCTGAAATGTAATTAGTATGATCACAATATGTGACGAGTGATGTGTAGATCTCACGTCAGTGGAGTAGTAGAAAAAAAAAAGAAAAGTGAAAGACTGAGTACTACAGGGGATTAATTAGTAAGAATATCGCTGGAAATTAAACCTGAGCAAGTGAATATTTTAAAAATAGTGACCAGGGAAAACCCACTCTGCTATCTCTTGTTCTGTCCTATCATCAGATGTTTTTTATACTGTCTAACAAAATTAAAAAAAAGTACTATAAAACCTTCCAAGTAAGCAACAGATACGCCATCAAGTAATTGAGATTTATCAAATGAGGCTGATAATGTTTAATCATTTACAAGTCAACGAGGCGTTCAAACCTTTAAACTCCTAAACTATTAAAAGATAAGTTACCAAAATAATGGTAGCATGAGATGAGAGCGATAAAAAGGAGTTCAAGGTCTGTGGATAGAGCTATAAACCGGTGACCTGGTCAGTGGCGTCGAGTAAACCTGTTTGAACTCGCCTGAAAATGAAAGAAGGTCATGTTTTCCTTGACATTACTTTGACTGTAAAATGATAAAAACATTTCCTTATTAACGGTTTAATAACAAGAATACAAGTCTAAGATCCAGATCCCAGCGAGCTTCCTCTGCGTTTTCCGTGACCTCACGCTGCACAGTCTTTTACGGAGATGAAGAGAATGTAGGCCACTTCATTTCTGCAGTAATCCAAACACATTCCCATCGCAACAGTAGAGCGAAGCAGCGAGAGCCAAGATCTGAAGGAGAAACAGCGCCTTACAGAAGCTTTCAGATTCACGGATGTTTTGCGAATCTCTTTGTGCATTTTTTTACATTCTGCTTTAGTGGTTTTTGGGGGGGACTTGAACTCTGCAGAGAAACAAAGAAATTCTGGGACTGCAAAATTATGGTTTTGTATCATAGTTAAAATAACAAAGAAAGAACAATTGCACTGTCACACACAGTCCTATTTTCACGTCGTTTTTTTCCCCCCCAAGCAAAACGTCTGTTACAAAACACACTCTTGGACAACTTCACGTCACAGCTGAACGTCTACGAGATCAGTTCTGATTACTTCGACGTGGCAGTGTGTTCGCGAAACCCCGAGCCCAACACGTTAACACCATCTGAAAACAGTTCTTTGGGAAAACTGGGAACCAGCCAAGGAGAACCAGTCATCACTGGGTTGTTGTTGCAACAAATCAGCGAGACACAGACTGCTCACCGCGTTCATGTCGATGGTCATGTTGGTTTGCGAGGACGCCTGGTTGTCTGACGGGGAGCAGGAGTTCACCGAGGACGGCAGCTGGACCAGACCCGCCTGCTGGAAAATAAGCAGTGGACTCATAAATAGATAACTAATCTTTAAGCACCACTGTATAATTTTAATGCTTGCTTATCACACACGCATTATATTCATATCTTATTTTATTACATCTTGGCAGATATGAAAACACATCAAAAGAAGAAAAAAAAATCACATAAAAGGCTACAAGTTGCCTTTTATGTGACATTTTTAGGAGTTTAGATTTTAGAGTTTTATATGTTTTTGTTGAATTTTATTGTCAAAGATCATGCCAAAATGTAAAAAAAACACACACATAAACTTTCTAGTTAAAGGTGAAGAGTCTGACCTGACTATGCACAAGGACTGCTGCACTGACAATCTCCTGTGAAATGTCTTTTTTCCCAGACCCCGAGGCAGCAGGGATATGGTTTTACTTTTACCCCTCTAAGTAAATCATTGTGTATTTTTTGTCAAAATGTTATACTTGCGTCTCATCTGTTGTTCTGGGAGTTGAGACACACGAACAAAGATTTTAGCAAGTTAGCGAGATCTCCGCAGGTGTTTTGCAGTTGGCCTTGGGTTCTTTGTACCTTCTTCAGGACCGCGTGTATTCGCACTTGCTGTGATCCCAATAGCCCCACGTCATTATCTCCTCTGTTTATTTCATTGTGGACCGATGAACGCCTAGATTCTTGGAAATGTGTCTGTAGCTTTTAAGAGGTTTGTGCAGAAACCCAGCGAGAAAGCTTTTGTGACTGAGTCATAGTTATCACAAGAGAAAACTCTCTATGGCTTTCTTACTGAGAACAACCTCTACAACCCACACTTCTAGTCTCATCTTCATAATTGGAACACCTGAATCCAAACAGCTTTTGGAGAAGCAATTAGCAGGGATTCACTTTTTTTTTTTTTAACAGCCTCTCTGATAATAACTCAGTATGTTGAATAAAGACATGGAAAGCACAGTTGTTGGTGCGTTTTTATTTTTAGTCAACTGTGGCAAAAATGAAGATCTGCTCAAAAAGTAATCAAAGTAAATGAAATAAAAGCAGACGTGACAGGAATATCAAAGAGTTTGCGAAGTTTTCTTCCAACTAACTGGTAACTGAAATCATCATAGGTTTTATTATTTATTTGGAACCTTATTAAAAAAATATAGTTATAATAATTCATTTATGAACTGCTGCTCCTATAACTCTGGTGTGGTTATTCTCTAATTCCATCTCATTAAACATCTCAACAATATAGAGGTGACTGAATCACAGACGAGTAAACGTAAGTAAGTCAAAGTAAGTCGAATGTTCCCATGAGAGCCAAAACGCATCATCGTCATTAAATGCAGTTTATCTATTTTTCCCCTCATTTTTCATCTTACTCACTCATTCACAATCTGGATGCTATCAATCTAATTAAAAAGCAGCAGCAGCTGCAGATAAACATTAAGTCTGAGATCTTAAAGTCTGGCTAACATCAAAGTTTTGTAATATTCTTTTTTTTTTTTTTTTAATGGGCTGTGGAAAAATGCATTTTCATTTCAGTTAAACATGAACGGCTTCATGATTACAGTTTGTTAGGACACGTGTTCAGTAACATTTAACATAAAGCTATAGTTTCAAATGATTTAGCGTTCATGTGATAAACAGAGATAAAATGTATGAACATTCTTAGAATGAAAAGAATGAAAACATTCATAAATCCAAAAATATTGGAAGAAGTTGGAAAGACTTGGAGATTGGGATTAGCTGTACTTGCATTAATAAACATAATCCCGAGATTGGAGGCTTAGGGAGCTGACAGACTGATGAAATGGAAAGCAGGCCACAACGCCAGCGTCACAAACTGAAACACAGCAACAGGTTTGTAAAGGAATGGACTCGATCCTAATTTCCAGTGAAACTTCATGAGGTCTATACCACAGCCACTGAAAATTCAGGACTCTGATTGGCTGGAAGACCCAGAATAACTTTTACTAAGTAAATTATTTCATCAATTCCAAAATTTAGACTTAACTTCAGATGATAATGACTCATTCTCTACTACTACCAATAACAAACATGATCAGACGCTTCTCTGTATGTTGTACATGACATGACAAGTTCGAGAGTGCGATTCGAGTGTGAATCCACTGCAGCTACTATAGTGGACCCAAGAAATATAATTCCTTATAAGGAAGAGTTTAAGGAACGGCTGCGGCAGAAAAGAGAAAACCGGAGAGGAAATGCAACCAAAACTGCGGAGAAAATGAAAAGATGTCCACAAACCACGGGTAAAAGCGAGGGAGTGAGAGAGAAAGTGAGTCAGTGCCAGGGGGAGGGGGCAGCGATATGCAACATCTGCACTGGCAGCATGTTGTGTAGGAGAGCACGTTGCTGAAAGTTTCCCATTATCTTTTCGGCTTCAAATAACTCTGACCTAAGGTGATAGACATTCTAAGAGGAAGTGACTAGCAGTGATTTGGCTTTAGCAGTGGGCAGAAAGCAAGTTAAACTACTCTCAACTCTGAGGTGATTGTTTGAAGTAACTAACAACAGGGCAGGGTGACCAACTGTCAGCTGTAAAGCGGCAGACAGTGAGCGAATTGCTTCATATGCAGATGGACTAACGCTCAGCGATCCTCTGGATGTTTAAAACGGGTAAATGAAAACAAAACGAGCCACACGTCCGAGTTAAACAACTGCTGTTGACTCATTCATTGATTTTTTTTGGCAAGTGGTCATAATACTATATAAAACTGGATGTTCGTACATATGAATGAGATGAAGTTTATTATGTTTTGAGCTGTGGCTTTGGATAGAAACTCACTTGCTGGTTTGGGTGTGTCTGGGACGACGGCTGCTGGCTGAAGAAGGCGTACTGGGACAGCTGCTGCTCCAGGTTCATGGCATTAATGGCTGCCTGTTGGGAGCACGGCACTTTATATGACAGAAACCTCAAAAAGCATTCATTTCAGTATTTGTAGCCTGCCTACAAATCATGACACTGTTTCTATGTCTATTAATGTACAACGCTTTCCTCTTGAGTACCTGGGAGAGAGTGAGAGGTGGAGTTGTTGGGGAGAGCTGCAGGTTCTGGTGCTGGTGGGAGTCTCCCGCGTTCAGGATGAGAGGAATCACACTATCCTGCCCGGCCTGGATTTCCATGGCTACTGTGGGTTGAGACGTGTTCACTCCTACCCAGCACAAGAAAACAGTTTCCTTAAAGACCCAACTTGGCACCAAACAAGTGGCAAATGCTGAAATCCAAGATCCTTCATATCCTGCACATAACTTTAAGATATGTCCAGAGAGAACAGAGGAGAGAGTGCTTATTACCACCTTGTGTGTTACCCAGAGCCTGCGTGCTGCTCTGGGAGCCGAACGAGGCGGCAGCTGGGTCGTCGTGGTCGAGCGGGGTGGGCAGCGGAGGAGGGAACTGGATGTTGGTCAGATCGGGAAGAGAGCCGCCAGTGTTGTGGGCTGCTGGTTTCATCGAAGCGGTCAGCTGCTGTTCTGGAGACGGGAAAATGCTGCAGAAAAACAGATGGGTGCCGTAAACTCTCCAGCGATGACATGCTCGATATACTCGGTGATGAAATAGCAGAACCGCCAACACCAGTAGCTTATTCAGATTACTTGGAAATGTCTCCCGAGGCAAACAAGTCCAGAGATATTTGGACTTCATGCATTTGGCCCAGGGTATTTTTGCAAATCTTTTGGCTCCACACTCTCATTCCTTTGGCAGTTGAGCGAGTCAAAATGAAAATGTTGAACTACAGTCAGATGCTTTCAGTTCAAAACTACGCTTTATTCACACCCATTCATCAGATTTGTGTACACACGTACCTAGCCGAAGCTTCCTTTCTGGATTTAAACACTATATCGTAACAGTGAGACCAACGTGCCCCCCAAAAATATTTACACTGAAACATAATTTCATTGTGTTACTCAGACTATAGAGGAAGGTATCCTTAGACAACCTAAGACATTAAAACTCACTGGATTCCAGGAACTTTGCAGGGCTTGGATCTTGAAATGTTCTAAAGTGGGAGAAAAAAAGACAACTAGTGTATCAGGAAGACCAGTGAGATACTCAAGTGAAAAACATTTTGTGTGAAGATTTACTTTTTTGCTGTCCCAGTTATGTTTCTGTCCATCTTCATCCACCTCTTGTTTAATTGCTTCAGACCCCGGTACAGTGAGTAGGAGGACTGGGGAGAGCAAGAGCGAGAGCGAGAGATGGAGAAATTAAAAAATAAATCTCCTCAATCTCTTGGATCTACAGATGTCCTGCCTGTTGAAGCTCATAATAACTGCCTTCATTTAATCAGATCAAGTGAGTAAGTGCAGTCGTTAATGTATGTAGCGTCAAGTTACAACATATATATACATGAATTTATATATATCCAAGCACTATTGCATTGTAAGGTACAAAATGATGACAAGGTACCCAGCAATTCCCTTTGAGTAAGCACTTGATGACAGTGGGAAGAAAAGGTTCCTTTAAAAAGAGGAAAAACAAAAACAAAAAAAGAAAGTAGACAAGAAGTGTGACATTAGTAAAAGAAAAAGGAATTCTGAATGCAAATAATGGGTAAAAGCACAAGCACTTCTCCAAGATGATACATACAAATTCAACCAAAGTGCTTCTAAAATTGACATAATTCCCCTCACATGGCCATTAGGAGCGAAATTCACATGGTACTTGAATGCGCACCATCTGCACAGCAATCAATTTTCCTCCTCTTGCCTTCAAAGCCGCATTCAAACCCTTTCATCATACACTGGAGGGCGCTTCCACTGAGTCGTCAGGAGAAAGCAACAAAATACCACAAAAACTAAACAGGATCACAAAAAAAAACAAAAAAACAAATAACACTGAATTCTGCAGATAATGCAAAAAAACACTAATTTAAAAAGCACATATAGACTAATTCAAGGCAGAGTTAAAAGCTCATTTCATGCAGGGTGTCTGTATGAAGTGAGCTGACACACACCACACTAATGAACATGTCTCTTACACTACATGACGAGAACATCTTCGAAATCTTGTGTACCTCGTTTTGGCTGCAGCTCCTGTGATCCTCCAGTGAAGGAGGCCTGCTGGGCAGGAATTAGTGTGCACTGATGCAGTGCTGAGTCAGAGTTTGTCCTGCAGCACAAGAATTTTAAACTCACATAAGGCGATCTATAGACAAAATCTACCCGAATAGCACAAAAAAGTACATAGTGGGCAACTACAGCACTGCGCGACAACAACATCACATGCAGCAGTCAGTTATTTTTAAATGTTTAACACTAGAATAAGGACACTGGAATAGTTTTAAGTGTAAATATAAACATTTCAATAATTTTTCTCAATGGCAGAAACTGTGAAAGTCATTAAATATGTGACAATGCAGAAGGATTTCACAGTCAGAGTGTTAGCCTCTTGGGTCTTTCCACTCTGAATGTGTCTTGCGTTATTATCTGAACACGTTTCTTCATGACAGGTGAAAAAAAAATGCATTTAGTTGCAAGAAGGCCATGCCGAGACATTGTGTCATTATCAGAGACCGTCTTACCTCCTCCAACTAGTATCAGGTGGCGGCGAGAGATATACTGAGCCATATGGACAGCTGTCAATGTGACATCGCAGGTTAAGAAATAACAGCTGGAGAATAAAGCCTTGGCAGAATCAGTGTACTCTCTTCTGTGAATTCAAAAAATAAATAAATAAAAAAAGCACTGTGCTTGGTGATCTTCTACAATACAGGGTACACTTTCATTACCTACAGGCCGAAGTCTTTTACCAAAATGCCCACAAAGAGTTTGATTAAGATCTAAAAATCTGAAATCAAGAAGCACTTCCGTTTCAAAAGCTAGCTGAATACAACAGCATTATTAATGAAAAGGTGTTAATAATTGCTTGTTCTGCACTGTGTATTTTCCAATAATGCTACCACGAAGGAGCATTTAAACACAAATGTATATTTTATGCATATATTAAGCTTTAAAAAACAATAATACAGTTTAAAGATTTGCATTGACTTCTGCTGGAGAATGATGAGAGCCCGCAGGTGGTTTCACTTATACTGTGTGATTAGTCCTGTTCTCAGAACTGTGTGGGTGTGTGCAGACTATGGTTTATTAACATCTCCACAATGCTAATGTTCAGCTGTTGACACCATGTTATTCCCAGCCAAACTCCTCCCACTGAATATTTATCATAATACATGAAATCTCTGTCTGTCTGTGCGTTGGTTTCTTTGTCCACCAACTCCTCCGAGAGCATTAGAAGATGAGCAACCAAACCTGTGCACACAAGTTCATCTTAGGCCCCGGAAGGTTCTTATCTATATCAGATACTGCGGCATCATCGCATTGCCTAGCAACCACCCAGCAACAGTTTGAAACGATCCATTTTTTTTGCACTTATGCACCTTATAAAAGCACTGTATCGTTTGTATTTCACAACAGTAACATTTAATTTGTATTCGCAAAAGCTAAATTATGCATGACACATTATGATGGCATCGTGTTGCCCCGCAACCACCTAGCGACAGGCTAAAATGACCTGTTTTTAGGCTTCATGCACCTACAGCAGTTTATGAGACATCCCTATCGTTTTTCATTTCAAAGCTACTTCTCATTTGAATCCACAAAAAGCTGAAATATTCATGCCTAGTAAGCACCTAGGAATGGGTTAAACTGACCCATTTTTAGGATATTAACATGTTTGTTTGTTTTTTCTCAGTATGATTAAGTATATCAGGCTTCCAACAGCATGAACAGGCCAAAACAAATACTGTAGCATGGGGCATGCATTGGTAGGATAACATCTGTGTAAATTCCTAATAATCTGCAGAAATGCCACTCTACTGCTCCTAAAGAAAAATTTGACCGAGTGAAGTTTTGACCAAGCACTCTGATTTAAACTGAAGCTCAGAAACCAGATAAAAATGGTAATGGTAAATGGCCTGTATTTATATAGCGCTTTACTAGTCCCTAAGGACCCCAAAGCGCTTTACATATCCAGTCATCCACCCATTCACACACTGGTGATGGTAAGCTACATTGTAGCCACAGCCACCCTGGGGAGCACTGACAGAGGCGAGGCTGCCGGACACTGGCGCCACCGGGCCCTCTGACCACCACCAGTAGGCAACGGGTGAAGTGTCTTGCCCAAGGACACAACGACCGAGACTGTCCAAGCCGGGGCTCGAACCGGCAACCTTCCGATTACAAGGCAAACTCCCAACTCTTGAGCCACGATCGCCCCAACATTAAACAACACTTCACCCAACAGGCAGCATAAAAGGATATCTGTCGTCCGTGTTTGTCAACAGACAGGGGTTTCCGGTGGGGCGATGTGATGCGGTTCCGATCGCGGTAGACTCTTTCCACCAATCCGTGGTGTCGCGTCGACCTGTTCATGTCGAGCCCTGAATTCTGACAAATAAAGACAAGGAAAAAAATGGGTAATGAACTGGGCAAATTGCAAACATTACTTTTCAGCTCCTCACCGGCCTGCACTATTAGAGCTGAATGTGTAACAATAACAAGAGAGTTTTTGAGGTCATTAATCTACAAAAAGCACTGCGGCAGCCACGGTAGTCAGCACTTTACCTCAGTTACACTGCTCTTGGCCAGCAGAGAATAAACACTTCCTATGAGCATGTAGCACAGGAATGAAAGGTAAAGTGGTCCGGGGTGAAAAGGATGGGGGAAGACTGGAAAAAGAAAATCTGAAATGTGTGCATTATGTTCTACGCGTGTTCTTCAACTTGTTTGTTTGTTGTTTTTTTGAGGGTTGTCATTTCATTGGCAAAGAAAATTAAAACTACGAAACTGCATTACATTTTCCTTTTTTTTAAAGGTTGGTATCTTGTTCCATTTGTCTGAAGCTATTCCGTGGAAATTTCAAGGACAAGGGCTTTTTAGCCCACATGACAGATGTTTTCTGTCTTGCTGTGCAGCTTCAGTGCCTTTCAAGCAAGAGACTGTTTCCAGCACTGGCTGAGAGAATAAAACATGGAGAAGCTCTTCTTTCTCATATACACAGACTGACACACTAAGCAACGCAGCAGTCGCGTTGCAGATAGCACTGAACGCAATGATTTTTTCTTTTTTTATTTCCCCAAATAAAATGAAACCTATTATTCAGAACAAATTACACACAACATCCTGACCCTTTTTCCCTTCAATTTCTAACATTCATTATTGTGCAATATCAGTTTTAAGGCTTTCACTGAAGACTGACATTTCTTTTATGTTTCTGTCGACAATTAATGCAAATCCTTTCCTGCCACCTTTGAAGCTGCTCCTGAAAACAATTTAAAGCAATAAAAAAACTTCTGCTTCTGTTCACGTTGTTGCCGAGTGCACTGAAGCCCAGCATGAAGCTGTCTCCCTGCACATAAAACACACAATTCAAATTTGGTGTGACAGACGTGGCTTCAAGAACGTTCTTATTACGCTGCGGCAGCAACATATAAACTTCAAAGTTATTGCAGGACTGTATACACAGTGTTTATTGGACAGAGCCTGCGCCGAGCCATGCTACAACCGTATACAAACCTAATGTAGGCTGTGGCCTTGGATACTTACACTGCCTCTAAATAAAGTATTATTTTTGTTCATATACTGCTTACATAAGTGACTTACACAAAGTATGTGACTTCCTGTAGAAGAATATTTAGTCCAGGGAAAAAGAACCTCAGGATGTCTAAAAAAAGCGACCAGTCAATACTGCAGGATATTACTTACCCATAGAGATTGGGAAAAAATGGGGGTATTTATTTATTTATATCACACAATATATTTTTGCAGTTAAGGCCACAGATTGAATTGACCTACACCAGGTATATTTTAGTTGTAAATGTGAAAGGCAAAGGAAAGATAAGCAATCCTGTACCTGAAAAGGCACGTCGATCGTGCTGTTTCCAATCTGATTGACGTTTGGCAAGGATCCTCCATAGTACTGCCCACGGTTCTGCCCCAGCTGCAAATATTTGGTCTTCTGCAACTGCAACTGCAAGAAGAACAACATCAGGTAAATCAGCAGGCATTTATGGGAAATTTAGAAAAGAAGTAAAAGAGTTTCTCGCTCGCATTAAGTCCACGCTCCAGTTACAGCGATGTAATAAATTAGCTATTAACACCCCACACGCCTAAAAACCAAGGACCAGGCCGTGATATTGTTAATAACGAGAGCTGAATATGATGTTCTGCTAGAACATTTTCTTTTTAAGTTGCATGATTGTTTCATTTACATTACAGGACTGTTTGCAGATTTTTCTTAAATTTTTTGAAGTGCTAAAAGTGAGATTTGTGGATTTTAGCAGTAAAGGAAAGGAAGATCGAAGTGGTGGAAACTAAAAGCTGTTTAATTTAGTGACAAATTTTGTTGCAAGCTCTAACGTTTACAGCTAATTTAGTGTCAAATTTAACGGTTTCTTTTTTATTTAATGTGAATAGATTATATGAATGCCAAGGTGCAAGCAAAGCAGTATAGATATAATTCAGTATCACTGAATGTGCCTGTCTTCATTTCAGAAGAAAACCCTCCAAACTGTCACTCCAGTGTTTATTTCAAAACAGCCTCCTTTTCCATGTCCAATCAGAGAACCCATGACCAGTCAATTAAATTGTCTCATGCAAGCCCACTGCTTACTGTTGGCATGGCAGAAAATCTAATAATAACAATTACTATGCCTGCATCAGTGGTGTATTTTGATAAGCCTCCAACCTCAGAGTATACTTCTTTAGCTACATGAACGCAGTCTCTGATGCAACGGATTAGATACTGTAACAACAGAATATGAAGTCTGGGTCACTTTAATCACAAGAAGCCGTGTACGGAGAAAAGCACAAAAGAAAAATCAGAGTGAGAGTTGAGCATAAAGGGAGGCAACAGTGTGAAAGGGTGAAACTCTAAACCCGAGGCATCCTTCCAGCATGTCTAACTCTGGCTCAAACAAGAGCTACCTAATGTTTGTCTTTCCATTAATCACTGGAAAAGTGCATCCTTTCACCAGTTTCACTGCCCCATCTCGCAGTTTTGAAGAAAGCGATCCAGCTTCGCTCTGTTTAATGGGTTTGCTCATACTCCACCTCTCCACTGGGTTTTAATTATAGTCAGCTTGGAGGTTTTTGCATAATTTTACTGACAGCCAAAAACATACAAACGACTGATTGCATACTTAATGAAATCTAGATAAAAAAAAAAAACATAAGGCCACAGACCTCCACCAACCTGTCGAGACATATCGTCTACAAATATGGACCTATAATAATAAAGTCATAACTCTGATGCAACTTGTTCTATTAGTTTCCAGATAAGGACGTGTTTAAAGGTAAAGCATAGGGAGGCCATTTTTCTTAACATGTATTCCCAAACTGATGATTTTTGGTTATTTGGTTACACGTAACTATGTTGCATAAGTGTAATGTAAAATGTTACATTTAAGTTACCTGTTCAAATGAAATGTACTTGATTGGTATATATTCAGTTTATACCAAGCGATTTTTGTGCGTGCTCTCACTGGCCACTTCTTTAAGATACACCTCCTCAACTGCTTGTTTATGCAAATATCTAATCAGCCAGACACAATGCAGCAACTCAGTGCATTTATGCATGTAGACCTGTCAAGTCAAGATGCTTAAGTTCAAACCAAATGGAGAAGAAAGGTTATTTAAGAGATTTTGATCGTAGTATGGTTGTCAGGACCAAGTGAGCTGGTATTTCAGTATTTCAGAAACTGGGATTTTCTAAACACCTCTAGGGTTCATAGAGAATGGTCTGAAAAAGAGAAAACATCCAGTGAGCGGCAGTTTTCTGGGTGAAAACGCTTTGTTGATGTCAAAGGTCAGTGGAGAAAGGCGCGACTGGTTCTAGCTGATAGGAAGATACAATATCCCCGAAAAAAAGTTCATTAAAACCAAAGCATGCAGAAGAAGAAGAAGCAGAAGCATCTCTGAATGCACAACATCTTTGAATCTTGAAGCAGATAGGCTACAGCAGCAGAAGACCACACTAGGTGCCAGTCCTGTCAGCTAAGAACAGGAAACTGCAGTTAAAAAAAAAAAAAAATCACACAGAGGATTTAAGGCACTTCTTAATGGGCCAACCCATCACTAGTGAGGTGTAGCTAACAAAGTGTTGGGTGAGCGCGTATTTCTAATAATTTTTTTTTAAAGCAATGCACGTTTAGAAGTTTTGCACTGCAGTCTGCCATTGACGTGAGACTGTGAACCAGCATCCACGATATCTACTGTTACATGATACTTCTGCTTTTCTGATTCTAGAAAGACCTTTAAGTTGCTCTTTATCGTCTTCTGAGCAGACACAAACACACAGATTCAGAGAAACAGAGCTTAGATAGGATAGTGGCTGATGCTTGCAATGATGTTAAGTCCATCATATTTCCACTCAGTAGCGGTTTCCACTGAAGCCCTGCCTCCATAGGATTTATTCTGGAGGCCTGTGCTGTATGTGGCTTAAATTCCACATAATCTGCTGGCCTTCATCTTTGCCGTAAATGTCACTCATGTTGCAGTGCACACAGGCCTGAGGACCCGTCAGACAAGTTCACCGCGGTTTATATGCACAGAAACACACCTTAACATATATCCCTATATGCACCACGATTTTCTAATTCATTTTTTAAAATGTCAATCTCTACGTTCACGGATCACATCATATGCTTTAGGTTAATCGCTTCGTATCTAAGCCCACGAGATGAAGGGAAAATCGCGGTGCTGGACGCGCGCTGTCAAACACGGATGCACGCCCCTTTGCTTTACACTTGCGTGGGACAAAAATTGTAGCCAATAACTTTTAGGAAAGATGGTCCCCGCAGTACGCATCTACATTTGAGGACCGACACATCGTGTCGGCTCAGCTGGCCGTCCACCGACAGGAGAAAATCGGCCACAGCTGGCAGGAAGCGTCGTTTGTTATTGTTTACCTGTTCTGCGTGCAGCCGCGGCGCTACAAATGCCTATTTGACAGCTCGCTGAAAACAAACGGAGCGCAGACAGGAGGGAGGGAAGGAAAAGGCAGCAAACGGTGTCGTTACCCTCGCTGCTCGGGTTATGCTCAGGTCTTTCATCACTTCGTCAAACGCCGCCGTCTCCTCCGCCTGCTTCTGGTTATGTAAAGCGATTTTCTCGCTGAATTTCCGCGGATTGTTCGAAGTCGCCATGTTTCGCTCTTCTGCTCCGTTTTCCTTCAATGGTCAGCGTCAAGTAACACGGAGGGAGGACGCACAGCTTCCGGTTAGAGAGGCGGACACAACGCAGAGCGTAAAAACAGAATACCCCCCAAAAAAAGGCAACGTTTACCTGCTTTTCCTTCATCCTGAATGAAAAGTCTTTAAACTTATTTTTTAAAAAGGTTTTTACAGTGTCGTGCAGGCCAAGTGGGCTTCACATATTTGAATTTACTGACCACAGGTGATACCTATAATCTACAGCTAAAACAGTCTGTGGACTGACTCTAACTAAAACAACAGGAGCCAGTGTGTGACTTATTACAGGAAGGCCACATGTGCAGGATCCCATGAAGCCTCTCCAGTGTGCTAATAAAGCGCTGCGTGATCCTGCTGACACTTATTAAACATGTTAGTGTGTGGGGAATGACGTCCGCACCGGGATCTGGGACTACCTAAATCAAATGCAGCCATTTTTAGTGTTAAAAGCTTCAAAGACCCTAAAACCGTCGTTACTAACCTGCCGAGGCAAGAAAGGGACGGCATGTGAGCCTAAAATCAACTTCCGGCCACCGTGTTTTTATCTCATTATCTGTTAAACCGTGCAGGCAGATAACCGAACAAACATTTACTTTTACTTGATTAAAACCAAACGGTTTACACATCTTTTATTATGAAATCTGCTGGTTTCCGGTGTACTCAGGGAAGAGAACGGCAAACTTGACGCTTCTCCCTAGGTAGGCTTTGCGTGGTCACGTCGCTGCGCGGGGGTGTTGTGGAGGCGCACCGCACATCTGGACTGCGGAACCCCCGCAAAAATACACTATTTAAGAAGACACGCATCATTGTGTGCATGTCCCTTAATATTTCTGAGGACAGTGTAATCTACAGAATTAATAATAACAATAATAATAATAATAATATTATTATTATTATTATGTCATTACATTACATTCTCTCTCCACATTACATTTGTGGAGAGACAATTTGCAGTTTGGTTTGGCCTTAGTGTACATGACTTGCGCCTTGAGTGAGAATGTAGAAGTCTCTGAATCCCCCTGGGAGTGTCTCTCTCCTCCTAGTTTTCCCACTGAGCAGATACAAAAGCTGTATGGACTACACATTCGCTGAAGACAAACGAGTTTTTTGTGAAAAACAAATGTGGTATTTGTGCCATCGATGACAAACGAATCCGTCTGCAGGGGAAAGAGAAAAAGAAAAGGTCTTTGCGTGTCCGTACCTGTTTTTTGGCTGCATTGGGATTTTTAATTTCACCTGCACTGCTTCATCCCCCCTAACACCCCCCCCCCCTCCAAAAAACCCCCCTCTGATTTTAATTTATGACTCCGTGTGGAGCGCAGTGAAAATAGCTTACTTGCAGATTGAAGTTCGCACGAAACACAAAACATCTGGAGCATTTGTTTTGTTTTAAGGATAAACGCACCTAATTATTGTTTCTTGTTCTCAGACACTAAAGACACAGTGGAGCTGTTTCACCTGCCATTAAGTTGAGTGTAATTTGGTTGTAATGTAACCATGGTAACATAGGAAAAGAAGTGACTCCAGGGCAGGTGGAGGATAGGAGTCTGAACACAGGATTATTATTATTTATTTATTTTTATTGTTCAATAAGCCTCCAAGGGGCAAGAGGCTTTAAGTTGAGCCTGTATGTAATTCCCTTTTAAAACGGGGGGAAATGCATGTGGAGGATTTCTGTATCCAGCTGTCCTTTGTCAGATATTGTTAATGTTTATCTAATGCAAACATGCTGCGGTGACAATAACAGCCCAGCATGCAGCGACATCTCAGCTTTAGTGCACAGCTGAAAGAACGTTTCACTTCACTTTATCGGCCGAGCTCAAAGTCTGAAAGTCATTTAAACATCTACACCAAATTTCACACTCTGGCTCCGTGTTGTTCACAAAACGCTGATGAGATGGTAACAGATATAAATGATAGAGAGTTTGGTGAACCCCATAGTCTTTGATAAGTAACATTATTCTGTCTTTTGTGCTTTGCTCCTTTAATGTAGTTAGACTTGTCCTGAAGCATGCATGCTGCTCCAGCAGAGTGTACTAAGATGGCAAATATTAATTATCAATAAAATAAGAAAGGTTTTCTTTTTTTTCAGGTATGCCAAGCCTTTTAAATGGTACCAAATCTTCCTCTGAAACACCTCCAAAAACCTTTTTAATCTTTTAACACCATATAAAACATATGAAGGCATGTGCCAGGTAACACAAGGTGATCCGCATGAACAGTCTGGTTGGGTCACTAGTTCATGACTGGGCCTTGGTGGACAAATGGATTAAACCTTTGACTATAATAATATTCTATATCTGAACTCAGTCCATCTAGTAGATGCACAGTTACAATGCCAAAGCCACAATACCTGTTTCTGTCAAGATGATCCCACACGCTTTTAATAAACTTGAGGTCTGGGCTCTGAAGAGGCCGGCCCATGACTGATAGTGTTGCACTGTGTGTTTTTCTATTCAGATATGCTTTTACTGCAATGACTGGGTTTGGGATCATTGTTGTGCTGAAAAATGAAGTCATTGCCATTCAGAATTTTCCCAGACGGTATTGTATGGTACATCAAAATTTGATGGCAATTTTTTTCCCTCCAACCATTTTGGCAAAATCCACAACAACATTGACTGAAATTCAGCCCCAAACCATGACAGGGGCTCCACCATGTTTTACAGATGGCTGTAGACACTGTTGTGCTTCTATCCTGTTGATGATTTAAACCAAACCTGTTACATTTGAATTAATTGATCAGACCTGTTGACTCTGATTGTCAGCTCAGGTGTTGTAAAATTTGGCAGACCTCAGCCTTTTCTCTCTGTTTCCCTTCCTTAAGAATGGCTTCTTGACAGTTGCCCTTTTTGAAGAGACTTCAATGAACAGTAGGTGGATCAACTGGACTGGACTGCCAAGGACCAGCTGTATCTATCAGGTCCTGTGTCAGGTCATTGTTGGATTTTTTTTTTTTTACTACTTCTTAAGGTCATGACTTTCAGATACTGCTTATCTGCTGTAGATATTTTTGTTTTGTCTTTTTAAATTCCTGCTACTTCTTCTTTCATCCTCCTCTCGCCCAGTTTCCTCAAATTTTTTAAGGAAGCACTACACACCGTGTTGAGATATGCTGTTTTTGGCTAATAGTGTTTTGGGAATCACTTTGTTGGAGCAAAATATTATTTTATGTTTATCAAACTGTGTTATATTCAATATTTTTCATAGATTCAACAAAAGAAATTAGAAAAAATGTTTTTGTAACAGGCTGCTTTTAACAAATTGTCCAAATATTCAATTTAAAAGCGGTTCCTTGTTTTGTTGGCTGTTATGTGTAGACGCAACACTGGTTCATCCCTTCAGTTAGATGGCTTTTTGTGCTTGAATGATTCATAGGTCACTGCTAAATGGCGTAATAAGGATCTCCAAAAATAGTACTGACCTGAAAATGCAACCAATTACCAGAGAAAAACTTTAAAAAGACTTCCTGAAAACCCCAAGAACTATTGCTCAAGACCACTTTAAGTACTGATTCAAATTCTTCACTCAACTAAAAATGAAAAATGACAGGCTGTGAAGTAAGAAAGTAGCTGTTTTTCTACCACATTTTTCATTTATTTATTCTGCAAAGCTAACTGAACCTTGTGCTGTAATAATGAAATAATAAATTACTATCAGAAGATGGGAATAAAAACTTAGCCTGAATCAATTAATTAGAAAAACAAAATCTGGGGAAAAGAAGGAAAATTTAAAACTAGCTCTATTTTCTTTGCTTCTAAACAGGAACATTGGTACAATCAGGGGTTAAAGTGAGACTCAGCAGGTAAAGAAAGCCGAAAAATCAGTTTAATGACTCAGCGTGAAAAGAAGCACAGCTCAGATTTCCTTAATCTACATGCTGTGTCCAGCTGACCTGCTGCTCTTTGTAGAGTTTCCCTGGCTGACTTCCATCCTCTACCACTGATTGGATACTGTCAGTGGTAACTTTTTCCTAGACACCCAGTGTGCACAAGTCACACACACGTTAAACCCATCACAGTGCAGCAAATCAACCTGTTTAACCTGCACTAACCTGCAGAGGATGTTCATGCTACCTTTAAATAACACAGTTAGCCACAGTTTGTTTTGCACGTTTCACAATATGAAAAACCATAATGTCACATATACAGACCCAGTATCTGATTTAAAAACATGAGGAGCTACATTTAAGCTTTAACTTTCCAGTTTATCAAACACCACTGAGCCGTCTTTACTTTTAAATATAACCTCTCTTCTTCCTCTTCTGTCTTTCTTATCTTTCTCCATCTTCGAGTGAAGTTAGCTCTCTTTCTTTTCTCTCCCTGTCAAAAACAGCAGCTGGACCTTTTCATCTGTTTGTGTGCAGATAACCTGCACACAAACAGTCTGCATGCTTGCTGATAGAAATGCTGTATTTGAAATGACCTGTCACTTAAAAAATGTTACTGCCTTTATGCTTGCTTGTCTTCTGTGGGAGTAGCCAGATGCTGAAGTACAGCAACCTATGGATACTGCAGTTGTCCCGGTGCTGTACCAAAAAAAAAGAAAAACAGAAAAAGAAAATACAACCCACTTGAACCCCTGACTTTGCCACACGATTGTGCCTCTTTGGTCTCTTTCTATCCTCTGGTGACTAATAAACGAAAAGGATTTTCATGTGTTACTTTTTAGGCTTGATGTTTGAGGGCCAGTGACCCCTCAAATGCCTTAAAACCAAAAATAACGAGTGTGTTTTGAAAATGTAAGGAGTAGAAAGTCCAGATATTAGTTTAAAATTGTAGGGAGTAAAAGTAAAAAAAAAAAAAAAAACTACTCAAGTACAGATACCTGAAAAGTCAACTTAAGTACACTAACAAAGTATTTGTACTTTGTTACTTCACTCCTCTGCAGGTCACAAATGTTAATATGTTTCTTCCTCTGGGTAACACAAAAGTAATCGGATAGTTTTTGAGACTGACTCAGATAAACATTGCCATTTTTAAATCCTTGTCACAAGCACAGCTTTGTGTTCCAAGTGTTTATGTTGATTCAAGAACACAAATTTAAACTTGTAAGTGGTGTGAGAAAGTGTTTCAACAGAGTTTTTTAAGGCAGCGTGACTTTTGTTGGTCGACAGAGACAAATAAAGGATCTTCCAGTTGATTTGGTTCAGATAGTGGCAAAGTAGCAGCAGAAGCTTAACGAAGCGTCATTAATTCACAAGTTATTAAGGTGTATGGTCAAATATCCACAGACAGAATTAAAGTGCAGAGGTTATGAAGCATGAGCGTGTTCTGTATGTGGAGACTAAGACTGACAGCAGGGGGAGGCAAAGGTCCTGTTGAACCAAGTGGCAGTTTGATCCTGTTTATGTCTGTTAGAGAGTGTGCTGGTAGCACAGTTTCACTTTAACGGCATCATGAGAATCCCTTATCAACACAGCTTGAAGGGTTTACATCTGAGAGAAAAGGGCGCAAAAAAGTTAAAGTTGTTTTTCTCTGATAAGTTGAATCACACAAAAAAAGACTTTTCTGTTGGGTGAATCTGAGACTTTTTGGAAAGAGAAAGAAAGAAGTATCAATTTAACCTAAACTCTCTGCTGTTCAAAAAACAATATTGGTCATAACCAACCAAGTGAAGCTAAAGTTGGATGTACCTCAGTAGAAGCAGGAAGAGTGTTCGCCTGTTGAGTCACAAAGTTTACTATCACACTTTTTTTAAGCTCTTGTCAGCAGCTTTCTATTTTCAGCCTGAGCTTTTACAGGAAATATTCTAGTTTCGTCTCTTTTGCTCAGTTCCATGATTTCAATAAAGGGAACTTCAACAAAGCTAACGAACGGTGCTTATGGTGAGCTACATGATTACGCTCACGCCGCAGACCTTGACCCACAACACTGAAGCAGCACTTCAAGGTAACATGAGTGTTTTTATTGACTTAACCTCTGCTGCTTGACTTGGCTTACATAATCATATTGATTTAACATGTCAACTTTGACTGTTTTGTTCATTTTAATCCATTTTTATTGTGTTTTTTAAACTTGTGTTCTTAATCATATATTTATAATGTTACATTTTAACAGTGGAAGGTCTCTAGTTTAGAATCAACCTTTAACTTTCCATCTCAGCTATACTGCTAAACACTGTCTTGTGCTGTAGTTTGACAGATTATCACATTATTGTTTCAGCCATGCTTTTTGAACCATTTTGTTTCTTTATCCATAATTGCAGACCATGTATACCAATGGCACAGGAGGAAATAACACAGTCAGTGACAGTTCCTCCAACTCTTCTACAAATCTAGGAGTCGGGCTTGGGGTCTTCTTTTTGCTGCTTGCGATCATAGTTGGTGTAATCATTTATAAATTCTACTCTATAATCGCCAATGTGATGCCGTTTAGACAAAGAACAGCGCAAGAAAAGGAGGATCACTCAGAGACCCCACAAGCAGATTCCCATGAATATACTGGTATGATTCGAGAGGAGTCAATAGGACAATCTTCTATCTATGAAAACCTGAAACCTCAAACTTGCGGCTACAGCATGGCAGCTTCAAACCAAAGCAGGTGAGCTGCATTAACTGTTTTTTCTACGTGTAGATTTTCATAAAATGTATTTCTTGGAACACTTATGAAACTGCAGAAGCTCAAAAGCAACGGACGGAAGTGGATTAAGAAACAATGTGTGTGTGTGTGTGTGTGTGTGTGTGTGTGTGTGTGTGTGTGTGTGTGTGTGTGTGTGTGTGTGTGTGTGTGTGTGTGTCAGTTTCCCCATTTTGCACAATCCTGTTGTGATATAGACAAATACAGAAACCCAAAAACTTTTACAGTTTACCTAACGAGACTGTTTTCCATCACATTTACTGTTTTTTCAAAGGTTCCCAGTCGAACCTGATGACGACGTGTACCTGCAGTGCGACGTCATAGATGAGGCCATATACATTAATGACCAATCACATGACTGTCAAGAAGAAGACGTGTACGTTTTGCCAGATTAATCACGGGACACATTTATAGAAAGGCCTGCGCATTTTGCTCCAGTTGTTGTATGCAGCAAGCTGTCTCTTTTGATTTCTGTCTCTGTTTTTGTATAACGATGTACAGCTAAAAGTCAGCATACTGCTACTGCTGCTTTTTGATACAGTCTGACTGTAAACAGAAATGACTGGATGGTAGCAACATGTCAGTGTTATCTGTTATCTCCCATTTTGGAGGAGAGTAACAAACCTTTTTTTTTTTTATTTAATCCACTCCCTCCTGGTACGATTATCTATGTTACACATGTTTGATTGCTACTATTATTGGCACATCTCATATCACAACCACGCTGGAAAACACTGTACAAATTTTGACAGCAGTCCAAGGTAATCAAGTTTGTGATTAGATTAGATTGTTTTATGGTGTTCTCTTGTAGTTACAGATGAGGCTTTACTTTGACCTTTGGAGAGAAGTGTGGGTAGTCTATCTGAGGTTTTGTGAGTCGTGTGTGTTCAGTATTGTCCTTTTTCTCTCACTGGAAATTCTTCACTTGGTCCTAAATCAAATCTAGAAACATTTAACTTGCGTAGATATTGACATCATGTTATGTTTTTAGTATTTTGCTAAACAATGCGTCCAAAATAAATCCAAGGTTTTAAAAATCAAACTACAGATATGGATATGGACACACATATCTTTGGAATTCCCCTTTTTGTGCAAAAACGTTTAACTACACACTGAATCTTTGAGATGTCTTCATATGAGAAAAAATGAAGTGCAGTTTCAACAGTACATCTCAGTTTTTCTGCTGGAGTAAAGAAAAAAAAATACTAACATGAAGAAATAAATGTGTAAAATTACCTAAAAGGTTCTGGCAGATTATTGCAAAGACTGTCCTGCAATAATAAAGCAAAGTCATTTATTTTTTTTAGTTTTGTTGTTTTTGTTTGTTTGTTTTTTTTATTGTGGACCCACTATAAAAATGCTCTCAATTTCTATCAATTAATTGTTTTTCTATAACTTAATTACTTTTAGTGCAGTCTAAATGGCCATGGGGGAGGTCTCTATCAGTAGTTAAAGCTGTAAAACTAACAAAAAATACAGTGAGAAGTCCAAAATCAATGCTCTCCTTCACATTTTCCACTGGGGCTGGATTGGAGTCTTGGGCGTGCCAATTCTGGCCCCCAGGACTTCAGTTTGACACCCCTGGCCAAACACAGGTTGCAGTGGTTTCTCTGAATTTTTTTCCTGTTTGAATAAGGAAAACTATTTTGCTGACCAAGTCATCATAAAATTCAGCAGCAATTTAAACTAAAGGTCATGTAGTTATGGAATAGCAACCAGCGGCGAGACCAATCATTTTTCATATCACAGACATGATATCATAGTATATTTACGACAAAGAAATATGTGTGCTTTCAAACATGTTACCACGGACGGACAGACAGACAGACAGACACAGCACCCAAACTTTTCTCTGTGGTTGTTGTTGCTAAAGCAAATGACTCAACAGTTTGTTGCAGTTACACACAGACGCAACTCTACATGGTGAAAACATTACATGCTTTAGACCCGATAAAGTTAAATAATGTTTCAAAATACTAAAACTTTTATTTAAATTAGAAATTAAAAAAGGGACAAGATAAGTGAGAAGCTCGATGGCTCCCACGTGATATATTTCTGGGATTTACTCTAGCGTCGGAGTGTATAGGCAGCCAACCAGATGTGTGGGATTTATTACTCCAGTTCATGCTATAAGATGCAAGATAAGATGCAAAGAGCAGAATTTAAATAAAATTCTTATCACTTTCCTTTAAAATGATAAGCCAATGAGGCTTTACAAACACTATATTAGGAATCAAAAAACTCATGATTAGTAGTAACTGCTACACAAAAATGTTCATATAAAGCAGAAAACATGTGGTTTATGCAAAGGCAGGAAAAGATGCAATGGTCAGCACTATTTTATCTAGTCTGTGGTTTGTCGGCTTTTTCAGGCGCGAGGTCCAGAGAGGATGTGAAAATCTGTCGTTCTTTTTACAGCTCGAGTCCAGATCTGCGCGGATTTCAGAGAGCAATCGAAATATGAAAGCCACAGAATAACAAGTGAGGTTTGTGACTGTGTTTAGAGCGGTTAGGTGAAAATAGACTGGGAGGATTATTTTTAGCTTTGGTTCCAGTTATTCTGACATTAATTTCGCTGATTGTTTTCCAGGTAGGCTATTTGAGGATCCAAAGGAAGGGAATGCCCAAACGAAAGCCTGTGTGTCTCAGGCCACGCACACTCACACAGAGCACGGTTTAGTAAATGCTCTGCTTGCTTGTATCGTTTGGGTGGAATGCAGCTCAAAACCTTTCAGCACATGAGAATCAATGCCTTTCCATCCATTCACACACGACTGTGCAGCAACCCTGAAGATGTCATCTTTGAAACAAAGCATTAACAGGACAAAAGCTAAGAAAAGAATGAGCAGTGACTCAATTGAGAGGCCCAACAGATGTTCCAGTAGGTCTGCTTAATCATCTATTAACTCAATAAGCTCAGTATGTCCCACTTTTTTAAAAAAAGCTCGGTCTATTGATCGCAAAGCAGCATGGGCTCCTGTTTAACTGACCTTTATCCCTTTCAAGATAAAAAAAACCAAAAACCTATAAAGCACTTATTACAGCCAGTTGTGTCAAGCCAGATATCAATTTGCTCACTTTTTACCACAGACTCTGTTAATATTTCCTTTTCACCCTAAACCTTGAGCTGTAATTATGAATTCAGGGTTTTTTTAAGCTTCTTTTAAGTTATTTTTCAAGTTACTTGAGAAATATATATATATATATTAGGGGTGCAACGATACTCGTATCGATATTGAACTGTTCGATACAGTGCTTTCGGTTCGGTACGCATATGTATCGAACAATATAAAATTTGTGATTTATTTTATCAACTTTCCTTCTGACGATGCTGTCTGTGTTGAGCGCTCAGTGAATCTGCGTTCGACTGAGATCCACTGAGCACTCAACACAGACAGCATCGTCAGAAGGAAGAGCGCAGGGCAAGCTAGCGAGACTGAAGTTAAGCTCTCCTTGCAACATGGCAAATTGAACCTCCCCCACCCTCATTCAGATCTGGCGTTTGGAATTATTTTGGTTTTCATGTGACGTATGACCAGTGTTGGGTAAGTTACTTTAAATTAGTAACTTAGTTACATTACTAGTTACTTCTATCAAAAGTAACTCAGTTACTTCAAGTTACTCGTTACTTTCAGAGTAACTAGTTACTAGGGAAAGTAACTTTGGTTTTACTCAGAATTCTCTTGTTAATGTGTTGCTTCCATAACCCAGCAAGATTGCCAGTGTTCTAGCTTGCTTACTTGCCACACGTGCACTGTGCCACCTACCAATAGAAAGGAAAAAATAATGTGCACATTTCCACGAGAGAAATCCCACGCCTGATTCTATCCTAGCCTGCTTTTTACATCCAACACAAAAACTGCAGTCGTGGTGCTTTCGATTGTACTCAGAACTCGGAAATTCTGCCTTCTGAATAGGAAGATGTAGGTAACCCCAGACTGCAGATGAGCTGCATACAGGGCTGGACTGGGACAAAAAAATTGTCCCGGGCATTTTGACTAGAGACCGGCCCACCATTATAGGAAAAATCATAAAGCCTTTGAATGAAAATAAACTCTGTTGTGACAGTGATGTACACTGTTCTGATGGTATATATGTATCAATCTATCGATTGTTTGTTGTAAGACTCAGATATTTTTTTTTTTTAAAAGTGAGACATTTTAAATGAGAATAAGAAAGTATTTCCTTGTGCCCCCCTTTCCCTTTTAATGCTCTACCTGGCCCCCTGGCAACACTTTGCTAGAGCCGCCCCTGCACAGTTACCAGCTGTCAGCTACTTAAAAAAGGATCCTGGTGTTATTTGTCTCTCAGAAACAGTTCATAACTTCTCTTCAACTCATTCATGTTAACTAAAAGGTAAACCTGTTTCTCCATCACAGCTCTGATGATTCAGTAAGGACATCTCCTGGTTTCATTTTCATGTTTCCCTCTCACCACATAACCAAACCGATATCATGACCAGCAGGTTTACAGCTGTGGCTCCAGCCAACATCAGCTGATACTAGAAATTAATAATAAATAAATTCTAACAACAGCTGATCAAGCTTAAACTGCTGCTGTTGTTTACCGAGACATCCGCTGGTTTCCTCTTTCTGGTGCAAAGTGGGCGATAAATAAATAAGAGAGAAAAGCCGATCAGCTGATCATTGATCAATTTCATGATTGAAGTAGAAACAGGAGAGGGAGGGGGAGAGGATGAGAGAAGAAGAGGCAGCTTTGCAGCAAAGACAGAATAAATCCAGCTTTGTGTCTTTTTCATTGTAGCTGAAGTCCGGGACAAAATGTTCCTTTTCACCTCAATACGAAACGCGTAATATTTTCTGAATAGAGACGATTCCGTTTTTACGGGACGGTTGGCAACTCTAATAATTAACCTTATGAACAAAATAAAGTTCAACATCAGTAACATAGCACCACCCAGCTGTATAGAAACTCATGCTAGCTAGCACGCAGTACGGAAAAAGTCAACATAACGAAAATAAACTCCACCTAAACTTGGTTCATATCTGACCCAGATGGACTGCAGGTTATAACTTCTTACCTGAAGTTCAATTCACCTGACACTCTCGGACCAGCGGCCGCTTCGGGTCTCTCCTCTTGCCTCCCTTTCTCTCATCCACCTGCTGGCTTCCACCACTTGCTAATGTTATTGAATCTGTGGAAGCTCCGCGATAGCCACCACATGAAGTAACGAATAACGAGCCTATTTAAATCCCAGTAACGAGTAACACGTTCCCGGTTTTGGCATAATAACTAGTTACCGTGCTCGTTACCACAATAATAACGTAGTTACTGTAACGCGTTACTTAATAACATGTTAGTCCCAACACTGCGTATGACCCTGAAGGTAAGCGAGTCATGGACTAAAGTAAAACAGTATGTTGGATGTGCCAGCAATGCTCAATTACATGGGTGGGAACTAGTGTGTTAGCGCAGTTAGCTCCTTAAGGTGTTGGCTGTCCAGCCCCATGCACGGGCGATCAGGGGTAGCTCATTAAGGAGATTTGCCGTGTTGTGGCGTTAAGGTCATTTCAACGAGATTTACGCTGACAGCACTAGTGGGAACACAACGAATATGACTGCACATTTACTCTGACATCATCCTAGTGCAAAGACAAGTGGAAGCAGACAAAAACAACAAGCATGCATGCTACAAATTTACCCGAGTCATTTAGACAGCGTTAGCACATGATTCTCCTTATGGGGACCTGATATGTTTAATATGCTGCTAAGAATATAGCCCAGAAGAAGCGGATAGTATAGCTTTTATTTTGGAAAGAGCCATTTCTCTGTAATAAACTCTCTTTTCCAAAGATGAGTGATTCCTCAATCAGATACAGGGCTCGCAAAATCGCTAGCCCGACGTCCCGGGGCTAGCGATTTTTCCAGTCGGGCTACCAAAATCTATCTCTGCCCTGCCCGTCGGGCTATTGTAGGAAGGAAAATATATGTCAATGCTTTTGCATTCTTTCGGAAATGTAGCTGGGTAATTATGTCATTGGCATCGGTGATCCACTGTCAATATGTGACATATTGAAATCGCGTTTGAATTTGCGCTTGTTTTTTGCTTTCACTTTGCAATTGCACGAACTGTGTTAGAGAGCAACAGCACTGATTGGTGAGTGATGATAATTTGCGCACCAATTCCTCTGACATCGTCTTATTAATCGTTAGCTTACTAGCAAACATGACAAGTGAAATCTCCCGCAGCTTAAACATGTGAGAGGTTGATCGCGCAGAGAATCGCTGAGCTTATGTGAGTGCGTGTGTAAAACCAGCAGGATATATACTTTAGTTCTGCTGAGCCAAAAAAATCGGGCGATCGTGGCTCAAGAGTTGGGAGTTCGCCCTGTAATCGGAAGGTTGCCGGTTCGAGCCCCGGCTGGGACAGTCTCGGTCGTTGTGTCCTTGGGCAAGACACTTCACCCGTTGCCTACTGGTGGTGGTCAGAGGGCCTGGTAGCGCCAGTGTTCGGCAGCCTCGCCTCTGTCAGTGCGCCCCAGGGCAGCTGTGGCTACAATGTAGCTTACCATCACCAGTGTGTGAATGGGTGGATGACTGGATATGTAAAGCGCTTTGGGGTCCTTAGGGACTAGTAAAGCGCTATATAAATACAGGCCATTTATCATTTATTTAAATAAGACAGGTCAGGGTGAAGAAGTGACAACCAAAGAAAAGCTTACCACAAAACGGAAAAGTTATGACAAATCAGACTATAAGGCAAAAAGAAAGTGCAGCTTTATGGTTTCATGGACAAAAGAATTTCTGTGGCTGCGATATGATGAGCTATATAACCAGGGGTGCACATAAGTGGTGCGCATTCGCTGTCAAAATAAAAAACACGCACAAAGGTTAGGGTTAAATTTAAAAACTGTACTTTTGAGTTAAAATATATATTTATAATTTTAATAAATGACAAATTAAAAAGGCATGAACATTTTTTTTGTATGGAAAAAATATCGAACCGTGACACCAAAGTATCGAACCGAACCGAACCGTGAAGTTTGTGTATCATTGCACCCCTAATATATATATATATATATATATATATATATATATATATATATATATATATATATATATATATATCCCTTATGTTGTTTAACAAGATGATACTAAACACAGCGCCAAGGTCATTAAGGAGACTATCTCTTCTTTACAGCCTGATTTCTCTGGCACGCCTTGACCTGACACTATCAGCCACTTCAGGTTAGTACCTGATAGTGTTGTAACAACTCCTTCTGCCAAAAAAAAAGAAAGAAGAAGAAGAAGTTTGGCTGCAGTTTAAAATGTAAATAAAAAACATAATCCACTGACCTCCAGATCATTAAGTTGATGGACAACATATGACTAAACGGTAGTTTTCCATAGTTTTCACTTATAGTGAATAGTGATTACATTACTTGCGTGGTTATTCAATCACTTCAAACGCTTTTTGTGATATTTTGATGTTGAGACTGTCAACACCTTTGGCCTATAAAAGAAAAGAGATGATGTCTTTTTTTTAATATTATCTTTCTATTTCATCTTTTATCTTTTCTAATGTAAATACACCTCTTTGACAAGCCCTGCTCCCTTTTCTTTCATCCTGACCGCTGTGAAGACAAGCCTAGACAAAAGCCTTCAGTGAGGCAGCCCCCGCACACTTGTGTGGTGCGGGTGCCAAAGGGCGGCCCTTGCTCAGTGCTAACAGAGTGACATCATCGTGGCTGGACCTTGTGAGCCTAAGGAGGGATTACTAGTGACTAGCTCCACTGACAAAACCCTTTGAATTTTACCCGTGAGCTATCCGAGCCAAGGCTGATTTAGAAAGCTTTTGTTGGTATTTTTTTTTCTATTATACTTTGTTATTTGTACGACTTGCATACTACATTATCAGTTTGACATTTTGTAGCAGGGGCATGTTTGCCCCCGTGTTGCATCAGTTCTGCTTTAAACAGGTGGCTGGGAACTGAGACACCCAGCTGCCTTACTTTCCAAATGCCAAGTGTTTTCTCCTAGGATTTCACCTTCTTCTTTTTTTCATTTCATAACTTGCCAACTGCCTTCGCTAGAAGAGAGATCTGGACTTCAGACAGGCTGGTTAAGTAGCTGCACTCTTTTACAGTGGAGGCAAGGTGTTACAGTGTGTGTTTAAAGGCTCGTAGACAAGGAAATATTGTAAGAAAACATATTTTATTATCACAACTTTAAGTGCAGCAGTTCAGCATTTGGTATTTCCATATGAACGGAAATGTATAAGACATCAACCAAAATACAAAAAAAAAGAAACTCACAGAATCAGACAATCCAGTGCAATTAAATATTAAATAGTACTAAATAATGATGTAACAAATCAAAAACAAGGCAACACAAACAGTACCATAAATAGACTTAAATAAATAACTAATAGAAAATGTTTACAAGCACAGGTATTTTTGCTTTTTAAACTAATGCATAACTCTGATTTTAAATGTAATTGCTTCGTTAATACTCATTGAAAACCTTTGTTTTTTGTGTTTTTGTGTATGTAACGCTTAAAAAAAAAAAGACAACACACTCCAGAAAATACACTTCTTTAAATTTTGAAGAAGTGGTTGGTTGCATTTTCTCCTCAGGCACAGTAACATTTACTGACAATAAAGTCAGTGAAAGTAGTCAGTGTCAATTTTCCCCTGCTGTCGTAGTGCATGAGGACCATGGGCTCGTAGGCTGCCGGCACGCAACAGGGATGAGGTGTCCCTCCTTTGGTGATCTGGTGCAGCCGAGACTTGACCTGAGTGTGCATGCTTGCCGGCTTGTAGTTGTGGGGGCAGGTGCCGTCGCAAAAATGCATGGTGTATTCGACTGGGGCTACAACCCAGTCTGTCCAGCCGATGTCTTCGAAGGACACGGTGACTGACTTCCGGCAGCACCATCCTGGTTCAGCACAGTCATCTTCCTTGTTGGAGCGACGCTGCCTCGTCCTCTGCGCGGGGTTGGCTTGTGTGAGGTCTAATTCCAGAGAAAAGATCGGCTTGAGGGCCCC
The DNA here is from genome assembly GCF_964374335.1 of Astatotilapia calliptera. Classification (NCBI taxonomy): domain Eukaryota; kingdom Metazoa; phylum Chordata; class Actinopteri; order Cichliformes; family Cichlidae; genus Astatotilapia; species Astatotilapia calliptera. The sequence goes on along the minus strand of NC_137439.1, from coordinate 24,215,193 downwards.
TCTGTTAGCCACCCCTACATCCACAACCAGTGGCTTCCCATTAGTCTTGAACCACTTCTCTACCTCTGGGATGATGTCCAGGTACGCATCTTGAATGTTTGAGATATTAGTTTGGGCTACAGAGTCAGTCCAGGCAGCCGGCCACACTGCTGGCTTTCCCCCATTGACTTTAATTTTAATCTCCTCCCTTGCTTCAGGCCTGACTGAAGTGAGTTTACCCAGAACCTGTCTGGAAATCTTCAGCTCTGCTCGAGCTACAGTCAAGTCATTCTGAATATTCGTATTCTTTTGGAAAACAGCTCTGTACCACCGCATGCTTGGACCTGACCGTGAACCCCTCCGAAGCGCTATAACTGGTGAAACTAAAGAAAAACACACACAAAAAACAACAAAGAAAATTAGAAACAAAGTTGTTTACATCCTTTGATCATTAGCATTGTGTCATAGAATAATTGGGAAGGGGGAAATAAAAGAGTATTGCATAAATTCTTTATGAAACTCTTGTAATTGGTTGTTATTGATAACACTAATAAAGTATCCTCAAAGTAAAGCATTGTGTATAAGGTGTGCCTGTCACGCTCATGATTTCTAAAAGCTTGCAGGAATGTGTTTGCTTTTTTACACCACAGTTTCATGACTATAGATTCTATTTTAAGCTACATCAGCCTTTATCAGGAATGTGAACTATTAGGAAAGATATTATTCGTAGTATTCATAACCACATCACTATAGCAGGTTTTGCAAGTACACAGTGTTAAACCTATACTATAATAAAGCCTCAGTCTTCTTCTTGTAATCAAACTTTCTAACCTGGCTTTTCACATCACTATTACAGCAGCTCAAGTGGGCGGCCCCGTCTAACAGAGTTCTCATCTGTACCTGGAAAGAGCACAGTGGACATGGTGGATTGCGAGTTTTCCCCCATTGGCTGGCTGGAATTTCCTCTTATCTCCCTTATTTTTCTCCTGTAGAGCTGATACATCTCCCTAAGCTCCTTTTTCGAGGCCTTTTGGGTCAGTCTGGGCTCCACGTCCATACCCAAAGAGCTGAGGATCCCTGTCTTCACAGCCTCCAGAAGCAGAACTGCCTGGCTGTCCATGCTCTCCATATCAGGTGTGTTTTCGTGGGCCTTGTGAAGCTGGCCTTCCCCTGAGGTGGAGGCGAGGAGCAGCAGCGTGCAGGTGACGAGTGGGAGAATCGTGTGGGAGATGCACATGGTGAGCCAGCCGGGTAGGTCTGATTTGTGAGAGCAGCAGCAGTCAATGGATAAGGTTTGCCTATGCTATGAACTAAATTCCTGGCATGCCTTCATTTATAGTGCTCCTGTGTTGCCACACCCCTGTTTGGTCAGGTGAGCCTGTGATGGGCTCATCCAGAGCCATATGTCATAATATGGTAGCATTTTGTGTTATGTGACAACAAGATGTCAACTATAACATCAGAAATGTAAGAAAGAAAATTTTTAATCGTTTGCAAGTTTTTTTGTTTTTATCAACACACAGAAGGAGGCGACAGCAGAAATGGGATGAAGAGATTTTGGGATAAGATTTGGTTACGTCCACCTCAGCATGATGAAGCATTTGAATTTCCAGTTATTCATTACTTTTCGCAAATAAATGATCCACACGGACCACTTCGAAGAAGTCCAACAGAGTTATGCATGTGATAGTTTAATGACCCTCACCAGTCTGTGTCTAAATGTTTCCAATGCAGCTGTGCCCAGTACAGTCAAAGGTCAAAAGCAAGTTCCAACTGATGAGAGATTCACCTAACATGTGTAAGCGGGCTGGCCATTTTCTGGCAAAGATAATAAAAAAAATAAACAAAGGGAGACAGTTTATTACGTCTATATCAAGGCTCTTAATGTTGAGCACCCTACAGAGTAAATGTCTCAAGGTTAGATAGAAGACAGATAAAAGAACAAAGAGGTAATCAATGTCAAAACAGGGAACTTTCTTAATCTGCCATGACAGCAATCATGTGGTCACACAATAGACCTAAGCTTAAATGTGTATTTTAGCACGAAATGGATCTGCATATCTGATCTCAGCCTCTTCTGTCCCCTGTGCTGAACAAGAGAGCAAAAATGCTGCAGTTTCCGTCACTGATGATTGATAGGACAGACTAAAGAAGTAAACAAATACATCATGAAGCTCTGCCAAGACCTTATCAGCACGTATAAGTCTCACTTTGGTCAGTAATAAGGGTCAGTGCACTGCCAAGCATTCTCCCCACCCTTATAATTGCAGAGATGTGTGCGAATCTGTAAACAGTGAGTCACCAAGGTGATGAAACAATCATGTGCTTTCCCAGGTGAGTTTTTGCCGGATGAAAGCGAGTGAAAGGTGTAAAGTGACTCACGCTGAACTGACACCCTGGTTTAATCTGTCATTAAATGTTTACAGTCTTCTCTGTCGGTCTTCATCTATTGTTAAGTGAGATAGGAAAAAACCCTCTGACTCATTTTGTCAGCATGACTGAGGAGTTTCAGAGTACTGACAGTGAATGTCATCTCACACACTGCCCAGACCTGATGCAAAGTGTCATCAGACAAGACTAAAATGATGTATAAGTATGTGTGTCCTTCTGTGTGATATATATATATACACACACATATGTGTCTGATGACACGTTGCATCACGTCTGGGCATCAGGTTCGAGCTGTGAGTGCATATGATGAAATTCACTCTCAGTACGATATACAGCTGTTTTATATAGCTACATATATATATAGATACATAATATGTATTTTTATATGTTTTACAAACCCTCCAGGCACAGAAACTTTCAATTCAGCAGTCATTTCGATTGAACTGCACCCATGTCATACGTGTTTTTGTTTGAAAAAGTTTTCAGAAACAACGTGACAGTGGATCATATAGATAGATAGATTTTAATTTAAAATATAAATAAATCATGTTAATATTTCATTGACACGATTTATGACATTAATAATAATAATGGATTGGATTTATATAGCGCTTTTCAAGGCACCCAAAGCGCTTTACAATGCCACTATTCATTCACTCTCGCATTCACACAACCTTAGCTTGCCTTCCACAGCTTGTAGCCACAGCTGCACTGGGGCAGACTGACAGAGGCGAGGCTGGATATCGCGCCATCGGCCCCTTTGGCCGTAAAGTAGGGTAAAGTGTCTTGCCCAAGGACACAACGACCAGGACAGAGAGGGATCGAACTGGCAACCTTGCCCAGGGATCGAACCGGCAACCTTCCGGTTACAGATACGCTTCCTCAACCCCCTGAGCGACGGTTGCCTAACAATCATATCTGTAACTGAAACCATTCCCATAAGATAACGAGGTGACGTTTTCAAGTTCAGACAGCTTGCGCATTGACTTATTGCACCGTGGCGCCCCCTCGTGATCGTAAAGCTACACTACAGAATTTAATTAGCTAAGTGAGGCTGTATTTGGTCAGGAGAAGGACGCAATTTTTAGCATAAACCTGAACCCAAGGTTGAGACAGACCAATAATACAGAAATGCTTTCTGTTCCAGATGTGAAATATTTTCTATATCTAACATGTCTGTGATTTCATCTCTAAACTGAGAAGTAACTACCAAACTTCACAATTGTACGGGGAGTTTTATCTCTTCCTCTTTACCTTTCCTTTTCAGTGAACAAAAATAAACTTAGACTGAGTAAAAAGAGACACGGACGACTGGTGCGGTAGTAAAAAGATGACTTCAGCGGAGCTCCAAACGCTTTCACGGTCAGTCTTGACAACAGGCCGATGCACAATAGGGATTCTGTCTGTTTCCAGTTAAATTAGATTCAAAGAAAAATGAATCAGGTGAATACAACAGCAGGCCGAGCGTCACAGGGGGAATCCACCCATCTTCAGTGTCTCATGGTTGGAAATCACTTCCTTGTAGGATTATGGTGTGCTTGGGCTGTAGTCTTGTTTGCCGAAGAGAACAGATTTAAAGAAAGGCAAACAGAAAACCCAAACACATTACTGTTTGTCTGTGATCACCATGGCTGACTGGCCGCAGAGGTTTGAAGTCAAAGACCTATACAGAGAACATGAGGAAACAATTTCAAAATATTTAATTCAAAGGTCTAATGCTTTAAATCTGCCACAAAAAGTCTGAAACACTTTTCACTTTTCATAAAAAGCTGTTTCGAACAAATATGAAAAAATGTGGATATGTTTTAGTCAAGTGTTTCACACCTTCCCTCCGTAAAGCAGTCACACAAAGACAAAACAACACACCAGTGTGATAAACTGAGTCACTGTATTCAGTCACTCAGCTGAAAAAACCCAAAACTTTATTCTGACACAGTAAGTTTCCACTTTAGCTGTTTCAAATCAACAGTGAATTTCACGGGAGAACAAGGAAGGGTTCACATCCCCTCCCCTTATGTAAACTCACGTGTTACATCACAGGAGAAGAGATCGACCATTGTTTTATGAAAAAAACAAAACAAACAAACCCCAAAACAAAAACATCATAGTGTCACTGCGTGACAGGCACAGATCAGTCCCCGCTGTTCAGCTTGACTTGAGAGCTCGGTTGTTGCGCATCCTCTCACTGTTAAAGCATGATTCCTCCAGGCACAAGCTGTTATTTGGCATGATGGGTTTTTTTTTTCTTTTTTCACAAGCTCACGAGAAACATCCTGCGTGGATGGCAGCATGCGGAAATGAATGGAGTGCGAGTGTTTCATGGGAATTTTGGTGGCAATGAAGAAAGGTGTCTGTTTCACACCTGTGTTGAATATTCATGAATTGGTTTTTTTTGTTTTGTTTTGTTTTATTTATGGGGGTGGGAGGTCTTGGGTTCTTAGGGGTTAAAAAAAAAGGCCATTTAGCTACAGACAGTAAGGCGGTCAGCTTTTTGACAACTAGATGATAGAACGTCGATAAGAAGGTCAAAGCGCCAACCCCTCTCTTCATTAATAAGGTTAACACGCTGCATCTCTTCCTGGTCAGGTGATCAGCTGACTGGAGGACTGGTGGTGGCCACCTTTTGTGGTAGGTCGTGCATGGGAGGAGAAGGGGGAGGAGTAGGAGGAGGTGTTGATGGTGGTGCAGTAGAAGCAGCAACAGCAGGAGGGAGGAGGAGTGTATCCAACGCTCCCGGGGAGAGAACGGAGCGCAGGAATGGGCTGACTGACCGGGGATCCGCCGTGTGCTTTCGTTGTCTTCAGTGATGGATGAGCCGAATATCCTGAGACGCCGCGGTCTACAGGTAAACGGAGGCTGGCTGTCATGACAGCGCGCGGTTGTGGTTGTTTCTAGGGAAACGAGATTAGCTCAAAGTGATGAGCCATTTGCCGACGATGCAAGGAATTGATGTCAGCGTGGCTTATGTGGCGTCAGCTTATTTTTCATTTAAAAAAAAACCCCAAAACTTTCACCGTTGCTCTTTAGATCTGTGCTTTATTGATTAGATTATGTGGCATCGTTAGAAAATATTATGTGCACTGAGCATCTACCCCATGCCCTGTGGGCATCCTTTCAGAAAAGGTGGAGTCCCACGAACCGCAGCAACGGGGACACATAATAAATTTTATGAATGTAAGGTGTGTATATCAGACCTGACCTCACTACTACTTAGCTATGTGTTTATTTTGGAGCTCTTTCTGTGTGCTTTGGACAATCTGGTTGCCTTGGTGATCTGGAGCACAAAAGCCAATGGTTCCTGGAAGACTGTCAGAAACATCTTCTCCTGGGTGCCATGTTCATTTGAGATGTTCACAGAATAATTAAGTGTTTGTTTTTGCTCCATTAATGTCTGTATTTTCTGAATTCATTTAGTAGGCAAAGCTGCATTGTTTCCACCCAGGGTCTGTTGAGGCGGTAACACTGATCATCAGTCCAAACTGGGTGTTCCCATTCCCTTGTCTCTGTTTATAGTAACTAGCCTTTTCCCACCTTGCATTCATTGAATTTCGATGGAGTGGAGCGATGCAGTTACAATGAAAATAACGGTCATGGTGGAAATGCTGTTTCAGTGCACAGTTCTCCCTTTTTTAAAACCATCTTCATAGTCACTTTCTCAATTTTCAGACCACTGGAGGTAATGAAACAAGTGCAGGTAGTCTCAAATTCTGTGCACAGACTCTCGCAGTGTGACATGGTGCCACCCTTCAAATCCTGACTGGCAAGAGCAGTTTTACAGTCCTCTTAGCTGAAACTCACGGACCGAGGATTTGCAATTAAATGGCTACAAGGCCCACTTGTCATCGCCAGAAACTAGGCCATTCAGCAGCTAATGATATTTACATAGTGCCGATGAAAAAATAAACAGGAGTGACACAGAACAAGGCCACCAGGAAAAACTGCAGCGTTATTATTAGCACCTTGTGACTGTAAGCATGAAATGTAATTCATAGCAGTGTATTCAAAATGATAGGTGTCCTCCTTGACAGCAAAAGAAGACCTTTAAGATGATGCCAGTGATTTCAGAGCAAAGGTGGAAGATGTCCCCACCACCACCATCACATTTTTCTTAATTCAGCCTTTCCCTCTTCTCTTATAGAAAGAACTGAGTCTTCCTCGTAGGGGAAATCTGTAAGTATGTCATCTGGGCAATTCTGTGCATCTTTCGCTCTTTGTCCCCCTTTGCACCTTTTTTGTGCCTCAAACCAGGCCAGTCAGTTGTCTGTCACATGTGGGCTTTATTGTGCATGCATGCTGCTTTTCCTGACGGTAAACATTTACTTCTTCACATCCTGAAGTGCAGGAACTTCTTAAAGCACCTAAGAAATTTGGCTGAAAGATAGAGCAGGCTCACTGCCCAAGACTGGTTTTATGTAAATGTTAGGAGGGGGAAAACAGAGGAAGAGAGTGGGAGACATTGTAGGTCTCAGTGTGAGAGAATAAATTAAGCCGCTTCTTCTTTTACTGAAAGAATCCAGGCTTTGAATCTGCTTTTGTATTTAGTGCTAGAGTTGATTTAACATCCTAGTGCCTATATCATTGTATATTATTAGCTGAACTGAGCGAGCAAGCTGAGGAAGATCTAACAGGTAACTGCTTAGTTGTGACTGTTTATTTATTTTTTTGCCAAATGTGTAGCCTGCACAAAATTCCTACGTTATTAGATCATCGTTACAGCTCATTTCAGACATTAGGAGTAGAACAGCAGTGATACATTGGAGTGCATGAAGAAAGTTACCTGAGAATTTGTTGCCAAACAGAAGCCGTTCTGGTTAAAAATAAATAAATAAATACATGTGACTCCAACTTGTCCAGGGACTTTCCCTGGAATGGGCTAGAGCTGAAGCCAAGATAGTTTCAATAGCTGGGAATGAAAGGAAATATCAGAATCACTGAATAATATGTATTCATCTCAGCTGACAGTTTCAAAGATCTTTAGAAGCTACATGTGTTTGTGCTGCTTACCTACACTTGTCCCACTGCCAGTATAGTGTTGTGAGACAAAGTTATGTTTGTGCAATAAAATCCTTTGTATCCCATTGTCTCTGATATCTGTTGGCCAAGTCAGGTGATTTCATTAAGGCTTTTCTGTCTTCTAATATACATCTATATGCATATATTGCTGTATTAACCTTATACAGGACAAAAATGAGCACTCTCTCGTTGGGCACAGTGTGTGTGTGCGTGTGTGTGTGTGTGTGTGTGTGTGTGTGTGTGTGTGTAAAGAAGTTAATTTAATATATTTATCACAGTTAATACCTGTATTTTAAAACGTAAGAAAAAAGACTTAAACTCTCCGAACCATTGTTTTATATAGGCTTTGAAATCAATAAAAGTCGCGAGCATCCCTATAATCTCTATTGAAAAAATGTTACCTTCAAGACTATCGGACGCTCTGAAAATAGTCTTTCTAATTTTGATATAACTTCTTGTCAAATGTTATATTTATTGTTTCTATTAAAAAAAATAAAAGAGAAGAATTAAAAAGAACAGGGAAAAAAAGATTTATCGTTGAAAATCTTAGATTTTTGTACCGGATGGATTATTTGTGTCATAGCGTTTTAAACCAGTATTTCCGACAGGACATGAAAGCATCAGAAATCCCTCCTCCTGCTGGCGCGCGGCGATGCGGCTGCGCGTTGCGGCAGAGACGTTGCTGTGGTTGAAAGTTTCTGTCTCCAGAATAACGCTTTACGTTTTGTCGAAGCTAGTTATCGGTCGATAATGTTGCACCTCGTGGGAGACAGGTTGTCTCGAAAATTTTACTGATGACATTGAAAAGGAGCAGCGTGACCATGGCCGTCGCAGTTGCTAGCACCGCCGAGCTGCCCTGCCCGGGGTCTGGGGTCAGTCTGTATCGAAGAAGCAGAAAGGAGTTTGTGCCTTTGGAGTCGACGTACTAGCCTAAATCGACAGGGGAGACTGTTTACCGCGATGCCCCCTCTTTAACGACAGTATACTAATTCTCATATCGGATCGGATTTAGCGGTCACCTCCAACATGTCTGATCAAAACTACTACTGGACCGTGCTGCCGAGCTACAAAACTAGTTTTGTGACCGGGGCCATGATGAAAAGATCGAAAAGGTAACAAAACCTAAAGCCTGTTTCTAACTAGAAAATTATCCTTGAAAATGGAGACGAATGTTAATTAGCCTCGACCAAACTGCTGCAAAACGTCTGGGGGGGGGGGGGGGGGGGTTGTATGTTTGTCATCGGCTGTGCCGTTCAGTCTCTGAGAAACAGCAATTTGTTGAACGTCGTAATTTCGAGCTATTTGATTCAAGGCGCTTAATGGCAACCTCCAGACTGTCTGCTAATATAGCCGCTTCACAGCTCAGACATCTGATCCCTCCGGAGGGTCTGTGATAGCCCCTCAGCATTGCACTGTATGTGTCGGTTACATCCGCCCTAGTTTTTGTTTCCGACAGAGAAACGTGGCCATTGTAGACTGTTGTGTGTATGTGTGCGGGCAGGCTGCATTGTCTGCTGCCAGCTGTCGCATAAAGCGACACCAGGGCCCACTGCTGATCGGTGCACTGATGCGGTTAGTGGGACAGTAGTGTTGTAAACGTGCTTTCATCAATCAGATAAATCCAGTCAGCTCTTAAGGTGTCTTAGCCCTTAATGCACTCAATATGTCTTTGGCAGTCAGTGAGTTCATAGTGATCTTAAATTGTCGCGTCTCTACCTCTCACCTCTTTGTCATAATCTGAACACATAATTGTTGGTTTGCTGGCACAATTTGCCTTTGTTACAGTGGTGTAAACCGCAAGAGCTGCAGTTTATATTGCAGGATTTAAAAATGTAAATGTACTGCTATTGAGTGAAGCTTCAGAAGAAGAAGCCATTAGCACGCTGAAACATAGGCTATCTGTGGAATGTCAAACTATCCACTCTTTCCATGTAGTTGGGGGGTCATGCATCAATCAGTGATGTGGCCGATCCACCACAGTGAGCTGATGAAATTGGCTTCAGTTAACAAATGCAGCAGACATAGTTAACACGCAGGACTGTTTCAGTGGCCTACATTCATCATGTTTCATGTCTTCCTGCAAGATCCATACAAACCATTATTGTTAGTCCCAAATATCAGTCGTCTTATGACTGCTAGCTGTTGATGAAGCGCTCACGTGGTGTGCCAGTGTGATACAGTGGTGCTCTCATGTCGAATTTCCCAGAGGAACCCACCCGAGGGATTAATAAAGTTCTATCTTATCTTATCTCATATCTTTCGGCACAGGTTCTGGAGTGTTTTTGCTGATGTTTATTTTTTTTAACAGGAGCAAAAAAGCGAACCTTCACAGTGTTTCTGTGGTTGGAGATGTACTGTATACACTTTGAAGCCCAACTCTTGGCACACGTTGACCCTCTCATCCTTCTGTTTCTGTGGCACTTTGAGTCTTTATGGGTTGAGGGGCCATATAGTTTGTGAATCTGCCTTTGCACCGACCCAGAAATGTCAGGCTTTGTTGTCGTCTCAGCCCCTCAATTATTTTAGGTCACTGCCAGAAGGAAAGGGAGACAGGATCTACTTTACCGACATGAAACAGAAAGCATTGAGATCACAAACGGGGGGGAACAAAGAAAACTGAAAAGAAGCCAAAACTGTAATCTTAATGAAAACATGGAGTTAACACCTGCGTGCAGAAACCTGCAGGCACCAAATACAAACATACAGGAAATGGACAAGATAACACTGGTACTCTAAAGTAATGTTATACTTGGACTGGTAAGCCAAAAAGGCATTAGGTTGTTTGCTTTACTCCAAAAGCTGCATCAAAAGAGCATTTTAAACTCTACAAATATATGCAAATTAGAAGAAACACTGTTTGTAAATTGAAACCAAAAAACCGATCAGGACAAACAACACAGACCAGCTTCAAAAATACCAGCAGAAGTGAAACAACACTTCACAGCTCACAAAGACCGAAGTACAAACATGTGGACGGTGTGTCATGGCCTGCTCAATTATATCAGGGGTCACTTGGACCATTTTATTTATTTCCATCATGATAAAACAGCTTTCCAAAGTTCTTATTGTCTAATCAGGCTCTGCCAGTGGTACTGATAAGTAATATATTTCCCTTATCTCACATGACAATACTCTCAGACGTCATTGGATCGTACTACACTGCTCAATCCAGACTTCACATTATTTACTGATTAGAAGTGGCTAAAAGAAAAACAAAAAGTTTAATTCCTCTAAATATTAGAGCAGGTAATGTGTAGTTAGCGCTGATGCATAAGAAAGAAGTTGCACTCAAGTTGGTTTGTTTATATATTTACATGCCAACATGTTTGTAGTCATGCATGCTTTGTATGTATATACATAATTACAGTGGCATTACTATTGTCAGCACATCAAAAAAATATGAATTCAGAGGCTGATCGAGTTTGATTTTTTTTTTCCCCCACAGATTGATAAACAAAGTGTGCTTGGATCATGTTTGTTACAACACTGCATAAAACAGATGATCACTCTCTTCTGTTTGCTGTTTTCCACTCACAGTTCCCGTAACAACAAGAGAAGGAGTTTGGCGGTCGGGACCCCATCGCCCACGCTGTCACGACCGCTTTCACCTCTCCCACTCGCCACAGGTACTTGTGTTTCGGTTTTACCCGTTTGTCTGCTCGCCTCAGTGCAGGGTTTATTGGATTGGCTCATCAGAATTCCTGCATTTAGCCACCGCTGATTGCGTGTGAAGCAGAGAAGTTACAGAGAGTGGAATGTTGAGGAGAGCACAGGATTGCCTGTCTCATGTAGGATCATCAGTCTCAAGTTTTTTTTGATGCTGTATGTCATGAAGCAATCGCTAGTTTACCTCTGGTGCTTTGTTTTATTTCCTTCTTTCTCATAATGTGCCCACAGTAGAGTGTAAAAGCCATACAATGCTTTTCCTTGTGATCATTTTTAATGTAGTCCCTTCTAGGCTTCCTCATCATTTGATCTCTCCACTTAAAAAGTGTCATTCCGTGTATCCCCCTTTTTTGTGACTTGTCCTCAGGGACAGTGGAAGTCCTTTAATTACCTTTTTAGCAGTATGCAATATGGTGTGATTGTACCAAATACCCCCTGCTGTCTGTTGACACAATCCTTCTTTGATTAGGACAGGACAGGAAGGGCCCTAGATAACTTTGTGTGTATGCATCACTGTCATTAAAATATTTGATTGTTTCAGTTTGAACTTGTAAAGGAAAACCATCTGCAAAGTTGACCGTTGCACACTGATAGTGTAAAACATTAGGAAGCCAGTCCAGTTATTCTGCATTTAGGAATATGCTTGGATTCCTTCAGCTTCCTCTCAATTTTCAAAAATTTTGTTTTGTTTTGTTTCCTCAGCTGGTAGCAGTCCTTCAGAAAGCCCCAGAAATGTCTCTGCTAGCTCTTCTGCCAATTTCCAGTTTGCCCGCAGGTAAGAATTAAATGAAATGCTTTTTAATATAGTCTTGGTTTAAACCAGGCACATTATTGCAGTAGTTTCTTTTCCGTAGTAATATCAAGTGGAAAATGACTAAAACAGACATATTGCAATGAAAAGTACTTTAATGGAGTGAAATGGCAGCAAATTAGATAAAAAAAAAAAGAGAGATATGTAGTCAGTGAAAGTTTATTTTTATTCTTGGCCCGCTTTGACTAAAAATTAAATCAGAAAAAATAACCAAGGGATCTTTGGTTCGGTGGAAACTGTGTGCACGCAAACTGAACATGCACTGGCTTGTTCCCTTTGCCCCTCAAATCGAGGCAGTGGAGAACCATGTCTGACCAGCTGAAAGCCCCCAGGGTCACTCACTTACTGGACGTGGGTCTTGGCATTTGTCAACCCAATTAAGGAGGCGAGTTGGTGCGCGCACTCATTACTCAGGGCTGCTGTGATAATGGAAGAAAACTGCAGAGCTTGCCTTCTCATCACGCGTGCCGTTTATAGACTCGCTGGGATTTAGAGGAACATTAGCTGCAACCAGCTTCCTCAGTCAGCAGCGGAAAATAGTGTGGTAGCCTGTCTCTAAGAAGGCTTTAGTAAGGAGCAGCAACATGTATACTTGAATGTAGGATTTTCAAGAACACTGTAGTTTAAATGTATGTGATGACCGACTGTCCCAAATGTCATGAGTTAAGCTGCAGTGCAGTATGCCATATTGCACCATAGAGCTCAGGGATGCAGAGGGGAAGTCTTCTTAGAGGACTGCCTTGTGCAGCTCATCTAAATTTATTGACATTTTTAAGCTGCCAGAGTGTAGACAGATGCTGTGACTGCACTTTTGACAGCTCCACTGGGTTTATTTGTTATTCACAAAAGCTTCGTAGCTCTGCTTTTGGTGCAGTTATTTTTTTCATGTGAACGTGGAGTAGCCTTGAAGAGTAAGGACGACCAGTGCTCTGGTCCACTCTGATTTATTTATTTTGTTCCTTTCACAACTAAGCCATTGATTCCAGTATTGATTTGAAACCTTTGCCTTTATTAGTGGCTTCTTACAGCAACATGATACAACATGTTGTACATATCAGATAGGGATAGATAAGAAACCATACATGTAACACAGCTCACTAACCCTCAGATCCCTTCATTTTCACTGTCACCTCTAATTTAGCTACATGTCCCCAAGAGCTGGTTTCTCAGAGAAACTGCATTCGACCATCTTTTGTTGCCACAGATTGACTCCGTGAAGGAAACTGGGCCACTTCCTCAGAGTGTATTGGATGGAAAACTATTGGGACAGTGGAGATTTATTTATTTATTTATTTGGTAGAGAAAGGTTTAGGTTTTCTGCAGTGTTAATGAGTGCATTGTGTGTCTGTGTGCATAGTGAGAAACTGTCTGTAGGCCTCAATGCTGCAGTATGATAGCAGCTTGGCAGGTGTTCAGAAACAGCAAACAGCCACTGGCGGGGAGTTCTGTCAGACTAACAGGACTGTGACTTTGACAGGCAGACTTAATCTGTCACTGTCATTAAACAGTGTTTATTTTCTCTCTCACTTCATGCCTCCATTCGCCCCTTCTTTCTATCTGCATCTCTCGCCTCCATTCCCTTTTTTTGCATCTGCGTAGTCAACTGGCCCGGACTGAAAGGTAAGAAAATAACTAATTGCTGTTTCTTCTTCTTGCAAAGACTCAAACATCAAATGTTGTCTGTTGGCCTTTTTAGGCTTTGAAGATTGGAATGAGTCAACAGGATGTAAAGTTTTTCATATGAGCCTCCACTGAGCAGCTTGTTATTTATGTGTGCTTGTTTGTGTGTGTGTTTTTTAGCAGGGCAGACGGACGAAGGTGGTCGGTGGCATCTGTTCCCTCCTCTGGATACTGCACAAACGCACCAAGTTCATCAGTATCTGTAAGCGGAGAAGTATCTCTTACTGTCTGTCACCTCTTTCCATCATCACACATTCAACCTCTCTCTAAACCACTACCTTGGGGGCATTTAGTTCTCCACTTTACAGGACTGTGGTGTCTTGTAAACTTCCGATGCTGACTAACTGAGCTGTAAAGCCCATCAGCTTACAAAGTGTCATAAATCTGCCTATAAATGATTGTTGATTTTACAGTAGCTCAGGGATGTCAAACTCATTTTACATCGTGACCTACATACACATCTAAAGCTGGCCGGACCAGTGAAACTCCCCATTCTGCTAATATGGGGAGTTAAAGTTGGGAAGTTAACCTACATATTTAATCTCTGAATATAAAAAAGGGGGCAATTTCAACTGTATGTCTCATTTTCTACATGATAACAAAATGCTAGTACATGAAAGAAATGTGGTGGAATGACTCTTGGACCTAAATTGTAAGAAACAAATATTAATTTTACATATAGTCTAAAATTACAGCGAAAAAACTGTCCAGGTTATCCTGTGATTATAAAACAAAGATTTTATCAATTCACAAAAAATGTGGACCCATTGTTGAAAAAAAGAAAAAAGAAATCTCTGTAGTAAATAGTGGAAAAACAAACAAAACAGGAAAATATTTGACATGTAATTGTTTGTCTGTTACTTAATTACTTTGGTGTGGTTTGAATGGCCACAGGGTAGGTCTTTTGTTAGCTAAAGCTTTAAAACTTGTGCAAATAAAGTTTTAAAATTTATGCCATCCTTCACATTTTCCAAAGCCATCCTGTGGATTTGCTGATCCAATTCTACCCCCCCCCCCCCCTTTTGTAGAACACCACCAAAAATTGTAGATGTTATGAAAAAGAATGGTCAACACTGTAAACATAGACTCTGTGCACACAACCCTTTTTAAAAGTTATAAAATGCTCGATTGTCGACATGGCAGAAGTCTTCGAAAAATAACTTGCATTAATAAAAAAAAAAGTGTATGAATAATAAAATTTGTGTAACTGCCAAAATGTTTGGCTAGGTCTGTAAAGATTTGCTCATCGCTCTGTAGCTGACAGCTGGTCGCTGGACACTGCAGGCTTTGGTTATGAAGATAACGTCCTCTCCTTTTGCGTCAGTGTCCTCTCTCCCACTGAATGGCACTTCAATAGTTTGTTTCAGAGTTGAGTAGTTTAAGTCTGTGGGACAGTCTGCTAACTGTCCTACTTTTGTCTTCTCCCTTATTAGCAAGGCGTCGCCACACAGCAGGTATCTCGCATGTTTGATTGGAGTTTTTATCCTGAGGCAACCCCACAGGGAACTTTTCACAGATCTTTCACGTGAAAAGCAAAACAATCTGTTCCACTGAACCAATCTTACCACTGCTACCTGTAATTTTTACCTTTTTAAAAATTGGTATTTTGTGGTTACTGGTCACCAAATCAGTCGTAGTCTCGTGAACACCACATGAAAGCAGTAATTAGCCAAAAATATGAATTTTAATAGAATTGGCTTGTGTTATTTATTGGTTAGTTTTAGCCTATTGCACATACCGTACAAGGAAGGAATACTAGAACAAAGCTTCCACAGTGGTTGTGAAATATTTTAGAAGTAGCATCAGCATTACATAGCTCGTCAGAGTTACTTCACTGTATCTTGTTCATAGAAAAGGAATGTTTACTGTGTTTTAGCATTAAAAAAAAAATCTTACTGACTCACAGTTTAGAACTTGAACTTCACTTTAAACTTACCGGGTCACTCGCCATAAACAGTAGTAGAGAAAAGTTTTGTGGTTTTAGTCTTTGGTTGTTTTGGGTTTTTTGCCATTTCCTCTGTGACAGCTTGTCTTTCTCAGATTGAGTTGCAGTCGATATAAATCCAGACTAACTGCAACCTCCTTGGCAAGGAAGCAGACTGCCAACTTTTTACAACTAGCTTTTAAGTCTACGGGGGGTTTGGATGATTGTTTTCGTTACATCTACAGAGCATTCTTGTCGCTTTAGCGTTATTATCGCTACAAATTTGTGACATTTTTGATTATAATTAGTTTTACTGATACAGTGAAGTGGTTGGAAAACTTCACACTGACAGCTTCGGGCACCGGTTGGTTTATAAAGCAGCTGTCTGGAGATGGATCCTGGTATCCTTTTTAATGACTCAGGCAGCCATAACAGGATACGTCCAAGGATGATGAATCCCTCCATCATCGACCATGTGTCATATTTTCCACCTTGGAGAGGATATTAGAATTAGTCCTCAGATGCCTTTTCCCCCAAGTTTTCCTATAATTATTGAAACAGTATTAAATGTGGTAAAAAGTAAATTTTGTTGTCTTTGTTTTGTTTTTTAAGTCAAAAGGCATAAAAGTTTTCTCATAATGGTATATTTCTCTACCTCCTATTCAACAACAACAACAAAAAAAACTTGGGGAAAGGGGAAACCAAAACACAGGAGGTTGTGTGAATTATTTACCATGTGTCCATCATTAAATGAATGACATCACACGAGACGAACTGAGTTGATCTGAGCGTGTCCTCTTTTGACTGAGGGGAAAGTACGGGAATAATAAAGCTTATCATTACAATAATACCGGTCCTGTTGAAATTTGCCGTTTCTTTTTCCTGGATGACATCACAAACGAGCAGGGGCTGTACCACATCATTTCCCTACTCAGCTTTCCCTTTCAGGAATACTGCAAGCACACTTTGTGCTGCCCAGCTATACCTGTCAGCTGTTTGCCGATGTCTTCTATGGTGATTATTAGGATTTTATCTCGAAAGCCATCACTGAACCTGCAGTTGGCTCAAATGGAAAACAATACCCAGCTCCTGCGTCTCTGCTGAAATTCTGTATGGCCAACCACATGGCTTTGAGACGGTGAAGTCAGCCCTCCCTGTACAATGCCCCTTTCAGGCCTGCTGTCAGTGAGGTCTTTATGCAGCTCTTAGTCGATTCTGACAAGTCTCTAGTTTCCTGCTCAGCGTAGCCCCTTCACCCCCACCCCCACCTTCCTATCACTGCTCTGTCACGTCCTTGCTCTGTTGCTTTCTTTTCTTTCTTTTCTTTGTTTTTTTCTCCTCCTTTTAGTGTCTCTCACTGTCTCGCTCTGCTTTTCTTTCTCGTTGGCTCTTCTGTTTTTCCTCTGGCCAATGAGCCACTCTTCTCTCTGCTCTTCCTGGGATACACAAGATCCTAGCCAAATGGGAGTTCTCATAAATTCCAGGCGGTGTGTCACACATTCTGACTTGGAAAGGAAAAAAAACAAAGCAAAACATTCACACATGCTGCCTGTCTCCATGTGTGCTGCGTGAAAAGGGCGAAATCCTACTGAAAAATGCTTTGGGGAATCTATAAAGTTCACTGAGTCTTTCTTTTCATGTAGGAAGGGATTCATGATGTTTTTTACATCACAAATCAACTCTCTGCATGTCCATATAAGGTGGTGCATCTAATTAAGATCTGCAGTGTAACATGAAAGTCTTTAAGACTTTGGTATTAACAGGATAAAGAGTGAGTCGGAGAGAGCAGACGTGTGAGTCTTACCAGAGGAAGCCTTTTAACACAGGATGTTATATAATCAAAGCACAGCCCCACCTACGTATGAATATTTAAATAAAAATGGATAAAAGTGGCAGTGGTTGATTGCTTGTTTTGTTTTTTATTTCGTTAATTTAAAAAAGAATCAATAAATGCAACTTAACCATTGACCCTACTTCCCTGGGGTTTTTTTTTCTCTTCTCCACTTTTCCCTCCCAGTCCTCTTCTTCACAGGAGTTGTTGCACCAGTTGCCCTTTCAGCCCACGCAAGAGGATCTTCACTTCCTCTTCAAACATTTTCCGAGCCCAGAAAGTGTGGCAGATGAAGAAGGAGCCCACCCCATGCCCCCTGTCAGGGTCCGCTCACGCAGTCTCAGGTAACTTTCCTATACTATATGCTGATGCAGCATATAGACTGTCTCTGTTACACAAACATTTCTGTCATACTTCACTGGGCCGTTTGTTTTGAAAGGGTGGAACCGAAATCCCCCCAACTGGCTTCAGTCTCGTAGATTTAATTATGTGCTGCAGTAGCAGTTGTATACAGCAGCTCACCACACACACCACTTAAGCACAAAGATAAAACTGTTGTGTTATTAAAGGCTTATTATACTAACTGTACATTCTATATACCCTTATATATCAATTCATTAGATACACTTTAATAGTACTTCATTGGACCCTCTTTGCCTTCACAACTGCCTTAAAATTTTCATGGTTTAGTGTCAACAAGGTGCTGGAAACATTGCTCAGAGAATTTGGTCCATATTGACATGACAGCATCACTCCGTTTCTGCACAATTGTCTGCTGTGCGTCCATAATACAAAGCTCCATTGGGTTGAGATTAGGGATGGGTACCGATATCCGGTGCCATTATGGCGGTTCTGACATAAACGGTAGTAACCAGACCGAAAAGCAGCGCACATTTCGGTGCTTTATTTCTGTGCTTTTTTTTTTTTTCTTTTTCTTTTTTCCTGAGATGTCATACACTTTGAATTCTAGCCAATCATTTTAGCTTTTCAAGAATAGTAGGCGGGCTCAGGTACGTACGCTCTTTTAGAGCAGAGCTACAGATTAAAAATGCCCAAGGCGAAGCGGTCAAAAGTCTGGCTGTACTTCACAGCAAAAGATGCAAACTCAGCAGCCTGCAACAAGTGCTTTAAGGTGACACTGTGCAAAGGAGGTGACACTTCGAATCTGATGAAACACCTAGCGACGCATAGCGTTTTTTAAAAGCTGAGAAATGCACCGTATTTGATAGCTTGCTGCAAGACTTCACAACAAGCACATCTGCTGCGGGTGTGGTAAATCTCCATTAGCGAGTTAGCGCGGATCGCCCCATGTGTGTTGCTTATCATTTTGCAGAAAAAAAGAGACTGCTAAAAATAAAAACATAAGTTTTTGGACAAAGTTTGTGTTCTCTATTCTTTAAGCACCGTTTAAGCACCAGCACCGTTTCAAAAGTACAGATTTGGCACCGGTATCAGATAAAACCTGAATGATACCCATCCCTAGTTGAGATTTGGTGATTATAGAGGCCATTTGAATACAGCGAGCTCTTTATCATGTTCGCACCAGAAATCAGAACTCATCAGACCAGGCATAATTTTTCATCGGCTGATGTTGAGCTTATTTGAATTGTAGCTTTAGTTTCCTGATCTTAGTTGAAAAGAGCGCCACTTGTTGTGGTCTTGTGCTGCTAAATTGTAGTTTCAAATCAAGGTTTCTCTTCACTGGTGTGATCATATGTGCCATATTTAAACTGAACTGTGCTCTAAATTTTCCCTTAAAAAAAAAAAAGTGTGTTTGCTTTTTTTAAATATGCACATTTTCTCACAACAGAAAGAGAAGATCTGCTAACGGGGTATAAAATGAAAACCTCAAACTTGTAACTAGCGTGGCTAACATGCTACCCGTTCCTGCTGCTTTACTACATACTCACCAAGTAATCAAAGCTTATAGTAAATTAAATAACTTTACCTGTTAAACAGTTAAACAGCAAATGTGGGATAGACTGTGCTAAGGTTTAAGCTCACGAAGCTTGCCACCTTAAGTAGTTGTAGTTGCTCTTTTTAGAACATTGTAAAGTTGTATGTGAATGAGCACTGCCCTGTTTGGTGAGGCTGCCACTCCAGCCCAGTCTAACAAAAGTAGGCTTAATGGTTTTTCAGGAGATATTTCGCACATGATTATAAAAAGATAAATTAAATACTGTCTGGAAAGAATATGTTGGGATAATTATTTAATGTGGCTCTGGAAAAACCCTCTGTGCCATTTGTGCGTGATCCCCTGGAATAGAATAAAACCTTTTCCTCATCACTTGGCATTGCTGGACTCATCCCTCTGAATAGCTGCAATGGCAGGCTGTTTTGAGGTTGCTGTAGAGTTTTTATGACAGGCTGGGGAGGATTTTGGCAGCCTGTTGATGTGGTTGCTTTTTTGGTGACGTGTCCATGCCTGTGCCACATGCAGTAATTCGCACTGCATGTGTACACTAATACTCTATAAGTACATCTGGGTAACTCTAGCAATTACACCGGGGAGAAATCTCCCCCTTGGGTTTTACCTGACCTTTGCATAGTTGTTAATGATGCATCTAAATCAACAGCAGCTGATTGACATGTGTCGCCGTTGTTCTAAATTTGCTCTACAAGTTGCGTAAAAGGATTTCTTGCAGCCTCAAAATAGTTCCGAGTGGTCTAAGCAGTTGCCATTACCCTAAAATAAATTCATACCGCGTGTGCAACTGTTGTGGTTACCCAGAACAAGTTAAGTTCATGTCGCATATTGACATTATTGTCATTTTTAGTATGCAACGTAGTGTAAGGGAGCACCCAGGACTGTTATTTTTAACATTTGTGCTGACAGTACATTGATTTGGAACTTGTAAGGAGGGTTTAAAAAGACCCCTGCGTGTAACCGAAACCCTCTGGGTGCAACACGTGTGGTCGTGGATGGTGAACATGAGAGCCTGATCTGAATTGTGTCAAACACGCTGTTTGTATGACCTAGAATGTTAGTCAACACTTTAATTGTTAATGTGGTCATAAAATGTTATAGCTTGTTGTGTGTATGGCTGTTCAGTAAAGATATAAATGTTGATTTCATCAGTTCAGTTTGCCACTTAGTTCAGTTGTTTTTCATTTTATTTTAGTTTGGTCTCCATTATTTGTTAATGGCATTTGTGCAAAAAAATATCGACATTTGTAATATTTTTATCTGGTTTTTGTTTTTTTCTCCTTTTGTCTTCTTTCTGTGAAGCCCTGGACGGACCTGTGGGGTGTTTGACAATGAGATTGTCATGATGAATCACGTCTATAAAGAACGTTTCCCTAAGGTAGCTCCCTTTCTGTGTGAAAGTCTCATAATCAAAGTTAAAATCTTCAACTGCTCACTAAATGGATTAGAAATGTATGCAGTACTGGTTTAAACGAAGGCTTTCATTTTTGTTTCCCAGGCGACGGCCCAGATGGAGGGTCGGCTGCTCGACATCATTGCAGAGTGTTCCCCGGACACCGCTCTGCCCCTGGCTGATGGTGTGCTTGGATTCATTCAGCACCAGCTGGTGGAGCTCGCCAGAGACTGTCTGGACAAGTCCCAGAATGGCCTGGTGACCTCCAGGTACTTCATGGAGCTGCAGGAGAAATTGGAGAAGCTGTTGCATGAGGTGGGTGTCTCTCATCTTTAGTAAATGATTTTTCATCTTTTTCATACAGAGAATTTTTTTTCTCTTCTTTTCTTTTTCAAACAGTCAGGGAGTGTTGGTTCTTTCTAAGATGTTTCTAGCTGGTGTTATTGTTGGTAGCTCAGGTTGCCCTCTGGGACATTGCATGCTGTACTATAGCAGCACTGAGGACACTGAACATTGAAATGAAAAGGCCCATTTCCTCTGTTAATATTCTGCTGATTCCACTCCATCCGTCAATAATGTTCTGTATTTTGTGTTATTACATAGGGGTGTGCAGTGGTCAAGTGTTCAGTTTTGTAATGATTGTGTATTCTACAGCAAAACAGTGGTTCAAATGATTATTTTGTCATATAATAATTTCTTTAATTAGTATATTCTTTGTGGCCACAGAAATTGTTTTGACCCTTCTCCACATGCTAAAATGCATATGTTGAGTTGCTTGCTAGTGTTGCTTTTTCATAAAGGTGTTTACAATTTTTTTTAGAGTGGATTTTTCTGTGTTTAGCAGGGCAAGAGTTTGTTTTAAACTGACTGCTGAATAATCGCTCCTCTGACTGTTTCACCACCTCTATCATACACTTTCTGAACCTGCTGTTTGATCAAAGCGCTGTTGGATTTAGATAAGCAAGAATGAGTGTTAAAAAGTCAAATGTTTTTCCATTATTTATAAGCCTGGCAGAGCATGCAGTGAGTATTGATTCAACATGTTGAAATACCAGCCCTTGAATCACCACCAGACAATGTAAGGGGATGAAATGGATGCTAAAAATATCACCCGACAAGTGCAGACAGCTTCTTTGGATGAGTTGTGGTGGCTCATGGCTTGTGTCAAATGGATTAGGTCACTATAATAATCACATCACTATTTGTTCTGTTCAGGCGTATGAGCGCTCAGAGAGCGAGGAGGTGACCATCATCACCAAACTGGTCAAGAAGATTCTCATCATCATCTCCAGGCCTGCCAGGCTGTTGGAGTGTCTGGTAAGACTCAATGACAGACGCAGTAATAATCACAGCTTTACGAGTGACGTAATAACACTATGTCCATCAGCTTAGATGCATGCGTGAAAGTTGACTCATACATGATGTTGACATCTTGTAGTAGCGATTAGTTTGTGCAGTAATAATAACCCAGCTTACTGTTTACTAAGCCAAGTTCACCTTGCTAGCCTGGGTCTGTTGTTAGTAAGGTGCCAGTGATGCTCCAGTTTTCCAGGCCAGAAAAAAAGCCCAGATTGGAGCAGAAACATTTTTCTGTCATTTTTCAGCATTTTTAATTGTATTACAATGTTTGATCCATCGTTTCCCGATGTAGTAGTTGAAGCTTTTCTACATATTATGTCAACAAAGTAATGTATATTTGAGTGAAACCTGAACTGTCTTTCCTTTATTTTTTATATTTTGAATCCAGGAGTTTGATCCAGAGGAGTTTTACCAACGTTTGGAGGCTGCAGAGGGTCAAGCTAAAGTAGGACAAGGCATCAAAACTGATATTCCCAGATACATAATCAGCCAGCTGGGCCTTACCAGAGACCCCCTGGAAGGTGCAGATTTAAAAAATATATATATATTTCTATCTCATTATTGCTTACTTCAGATAAATTTGAAAACCCTAATGCAGTTAGCTTAAATAAATCATTGTGAACTAATCTCGTAAGATACAGTGACAGTTTTGTGATTTTTAACTTTGATTCGCACTGGCGTTTAATAAAGTTGGATCTGTTTTGTCTGCTGCCGTTACAGAGATGGTTCATTTGGAGCATACTAGCCCGATTCACAGATCAGCGAGCAGAGAGTCTGATGACACTGGAGAGGCAACATCTGCACAGGTATAAGCTTACATTAAACGGTTACCAAATGCATACAGTGAACCCTAAAGTGACCCAGGAAGAACAGATGGCGCTCATGTCTCACGTATTTTAAAAATATTCCACATCCTTTAGATTAGATTTATTTGCTTTAAGATTGTCTTACTAGTTTTTAAGTCACCGAGTGGCAACCTTTGTTGATACGGTGTTGATTTCTTAGGGTTTTTTTCCATATCTGTCACACATAAATGATCATCAAAGAAATTTTATTACTAAACACTTCTAAACCTACCTAACCCTCTGTGAAAAAGTAATTGCCTCCTTAAATAATAAATTAACTGATTAACCACATTTTTTTTGAAAAACTGAATTTCATTTCACAAGCTACATTCAGGCCTGGTTACGACCAGACCTGCTGAATCAAAAAGATCACTTAAATAGAAGCTGTCCATCAAAATGAGACGGGCTAAAAGATCTCAAAAAGTAGCACATCGTGTCACGATTTAAAGAAACAGTCGAGGGGAAAAAAAGTCACTGACATCTGCTAGTTTGGAAAGTTTGCCAAAGTGAACCACAGTGTGAGCCATTATCCACAATGGAGAAAACTTGGAACAATGGTGAACGTTCCCAGGAGTGACCTGCATTGAGGACTTATCACAAAAAAAACTAGAACATCATCTAAAAACATCCAATCCTCAGTTGCCTCAGTTAAGGTCAGAGGTTATCATTCAACAATAATGAAGAGATTCTACCAGAAAATCCTGAAGGAGGGTGTCTGGCCATTAGTTCATGGCGTAAACCAAAGATCACCTAGGTTATGTACCAGCACAATGATTCAAAACACACCAGCTAGTCCACCTCCGAATGGCTCAATAACAGCCTTTCTTTTTTTTTTTTTATAAATACAGTCCAGGCAAGTTTGGATAGTTTTTTTTTTCTTCTTAATGAATGAATGAATGAAATCATAATTAAGAAAATTTGGCTTGTCTTTGTTTAATATTAAAATTTGTTTGATCTGAAACATTGAAGTGTGACGCATATGTGAAAAACCTAAGAAGTTTGGAATAGGCAAATACCTTTCCACAGCACTGGATGTATTAGCAGGTTCCCAAAATCCCAGCCTTCAGCCTTTCACTGTGTGGATTTGGCATACTCTTTGCATCGTTGTTGTTGTTTTTTTGTTTTTTAAATCATTTTTCTCTAGCAATTTGTGTTGCGTGCATAAAAGATGCTCCAGTTGATAAAGCAGAGCTGAATTGTGTCTGTGACAGGATTAACTGTGGTGGGTGACGAACTTGACGGCTGTGGCATATGCACCAAAGAAATATTAAATGCCATTTGGCAGAGCATGCAGATTATTCTTGATTCAATGCTATTTAAGTGATAAATGGAGCTCTCGTTAACATGAAAAAAATTCTCCAAAAGTAACACAGCAGCTGTAATTTTTTTCCTCTCCCCCTTTCTCTTTCTCTCTCGTTGGGATTTGCGTGATTCAGAGCCGTGCAGCCTGCACCCCTCCTCGTAGGAAACCACTGGAAAGCGACTTTGAGACTATAAAGCTCATTAGCAACGGCGCCTATGGGTGAGTAAGACAGACTTCTTTGTTTGCGTTTGACTGAGTCAGTCGCACCAAGAACCACAGAGATCTAAATAAAAGTGGAAACTAAAATGTGGATGTGTTTTTGTAGTATTTTTGTGTTCAGGCTGGAATTAGTCAGGGCAGTTTCATTTCCAGTCTGAACTGATATTTACCACTATGTGATTCCCACAATTGATTTTCTTTGTATTATCTCCCTGCTTTCTTTGTTGATGATTGCTGATTATTTATTCTGTCTCTCTTTGTGTTGTCACTGCCTCTCCCCTTCCTTTTGCCTCTGTTCTCTTACACAGGGCCGTATTTCTGGTGCGCCACAAAGACACTCGTCAGCGTTTTGCTATGAAGAAGATCTACAGGCAGAATCTGATCCTTAGAAATCAAATCCAACAGGTGTTCGTAGAGCGAGACATCCTCACCTTTGCTGAAAACCCATTTGTGGTTTCCATGTTCTGCTCTTTTGAGACACGGAGGCACCTGTGCATGGTTATGGAATATGTGGAAGGTACAGTTGGCTCAGACTGTAGACACATAGAGACACATGCACACCAAGCTCTTATATATCTACCATACAAGGTACACCTTTAAGTCTAAGTCACCTGACCTGAAAGCGTTTTTCATGGTGGCCTCATTTGTGTTTTTAAGGTGGAGATTGTGCCAATCTGTTGAAGAATATCGGTGGGCCTCTGCCTGTGGACATGGCCAGGATGTATTTTGCTGAGACTGTCTTGGCTTTAGAGTACCTTCACAACTACGGCATTGTACACAGAGACCTCAAACCTGACAAGTAAGTCAGGCAAACGGATGAACAAGGAGAATATTCTTATTCCTTCCCCCCTCCCCCATATTTCTTGTGAACGCCTTAAGGCAGCGCTAAATAACTTAAAAGCTTTCATCATTTTTAAACTTGCAGTGATCTGTAGGGAGATGGAATCTTTCTGAAGATAGAGCAGAATATTTTCAAACTTTGAGTCTTTGATATTTTTTTTTCTCTAAAGATGAAATTCCAGTGCTTTGAGGGCAAGCATTTGATGTAACATGAAACATTTCTGTGCTTACTTCCTTTGTAGTTTGCTGATCACCTCCATGGGACATATTAAACTGACAGACTTTGGACTTTCAAAGATTGGCCTAATGAACATGACAACCAACTTGTATGAAGGACACATTGAAAAGGATACCAGAGAATTCATTGACAAGCAGGTTTGTCTCTTCTCGCTTGTCTTTTTTTTTTCATCTCCTCTGATTTTGAGCTTCTCTAAAATCCGCCTTTTCTCTTTAACTCTGTTTTTTTTTTTTTTAAACCTGTCTACAGGTGTGTGGTACTCCAGAATATATCGCTCCAGAGGTGATCCTGAGGCAGGGCTATGGGAAGCCTGTGGACTGGTGGGCCATGGGGATCATCCTTTATGAGTTCCTAGTGGGCTGTGTGCCTTTCTTTGGAGACACACCAGAGCAGCTCTTTGGTCAAGTGGTTAATGGTAGGAAATCTTTCAATTGAAGTCATAGTTAGTTATTTTTATACATGTAAATCCAATCCATTTGTCATCCTCTCGCTCAAAATTCTGCAATAGATCTCTGTATTTTGGCACATCAGTCCCCTGGGCTTTGTAGATACCTTTAGTTCCCTTCATTGCATTCTCTCCTGTGTTCAGATGATATTATCTGGCCGGATGGAGAGGATGCCCTGCCAGCTGATGCTCAGGACCTTATCACCAGACTTTTGAGGCAGAACCCTCTGGAGCGCCTGGGAACAGGTTGGTGACAGCATGATTGCTGATGGATGAAAAACCTTCTCTGGGCCTCGGGACAGTGTGACTCTGAGGTGGCCAGAAAAAGGCAAAAACATGCTTTTTGTGACAGATGTGTCACTGGGTGTCTTACCAGGAGGTCATAGTCTGCACAAGGCCTCATGTGGAGGAATTTAATTTTAAGAGTTTAAATAAAGTTGGCACAGGAATAAGGAAGGATTTGAGGTCTTCTGTGTGTTTATTTGGCAGATTATTCATTAATAGAATTTTACATTAACCAGGCTTGATAAAATTGTTTCCCATAGACCTCCCATAGAGACAGAGAGGTCGACTAGTTCACAGTAATCAATAAGCTCTCTAGAGCTTTCTGACTTGAATGTTTTAGACTTCAAATTTCCACTGTTTTGACTTCTTTACACTTTGTTTGTGTTTAGGTCACTGTATGGGTTAGGACCTCTTTACTTTTCAGGCCTTTTAATTATGCACACTTTCAAAAGATCATTAAGGTCAGCTGACCAGATGCTTTTGGTTGTACCGGGAAGCTGGTTAAACCACAGATCAGGCCTTTGCTGTAACTGCAGGTAAACTTTGAAGCAGTCCGTTACACTTAAGTTATTTGAAAACTCATTTTTACTCTTGACATTTAAACCTGACTGAGACTTGAAATTTAATGTCTTATTGCATCCTATGTTGCACAGCACTAAATGCTTGTTTTTAAATTTTCTTATTAATTAACTTGAATTTATAGAAAATAGCAGCAAATTAGTTTTACAATAAGCATAAAGCCAGAGACCAGGAGAATGGAATGAAATTCAGTTAAGTTTTATTTATATAGCACCAAATCATGGCAACAGATGCCTCAAGGCGCCTCAGTGCAACAAAGAGTCTGGCTGGGGATCAGACAAGCTCAGACTCAAGTCTGGGGACCTCGATGCCCATATTTGAGTTTAATAACTTCTTTCTCCAGGTGGGGCCACTGAGGTAAAGATGCACAATTTCTTCCTTGGCCTGGACTGGAATGGTCTCCTGAGGCAGAAAGCTGAATTCATCCCACAGTTAGAGAGCGAGGAGGACACCAGCTACTTTGACAGTATGTGGATTTACTGACTGTGGGCCTTTTATGAAGTAGATGCACTGCATTGTTAAAAACCTGTGAGGAGAAATTCATTTGGAAATGAGCTCTCAGAAAATGGATGATTTTATGAGCTAAATTTGTAGCAATGCAGCATGGTGGTAGTTTTAATTTGGATAGGAAACTGTTCCCAGTTTGTGATCATTTATTGCATGCCACCATGTTTCCCTCCAGCCCGATCAGAGCGATACTGTCATCTGGGCTCAGATGACGATGAAACAAATGATGATGAATCATCTCTGGAGCTACGACAGTTCTCCTCTGTAGCCCACCGCTTCAGCAAGGTACTCGTTACTACTCATGAGTTATAATCAATATTAATACCTGGCTCATGGAACAAAGCAAGACTTTTTGTTTTGGTGTTGTAATTTGGTTAATGAAATACCTCTGGTTATTTGTAGGATATAAAAAAAAAAAACCCTTCTTCTTTAATCCATGCCACCTTTTTCCTCTTAAACTCCAGGTGTACAGCAGCACAGAGCACCTGTCCACCTCCACTCCATCCAACCTGAGCCTGTCGTCATCAGACCGAAGCCACAGCGAGGAGAAGGAGGACCGATGGGAGGGCAGGGGAGTCCTTTCCCCTGGTGACGGACACAAACATTTGGCGAGTGCAGACAAGAGGGCAGATGGACACAGGGGGAGGTGAGAGCATGGAACAAGGGAGAGTGATGTCCTTATTATGAGAACAAAACTATCACAGCCCTCTCTGTATTCACAAAATATAATAGTCTCTCGTATTGGGTTGAAGCGTTTCCTATTTCAAAAGGGCAAATTTTATAGAGGTCTTTTCACGTCGTTTTGTATTAAACCAATGAGCCATTCTAAAGTTCCCCCAGTTGGATGTTTTCTTGCATGCATGTCAGATGGAGGCCTTTACATTGCCCACGGGTGTAAACACAAGTGATATATCCATTCAGCGTTTACTGAAGCCTCCCTGTGTGGTGCTGAATGGAGTGAACCATTAAACCATAAAAGAGAAACAGGATATCTAAGAAGAAAATTGATTAAAAACCACAAAATACCAAATAAGCTCATTTTGCTGCAGTTTTCGAATAAAATATTTAGGGCTGCAGCTATTGATTATTTCATTAATTTAGTAAAAGCCTTGACATAAGAACACCCCAAGCCCCCCTTTAGACTTCCCAGTGTTTACTGCTTCCATATAAAAAGGACGGCTGGAGTCAGCCTTCAGCTCATCTTCCTATTTTAATGTAGCTTTACTTCTGTAGCTTTAGAGCTGATTTTTTTGCTGTGTAAAGTAAATGGTGGTGGATGAAGAGGCCTTTCTTAATGTCTGAGTTTGTTGATCAGGTGCTTCAATGAAGGACTCTCACTAGCTGTTTCCCAGTAATGGTTTTAATGGTGATTACAGGAACAGAGCTGCTGTTTTGGACACTAGAAACACTTTTGTCTTTCACTAAACCTGAGCTCAACATCTCAGTATCAACTTGTTAAACTGTGTCATCATCACTATTGTTGTTGTTGTGTTATCAATGTTAAACACTTTTGTTAAATGTTAAATCGTTTACCACAGAGCCGTGTGCATCGAAGCAAAGAATGTGCGTCAAGCATTTTTTTTTTTTTAATTTAAAATAATTGAATCATTCACATTACTCAGTGACTCGTTGCAGCCCTATAAGTAATGCACTTTTTAAAAAACGTACTGGCAGTTCTTCTTGTTTTTATTGTTGAAAGACATTTATTGTGTAGTTAGGAAGGAAACTGTTGTTTACTGCCCAATTTCTAAAAGAGAAACTTAGCTAAAATCTGCATTTTTATTGGACCTGCATTTTACCTTTATCTTTCTCAGTCTCCGTCCACGTGCGTCATCCAGCTCCTCACAGTCGGAACGCAGCACCAGCCCACTGGTAATGAACAACACCCAGAGCTTTGACATCATGCCTCGAGTTGCCATCCCTGCTGATGAGGAGGGTAAGAGTATAATAAATGCAGAAACTACCTTATCTACTTTTTTTTTTTTTTGCTGCTGTGAAACACTAGTACTCACACATTGTACCCACTATTGTAGATGGGATGGTTTCCAACCTGCGCCGCATCCGTCTCCGGAGCAACAGCACAGGTACGAGGCCATCCTTCAGGAGGGGGGCATCTCGACGCATCGCACATCAGTTAGAGACCCCAGAGAAACCCAGGTCCCCCTCTGGAAAAGTCCCCAAGTCTGCATCAGTCTCTGGCCTTTCACTCATCATTACCCCAGGTATCTTTGCAGGATGAATGCATTATAGAAAGTGTTTGGAATTAAAAGAAAATGGTGACAAGAAACGAGTGTTCATGTATTCACAGTGCCCTCTACAGCCTAATATTGTGTAATTATTGTAAATATTGTAAAACACATTATTTATATTGAAGTCAAGATTAGAACAGTGTTTGTTTGGTTTTAATTACTGGATGCAGCATTTTAAAAACAGTAGTGCTTACACTTTATAAAGACTCAGCTGTGTTTCTTCCTGCTTCTCTTCTGCTCCTAACTAGATGACTCAGGAGGTCCTCCTACGAGCCCCAAATCTTCTTTGTCCTTATCATCCAACCCCTCGTCCAGAGACTCGTCTCCCAGCCGCGATCTGTCCGTCAATGTCAGCTGCCTCAGGCCTCCGGTGGTTATCCACAGCTCTGGGAAAAGGTTTGGGTTTGCGCTGCGAGCCATCAGAGTCTACATGGGAGACAGTGACGTCTACACCGTTCATCACATGGTCTGGGTATGCGATCTTATCTGGTACTGACTAGATTTATACTATATTGGGAATCAAAAGCATAGATGTTTAAATAACTTTATGGCCTCTTTTTCTGCGCTGGCCCTAAAAATGAGTGAAATCAGCATCACCAAGCTCAGCAACATGCAAACACTGAGAGACTGTTTGCTAGTTTTTAGGTATGCGTAGGTATAATTTAAAACCAAATGACTCAAAATAGTTTCCAGCACATGGCAAAGAAATTGTGCCATCTGCTGGTTTCCTGTTGGAACATGTCAAACTTTTTCTTTTACTGAACTGAGGTTTTAAACAAAGCTTATGCAATTTGGTATGATTCGTTTTACATTCTCGTGATTTGACAACAGCTGCTTCACTCAACCAGAAAGCCAATAGTCAGACTCATAGAACCCCAAAAATTGACCCTCCTCACTCTTTTAAAAAAAAAAAGCCTTTATAAAAGCTTCTTCATAGCCTTTCACTTTATAGGAGAACTCTGTGGTCATAATATGATGGACATGGTCAACAACAATACTCAGACAGGCTGCTGCATGTAAACGATGCTTAGTCAGTACTAAGAGGCCCAAGCAGCCAAAAAAATATTCCCCACACCATTACACCACACTGAACCGTTATTATAAGGCATGATGGATCGATGCTTTGTCAACCATCTGAACGTTGCAGCAGAAATTGAGACTCATCTCCCAACATTTTTCCAATCTTCTGTTGGCCAGTTTTGGTAAACCTGTGTGAATTGTAGCCTCAGTTTTCTGTTCAGGAACAGGAGTGGCACCCACTATGGTCTGCTTCAAGGTTCAGAGATGCTCTAATTAGTTTCATATGAGTCTGTATATACCTTAACATTCACAAACGCTTGACTCTCATCTGGTCCTGAGGTGGGGTTGAAAATTTTAATTGTGCACTCACTGTCAGAGCCCTGAAGCTGTAGGACAAGCTGACTGATGAAATCAAGTCAGCAGACTCAGCGACCTCTCTTAAATTTCTTCAAGAAGCATACCTTTATTTATGAAACCTTTATGCTGCCGTGATACTTTGTTGCTATACATGGCATTTTTTTCACACAACAAGTTTAAACTAAGTAAACCAAAAACACTAGTTTTACTAATTGCATAGGTGAAACGCAGCAACAGCCATTTAGATGGTTGCTTTACCAGTAATTGTGAGGTTGTGTCTGTTTGGATCTAGTGCGTTGAGGAGGGCAGTCCTGCACACGAGGCAGGATTGAGGGCAGGTGACCTCATCACTCACGTCAACGGAGAGTCAGTCCAGGGTCTCGTACACACTGAGGTGGTGGAGCTTTTGCTTAAGGTATGTGGATAACGTGTTTTGTTTCGAGGGTTTTTGTTGCTTTTTTAAAATGATCATTATAATGTATGGAAGATTAAAACTGTCAAATTAAAGAAAGAATTTAAATAGAAATTTCAATTTTTTATTTTATTTTATTTTTTTGCGACAGAGTGGCAACAAGGTGACCCTCCAAACCACTGCTCTGGAGAACACTTCTATCAAGGTTGGACCTGCTAGAAAAGCGAGCTACAAGGCCAAGATGGCCCGGCGGAGCAAAAAGAGCAAGAGGAAGGACGGACAAGACAGGTACACGGGCGAGAATGAAATCATATTGAAGAATTGGACGTTTTACTCCTCCTTGAAGCCTCATGTTAGATCTCAGATAAATAGCAGAGTTCCTATTTGCTGATTTTGCAATTATAAAGTCGGCAAATGGAAAAAAAGGATTTTTTTTTTTTCATTCTGCAAGTCTGATTCGTGCATTAAAAACCTTAAAGCCTCCGAAAAGCTTTTTGTAAGAGAGACGGAGTGATGCTCCTAGAGAAGCTTTGATTAGCATTACAGTAACACGAGTTGGCTCCTTGTCTCAGATGTAAATGATGTAAATTTGCTTTTTTACAATTTTTTTTTTTTTATTAATTTACTTTTGTAGCAGACGACGCAGCATCTTGAAGAAGCTGTCTAAGCATACACCGCCTCCACCCATGCAGAGCAGTCGTAGCTTCTCTTCGGGGTTCCACCAATCATCTAGTGACAGCCTCTCTGGCTCACCAACACAAAGCCTCTCTCCTGGGCCTTCAACACCTTGTCGCTCCCCAGCCCCTGACCACTCTGGAGGTGAGAGAAGAGGACAATCGTTCTTGTAGTGATGTAGTTGTCTCTTTCTGGAGGAAGTGTATCCACTAAATCTAAACTCTTTTTTTTTTTTTTTTGTTAGATTCAAGTTCTTCTCCTTGCTCCAGCTCTCCAAACTCGCCCGTACCGCAGGCTCGTCCCAGTTCTCTTCACGTCTTGGGTCGCTACACGAAAGCTGGTCGTTGCAAGTCCACCAGCAGCATCCCTCCTTCGCCTCTGGCCTGTATCCCACCACCCCAATCTCTTTCTCCTCAATGCTCGCCATCTAGCCTCCCAAGTCACCCCAAGTCCCTGCACAGTTTTCACGGCAAGACTTTGTCACCTCCTACAATCGCTCGTCATTCTGTGCGTCCTCGCAGCGCAGAACCGCCGCGCTCACCGCTGCTCAAGAGAGTTCAGTCAGCAGAGAAACTGACTGGTGACAAGATGACTGGGGGTTACCACGGAGATAGGAAGGCTTACAGCACCCGACGTCACACTATGGAGGTGCCCTTGTCTGAGGGAGAGGGGCTGGAGGACCTAGAGGGAGACAAAGCTACAGGGTTTGTTTGCGTAGGCGAGCACGGCCGCCAGGGCCTACACATTGGAGGGCAGAGAGGCCACCAGGACACAGCCAGCGGAGGCAGCGATCACCACCGCTCTGCTGCCTTGCCACAACAGCGCAGCACCAACAACCACTCAAAAGAGATGGTGGTGATGAGGAAGCTGGCTCTATCAGAGCGCAGAGACTCCTTCAAGAAACAGGAGGCGGTCCAGGAAGTGAACTTTGACGACTTGGAGGAGGCGGCTCTAAGCCCCACGCTTCCTGTCACACAGTCAAAGGCGTTCAAGGCATCCTGGATCAACTCGTCACAGTCGGAACCCAGCAGCAAGCTGGGATCACAGGGTACCACACCGCAGAAAACCAAGTCAAAAGACAAAGAAGGGCGTTAGTTGTTCAGTTCTATTTTGCAGGGATCACAGGTCAGAGAAGATGAGGCTTTGACCTGCTATCGTACTTGCATTTAAAGGCCTTGCATGTGTCCAGAAAACTGTGACCAAGTCCCACATCATCACAGAAACAAAGAGTCTGCATTTCTCAGTACCACACGCATCCTCCAACACTGTTAACAGATTAATGACTGCCAAACGAAGTTTACTTCAGAGTTGCTCGATTTCTCTCTCGGTTCTCAAATCACTGTGGCGCCTCTAACGGATGTAATTATAAATATTTGTTGTTTTAAACGAAGAAACTTATTTATGACTTTTTAATGATTATTTGTTTTTGTTTTGTTGTTTTTTAATTTGTTTGTTTGTTTGTTTTTTAAGTTGCTATAAATGCCTCGGACGCTTCAGCTGTTCTAATTTTAGGAAGTGCACAGGAGAAAAGCCAGGCAACAACTTCTCAGTGTAGTCTTAGTAGGTGTGGAGGGAAAACAAAGATAATATTAGTCAATATTGCAATATTCATATGATTCTTTTTTTTTTATACTGTTGTGTGTGTGTGTGCGTGCGTGTGTAACGGGATGTTGTTTCATATACAGACTGTAGTGCTCATCCTGCACTGTATATGCTAAAAAGTTCCATAACACGTTTTTTGCTGCCTCTCTGAAGAAATCTATCATGCGGATTGTGATCGTGACGATTCGGAGTCATTGTTTCTCGACGCAGGGCATGTACAAATCGGGACAAAAGGAAAAATAACAACATTGCAACAGTTGTCAGCTAAGCTGTGGCGCCAAAGCATGGTTTAGCTTAATAATAGGTACTGTAGTTGTACATAAGAAGCCTCATGTATGCTTGGGTCTACCGCCACTGGCTGTCCTGTTTTTTTTTGTTTTGTTTTGTTTTTTTTGTTTTTTTTGTATCCGTGCTGCCACCCGTCTGTAAGTTGTTTAAATTATAACCTGATCAACACGCAGGTGTGTAGATAAAGCTTAGTGGCTACCTTCCCGGCTGCTGCATCCGACCTCCGATACCTTTGTGAACCTAACCTCCGTCCAGCTCCTTACAAGCGTAGTCTAGCAGAAGTGTTTGCACAAGTCATAGCTGCCGTGTAACAGTGAGAGTACATTTATATTTCAGGGTGATCTCTTTCTCTGTGGGATTCAGAAATTGTACAGTGGATGCAACAAACAAATCTGGCTCACTTGGCTGTTTTTTTTGTTTTGTTTTTTTATGTGTTTTATGGATGAATGTTTACATTTCAATGCAAGTATGTGGGTGGACTTCAGTGGAATCTGTTAAATTATTGTATGGGGAAAAAAGAGAGGGAAGGCGCAGGAGAGGCAGACCTGAGGCCCTGGGTGGATGAAGGAATGATTCAGTGGTAATCTCCTTTTTGTATATTTTGATATGGAAACAGTCTTGTTGCAGTACTAATTACCTATGCTGTTGTATATCATATAAACAATGGTGGACCTTATAACAGCTATCAGTGAAATGTAAGGGTGGATGGACTCGTGTAAGATGTGAGTTAAGTGGCATGGCTTTAATCCCAAGTTGCGATTGACTGTAAAGAGTTGTGCATCTTTTACATCCCAGTAAATCTCCACGGTTTTACTCTGTTTGAGAGCTTGGAAGTTTTGTTGGATAGGCCTTGAATTCTTGAATTTGAGGCTTTCAGCTTTAAAAATTTGTTTTTTACGGTGAGATATAAACAAATGGTATTTGGTTTTCCATTATGTACTCTTTAACTAGTTTTTACTTAAAAAAAAAAAATTCTAATCCTGTTCTTGTTTTTGTTTTGTTTTTTGTTTTATTAGTAGTATTGTTTTACTCCCAAGAACTGTTTGGATTGGCAACTAAAAAAAATCAAACAAAGTGGTTAGAGAAGAGGAATTTGTTGATTGTTCCTCTTTTTGTGAAGGTTCACATCTATGTTTTGCAGTCAAGGGAGATTTAAATAAGGATTTCTCAAAGAATTTCAGCATATTGAACCTTGGATAAAGGTTATGTTGTGTGAATGAAAACGTAGACCTTTTTTCACTGTACTTTAGGGAGAAATGTGTGTATGTGCGTTTTATCACTAAATTTCTGATGCAATATACATTTTAATATGTTCTTAGTGTTGAATTGCTTTATTTTTCATTGTAGTATCCCATGACTTTTGTTGGGTCACCCTGTTAAACTTTTATAAATCAGGCACAGGTCTGAGCAGCAGCCCATTTTGCATCAAATGAAGCGTCAGAGTGAACTCCTTGTCTCTGATCGGCTTGTGCGTTCATGTGTATGACAAATTCACTGTAACAGCCCCCACCCTTCACATTTTTCACTTGTGTTTTTGTATTGGTGTGCCCCACCACCATCACCACTCAACCCCCTTGTCTCTACGTGGCAAACTGCCCTTTGTGAAATGCCTACCATGTGGGTATCTGGTGCAGACTGGTGTGACATTGTCTGTTATTCTCTTGTCTCAACAGTGCTTGAAATAAATGAATTTCCAGAGGACTGGAAAGTCCAAGACTACAAGACGTTGCACTTGTCATTTGTCCTCCTATAATAATATTTGCACATTTACAGTACTGTATCAAAAAAAATTATAGTTTTTCTTACTTCGTGCACCCTTTTCTTAATTATTTGCTTCCAAGGAGACAAACTTTCTTGTAATTCTTTAAGTGCTCTGGAGCAATAGTTCTCCATGATTTCTGAAGGTCTTTTCAAAGTTTTTGGGGGGGCGTTGGCTCCTTTTTTTAAAATCAGTCCAGTCCTTGTACCCGACCATTTTAAAAGGAATTTTTTCTTTTTCCAATTTAAAAAAAAAAAAAAAAGAAAAGAAAAAAAAAGACCAGTGTTGTGTAGCTGAAAACTTTGAACATCTTAGCATGGTATGCAGCAGGTCCTTAAAACATTTGAGGAAACTGGACAGTGGGAGACAAAATAAGAAGCAGCAAATGGTAAAATGGTAAATGGCCTGTATTTATATAGCGCTTTACTAGTCCCTAAGGACCCCAAAGCGCTTTACATATCCAGTCATCCACCCATTCACGCACACATTCACACACTGGTGATGGCAAGCTACATTGTAGCCACAGCCACCCTGGGGAGCACTGACAGAGGCGAGGCTGCCGGACACTGGCGCCACCGGGCCCTCTGACCACCACCAGTAGGCAACGGGTGAAGTGTCTTGCCCAAGGACACAACGACCAAGACTGTCCAAGGCGGGGCTCGAACCGGCAACCTTCCGATTACAAGGCGAACTCCCAACTCTTGAGCCACGATCGCCCCGTGTAGTTAATCTACAAACTACAGCAGATGAACCTGAAAATCATGTCCTTAAAAATGGGGAAAAGATCCTCAAAGACCTGACACAGGACTCGGATACCTCTATCCCTTTTAGTTGATCCATCACTGTTCACTGAAACCTCATCAGAGGCTGTGTTAGAGATCAAAGTGATGGAATTATGAATGCAAAAAGGAGCCTCAGATTTTAATCAACCATTTGGAATGCATCTAATGAGCAACAGCTTCGTTTTCAAGCATGACAATGATCCCAAACATCCTGCCAATTACAGGTAGGAATCACCAGTATGCAACCAGCTGCCAGCGAGCTTGAATTGCGCTAATCTATAAAGACTCTTCACAGTCATGGCAGCATGTTGGCAATCTGCCTGTATTTATAAATTAGAAGTTTTTTGCAAGCCTCCAACAACCTTCATTTAGTGATTGCAGTCCGTCCAAGCCAGACAGCAACTCTTTTTTTTTCTTTCTTTTTTTTTTGAACATTAACAGTTTTTAATCAAACAAGTGAAACTGCAGTAGGTCCAGTGTTTCAACGAGTGCTTTGTTTCTGCAGAGAGAGGCCGAGGCCTTGGTCCACTCAACGGCTCCACGTTCTGGTTTCCCCACACTTCTCTGACTTCTCCGTCACAGAGTCCTTTACCAAACAAACACATGATAGTATCCGTCTGTACTGTGTCCAGCCAGTGTCACATTTAAAGAAAGAAAAGAAGAAGAAAAAAAAAAGCATGACATTTCCACCGTGTGATGATACAAGAACCTTGCCGTCTCATCTTGATTGCCAAGGCTGACAGATGCAACTCCAAACAGTCCTGTGAAAATCCAACCCCTGCTTTTCCCCCCTCCTCATCCTTTAAATACATCATCTCATACAGACAGCAAGGGTTTTTTTTCCCCTCTTTTCTTCCAGGAATTTTCTTCCCCCCCAAATCAGCAGTGCTTTGGAATTTGATCTTTGGATGGTAATCTGTGTCCATCAGGGTTCACGCCTCTCTTTGTGTGCAGATAAAATTCGTCTCTGGACACATTTTTGTTGCTGGTTAAAGTTCATCGTTCAGGCAAGTTGATGATGGGTACCCACTGGTCCATGCAGCGGCTCTCTCTGCAGAATCTGCAGACAGCAACTCTTTGTGGAAAGGTTGCCTTCTTTAAGGTGAGATGAGCCCTCTTGTTCATAAAATTTCCAGAGTATTTTCATTTATTTAATATCAATATCTGGTGTTCCTGTATGCAAGATATTGCAATGCCATACTGTATATATTTTTCCTCCACCCCTACTGCCAATGCAAAGTGAAAGTATCCCTAGGAAAAAAAGCAAATCAGTCATGGATTGGTCTCCCCAGAGCCCGGACCTCAAAATCATCGAAGCAGTGTGGGATCATCTAGACAGCCAACATCCAAAGAAGAGCTCTGAATCCTGGAGAACTATTCCTAAAGACTACTTCAAGAACTTACAAGAAAGCAGCTCAAGAGAGTCAAGGCTGTGCTGAAGAATAATTTACATTTGATGATGATCAAGTATTTTACGCTAATTGACACAATTGACGCACATGGATTTAGCGCGTGGTTCACCGCTTTCTTTTTTTTCCACATGAACACATTTCTTTAGTTTAAATGCAGCTCAAAAAACACGATTTGGAGACTGTCTGCTTCAAATTTCCGTTTTGTTTTTTGTTTGTTTCTTTTTTTCGTCTCCGAGTCTATTCGGTGACCCCCTCACTGATGGTTCGGACGTTTCCGCTCACGTTCGTCACTTTCCGCGCACTCTTATATAGTTCCCACGCGCCCTCCTTCCCTGTACCGTGCTGAGCTGGAAAATGGCTGTGTGTTGGAGCAGGGAGTTATGAACGGGAAAAGAAAGAAAGAGCGAAAAGAAAGACGCGGAATTAAGAAGTGAACCAAAGGCTTGCTGGAAGTTTAGAGCTCACAGAGAAGCCGTCGTCTGCAGACAAGCCACCACTCGGAATCTTGTGTGCGACTTTTGCTCCGAACCCAAAAGTGCGAAGAGTCAAGAAATATCCGCGGTGAGTTTTTCCAAGTTATTGCACATTTCCAGTACGGCAGCCACTGTACTGGAAAATGGTGGAAGCGCTGCAAGTGTGCTCCACGCACGCAGCTTCACGTTGGTGACTTGTGTCCTACTTTTAAAGTTTAAAGGAGACCTACTTTTTTTGTCGCGCTCGTGTGCGTTTCTGTGCTCTTTGCGGTGAAATGTTAACTTTAATTCGCCCTCGCGCCGCACTGCTCGGTGCTCGCGCTCGCTGACGTACAAATGCCGAGCAAGTTTTTTTTAAGCTGCTTCAAAGTTTAAACCGTTTTCCCTGGCTTATTTGTTGACGTGAAAACGATTAAAAATGACTTGTCAAGTTTGCCAGCATTAGTGCTAAAATATTCTGTAATGTCAGTGTCTCATTAGTACTGTTTAGTTGTATTTTAACGCTACTAAAAAGACCCATTTGCAATATATTTGCAGTGTACTCCCTGTGTATACCATTGCTAGTATGTGTTACTAGTGTCTTTACCTTGGCTGCAGACTATGGGAGGCCTAAAGTAGCTGAAGGCCTGACTAGATGCGTCTCTTACATCCCTGGTTTAAGGATTTGGCATCCATCGAGGAGTTAATGGAAATTGTGCCACTTGCATAATGAGACAAGCCACTCAACTGTGCTGAGACCCCGCACCCCCCTGTCTTGTAATTATGAATCGAGCATTATGCAACCAAATGTCAGTCCTCCATTATATGCTTTATCGGTGTGATGCATGACTTGTGGATTTCATTCTTCTCTCAAATGTCTTGAAATGCTCTGAGTGACTGGCAGGGCTGTTGTATTTAAATGCCCCCCCACATACACACACACACACAATAAAAAGAGAGGAAATAGTGGTGCTTCTTGAAATGCCGAGTGACACCTCTCAGAGGGGGTGAAGAAAACCTAAACTAGCCTCAAGTTCCAGCAGAGGCACTAAAGCTGTGGTTATTTTTGTTTGATGTCGAAGTTAAACTGAAATGGTCCTGTTTGATCAAAACAGCAGCAGAGTTCGTCTTTAAGGACAGTTTAGTCATGTCTCACCTGGAAATACTGCATATTCTGTGCTTTGTGGGGTTGTGATTTTTTTCTAACTTCCCAGAGACAATCATGAGTCTACTTAAAGTCCTAATCGATTACCCTCCCAACCACAACACACTGGACACAAATCTTATTGGTCACTTGCAATTATCTGGGACTTGTCCTTTTCTTTTTCCTGCAATCCAGGAATAACTTGCATTATTAAAACGTCTTTATTGTATCAGATTAAACAGATTCCTTTTAGAATTTGATTAGATTTGTTGTCATAAATGTGATATAGATGTAGACTGCAGTATGCTACCTGCATATTACCAATTTTTGGTCAAATGTAGTTGGTTATGAAAGGGTTTGGGAGATTTTTTTTTTTTTTTCTTTGAGGAGTTGAGGAGGAGATAAAGGCACACATTATCTTGTTTGTGTCTGGTGTTTTCAAGTGATGCAGACTTTGCAGGTTTATCAGATTTGATTTCTTTGGTGAAGTGGAAATGTTTAAATCCATAATCTTGACCAGATGGATTGAAGTTATCGCTTCTGATAAATAGACCGAGTCCTCTTTAACTTTAGAGCCTTGCAGCATAGTTGACTTTCCTGAACAGTGCAGTCTTGGTGCTAAATAATCTAGCAGATGTTTCTATTTAGCAAAGTGAGCTTTTCGGCTTCATTTGCGACAGATAGAATTCAGGTGAACGAAACTGGAATCATAAAATTCGTAAGAACCAATTTTAGTCTGGAAAGTTAGTCTTTGCAGACTCCAGTGTTTTTGGCCCGTCCTATCTGCCTGTGGCGCAGCAGATTTTTCAGATCCATGTGGACAGATGGCCTGCGGCCAGACTGCATGCATGGTGGTTCTGTAGTCAGTACTTCCCCAGCAGCGCCGTGAAGTACCAAAACATGCATACACAAATACACTGTTTGTGCCCACATAAATGTCTGAACTTTTGGTTGCATTGTTGTGATTATGAAAGTTTTAAAGAGAAGAAATGATAGTAATGCTTATGAATAAAAAAAAATCCCAGAACTTTGTCTGTGGAACAGGGAGTGATCTGTAATGTGACGTGTTAATCTTTTGTTTTGTTTGTTTTAAGCTTAGGGTGCATTCCTAAAATCCTAAACTCCTCAGCTGTTTTTAAAAAATAATTATTTGGTAGACAGGTTTCTCTTGCCACTTTCAGATGCAGTAGTAACTACTTTCTTTCTGGCCTACATGGATGTAATCAGTGTTTCCTTATTTTGGTGACATGGAGATGTGAGGGATCTTGCCAGTTAGCAACTGTTTGTTCACGCACAATCTCTCTAGTAGTTTTAGATGTGTTGTTAATTTTTGAGGAGCTTTTATTGCACTGCTCATTAAATTTCCTTTTTGTTTTCATTCTCTCAAGAAGATTAATACTGCAAAAAATCATAATCAGCAACATGGTGTTATACATCTGGTGTAACAGCTTAAAATGTCACACTGCACCACTGCTTGAGGGGGACTAAACCAGCTAAGGGACATGGACATGTGCACAAATGTTCAAAAAGATGGACCTTCTCAAAGTTAAGCTTCTTGAATGTAATAAACTTTCTCAGACATGACCACTGAGCTGTTCAGGTGAAAGTAGTAAGCTAAAAATGGCATATGGCAATGTTAGCCTCTTGGGTCTGTTATTTACCACAACTAAAATAACCTGATTACCTATTACATATATTTATTTACTGTGTTAAATAAAAAAGTTCTTAATCATCATGAAATCATAATTTTTCTTCGCTATGACTGAAGTGATCAAAATTTGCATTTTGAGTGTAAAGAAGCTCCCCAGCATCTAGATCTACATAGAAACTAATCTACCAGTTACAAACAGTGTAATTACTAATGATCTAACAATTATTACATATATTTAAATCACCATCATGGATCGGTCCTAAGGGAAAATTGGCTACAGTGATACTCTACATGAACATTTCTATTTTAAATGTCATCCTCGAAATCACTTTCTCTTAATTGGCAAATTAGTCATCATGAACATCAAGTTTGTTTACTTTTGTTAAAACTGATGACCAAACCCAAAACAATGATGATAATAACATGAAAAAGATAAATATTTGTTCACATTTGAGTTTTGGCACATGCCTCTGCACTTGTATATAAACATTAGAAAAATTAGAAAAACAACCAGTAAATAAATAAAAGATTACATCTGTTTAAAATCCACTGATTCAGTTACACAAACCGATTTTACAAGTAATGATGATGTAAGATGTGTGGCATTTTGATCCTCGAGCAGTGTCAGTGATGCCTTTAATAGCTTATTTGGCATTTTATATACGCATGCTGGTGCAACAAACAGGTCAGCACTGTGCTGGCTGACTAAACACATCATTTATTTTCTTTAGAAAGCAGACTTCAGTTTGTAGGTCTCGATTTAATCACACCAATAATAAATGCAATATATAAAATGTCAGTTACCAAAAAAAAAAACCCACACAGTGAAAGACTAATAAATTATTAGTGACATGTTTTTAATAAGCATTTTATTTTATATTATTTATTGTATTTTTTTTAACTGTATCCCTCTCCCTGTGAACTCAGAAAAACAAACATCATCTCCTTTCATCCCATTGCACAGCTTCACTGTGACTCATGGAGTTTTCTCCAATCACACTTAGTCTGGAGTTTTTCCATGTTTTCTTTTACATCTTTCTCCCAGGGTAGCTGCACTTGATTTAAATCATCACTTCAATAAATATTACAAACAGTCATCACAGTTGCAAAGATGAAAAAAGTCAAAGGTGCTGGAAAAGGTGGAGTTGTTTAGGTCAGATGTTTTATCACTGCCTAGATACATTTTCTAATATTAGAACATTTCCTTGATTTGCCCGGTTTCTCTGGTGACTGGGGAGCACATGGCCAGAGCAGCAGCCAATCAGAGGCTGGGATTAGCTTTCCCTCTCTCTAGCAACAGTG
Organism: Astatotilapia calliptera; assembly: GCF_964374335.1. Lineage (NCBI taxonomy): Eukaryota > Metazoa > Chordata > Actinopteri > Cichliformes > Cichlidae > Astatotilapia > Astatotilapia calliptera. The sequence goes on along the minus strand of NC_137439.1, from coordinate 24,172,853 downwards.
AGTTACTCGCTGCCTATTCATTAATTATTTTCCTGTGGTCTTCCTCAGCCGTTTGGACTCTGCTGATAGCAAACTGCTCCGTCTCTCACTCTCTTTTCTCGCTGCTTTTTGCCGCTGTCTGCTCAGACTGAACGCAGAGTCTTAAAAAAAACGAATGGGTCCACAGACACTGAGCTTTCCAGCTGCTGTGCTGAACTGTGAGCTACTACAACACTGCCAGAGTAGGACAGGAACAGAGATGACTCCTCTCTCACCTTGTGCGACTTTTTCTTCTCTGGAACTAAATACTAAAAGAGGACTGGTGAATAAGAGCGCTCTGCCTTTTCCTCTGCCTCCTTTTCTTCTTGTTTTTGCTGCTTTACTGCAGCCGGACTCGGACTATAAAGAACTAAATTATTACAGCAACTGGAAAAACGGCTTGACTTTTTCGCTGGCTGAGGATCGGGAGGGGGGGTCAGTTGGAGGCAGGACTCTGTGTGTTTGGGGGGGAGTGGAGAGCAGGTGGAGAGAAGAGGGAGGGAGTTTGGCGGTGGGGGTGGGGGGGTAATGGTGGTGTGAGGATTGCGGGCTGTGGTTGGGTATGCCAGTGCCACGTGTCTAGCCTGGCACCTCTTGCTTCTCGACTCGAAGGATGTTGGACCGAGAGTCTGGCTGAGCCTGTCCGGCTTCCCTCTGAACCTAAAGTGGGGTGAGTTTTGCACTGTGCAGCGTTCTGTTATCACAGTAACTCTTGAACCTTTTTTATTAAAGACAACGTCCTTATTCACAAAGCTTTGCAGTGAATGTGCGTTCGCTTTCGGAATGTCGAGGGGGGTGGAGAGGATAATCTAGACTAAGGTTCAAAAGCATGCACTTTGGCATTCACGGCTGCAAACTGGACGTTTCGGTGAATTTTTTATGCTTTTACTCAACTGTATTTAAGCGTCTGCAGTACATTATTCAAAATACTGTCCATTTATGGACATTTATGAAACGCTGGTACAGCGTCGGGCCTCGCAAACCAGGCCTGTGGTTATTGAGATTTGGACGTTTTGGAAAATTGCCCCAAATGCCTTGTTACTGCCATACCACGATGAAACTTCTATCAGTCATTGTGCCACTTTCACCTTCACTCTCCACCTGCTTCTTTTCCTCTTTGACATCACGTCCAGGGAGGTTAGTAGGACCATTGTCCTTGATTGGTCCACAGACCACAGATGTCGTACTTAATCTGGAAACCATAATCTCTCTTTCTCGCCCACCCCGTCTCATTTCCCAGCATAGTTGCAGTTTAGCATTTAGCATTTTTAAATTTCAGCCGCTCGAAACTCGGCCAAAATTGCCCATTAATTTTTCCACGATTTACTGTGGATTTTATAATCAAGTGTTTCCAACATGTACTCCCAAAAAATGTAGATTTTTAATTTTTGGTCGCTTGACCGACAGATTTCATTTATTTACTTTAGTCAAACCTTTAATACTGATAATATTTAGCATTTTCAGACTGTTGTGTCGCTTTTATAGGATATATATTGCGCACTTGCGCTTGGCATTTAATTGGGCCTTGCAATCGGCTTTATCAGAGGACGTTCGTTACATTTCCATGGACTGACCTTTTTGCTATATGTGGAAGCTATGAGATAAGTGAATTCAAGGGGTGTAATATGAATGGTGATGGTTCACTGTGGTTTCTCAGTTGGCTGTCCATTCAACGTTCCCATCTGAAGCAGGCTTGGTACAGTAAATTTGACAGAAGTCAAAATATTTCTTAGGCAACACAGAGCTACCTTTTTTCTCTCTGATGGAGAGTGAACTGTTGCAGAGGGTTCTGCACGCCTTAGAAAATTCTGGTCGCCCTACAGTCGAGGTGCAGTCCTTATTTTCCTTTGCATGCCAGTTCAGCTAAAACCCCTTTTTTGCGGTTCTGTTAATCGTACGTGCCGTTGTGTGAGTTGAAGAGACGTTCATTTCACAGGAAAACTTATTGTTCCTGTGGAAACTGTGACGAGTCAGTTAAGGCTTTGAGTGTGTGAATGTAGAGTGGAGGGAATGGAGGCTCCTGTCCAGGGACCCAGTCTGCTGTTGGTTATGACGCAGCAGCATCATCCGAGCTCTCTGTCCTAACCGAAGACTGCACAAATGCATGGAGCTGTCGCAGTTCGCCATTTTCATGCGCCGCTTTAGGCTTCGTTTCACATAGATATAAGTCGCGTTAATTATTGCCATTTATCGAATAGATTTGACCTTTAATCCTTTTTTTTTTAAATTGTTTTTTTAAAATAGTTTTATTTACTTTAATTTTTTCGACTAAATTTTAAGTCTTTTTCCAAATTTTTTTCTTAATTTATGCACTTTTTATTTCCTACAGGTCGGTCATTATTCCTGCCCCAAACATGTGGGATATCTGAAAGAGCCAGAGAGGATTAGAGACCTTCCCACCCTGGCACTCGTCCGCCAATCGGGCCACTTGATTTAACCGCGGAGAGCCAACGACACGGGGCCTGTCACTGGGAAAACCCTTTTCCAGGCTGTTCCAGTAGCACCCAGCCAGCAGGTTTTTGCTGCTTGAAAAAGCATGTTGCCAACGATCTCCCTCTGTTCCATCATCTGGCTCAACCGGGGTATCAAGCTGAGGAAAGTGCACCAGTCCACCAACACCGGTCAGGTGTAAAGCCGCTGCCACTGCAGACACAAAAGCAGCAGAGCTCCTCGTTATTAACTTTTAAAAATGCTGCTGAGCTTCGGCTGACTTCCCCTCCTTTCATCCCCCCCGACCCTCTAAGCCACTGTACCAACACCAGACTCGAGTAACTCAGCCACAATTTTGGTTTCAGAGGTGGATTTCTGTCTAGCCTAACCCTGTTGTTACAGCGGGACTCAGGCCGATCCTAAATCCTCGAAGCGGTGGCCATTTTACTTTTTGCCTCTGTCACAAAATGGCGGTGGAAGGTTTCCAGTACCGTGCCCTCTACACGTTCACCAAGGACCAGGACGAGGACTTGGATCTGCAGCCTGGAGACCTTCTTACAGTCAGCAAGGCCTCTCTGATGTCCATGGAGAACTACCAGGAGGGCTGCGTGGAGCACCCCGAGCGTCTGGGCTGGCTCCTCGGGTACAACGAGCGCACTAAGCAGAGAGGCGACTTCCCAGGGACGTATGTTGAGTATGTGGGCCCCATCAAGATGGCACTCCCATCGAGTCAGCCAAGGTCCCAGCGACCCCTGCCTGCAGCTCCCAAACCAGAGTCAACTCAAGGTAGGGGGCACTATTTAGATCATTTTCTTTTTTTCTGCTTTTTTGTTTGTTTTTAGCAGCCAGTGGTGAGACGCTCACGGCACATCACTACTGTAAACTAAAGGTGGCCTTTAAAGTAAAAAAGATAACATAATAACAATGAGAAAAGAGTGAGATATCATTAAATTTTACTTTGTGGCATTTTTAAAATAGCAGAATAATTTAACTTGCACATATGGGGATGTGAGCGACTAGTCGGGTAGGCATTTAATCATTACGTGCCAGACATGCTAGCTGACTAAATAAATTATTCTTATTTTATTAGTGTACAGCAGCCACTGTTTCAAAGATGTTACAATGCTGCTGACCTCCACCCTGACAGTTATTGCTGCATCCTGCACGCTCTCTGAATAGAAGCTGTGAACGAGTAAAGGTGGAATGACCCTAACGAGCGCTGTTCTGCTGTAGTTTGATGTAAAAACGAGTGGCTGTATGTTGGGCGCACAATTTGGCGACATTTAAAATATGATTTAATTAACGAGGAAATGATAAATGGTTTCATTAAGCTCCTATATAGAATTTTTTGGGCCTGAATTTAAATGAGTCCATTTAAAGTAGTTTTAAGTGTTTTGCTGAGGGTTTTCTGCCTCTTAGTCAGCTAGTCTCATTTTTTCTTGTTTAAATGTCTAGACAATTAGTTAGTTGGTGTTAGTTTGTTAGTTGGCCTTGAATGTGCAGAAAATATTGATGCAGAAATTTGCTAAATAATAGTTTGTTTATTTTGCTCCCTTTTACCTTTTAAGATATGTTTGGTAATTTTGAGCTGCATTTGTTTTTTGAGGTGGGGAGCTTTTTGGTCTTTGTTTGATAAGACAGCGGGGAGAAGACAGGAAAACTGGGACAAAGACCAGGGGGAGACACACAAACATGGTGCTCCTTCATTAGCCTCACAGTGTAGAGATTTCTTGATTTTTATTTTTTTGGGGGGGATTTTTTTCCTCAAGTTTTAAAAGAAAAACACAACTTCTCGCATGCCCAGCTGTTAGCAGCAGCTAGTTTGGTGTACTTGATGTTTTCATAAGGCTCTCACATTTGGCAGTGACCGCCAGTTGACCCTTTAAGCTATACTAAGTAAGCTTTACCTCTTTGTAAGCGTAGCCAACTTAAGTCTGCGTTGAATAATAAAGTGCTAATCCGTCGACTGACAAGACTCTATCAGACTCTACTGGTCTGGTATTGATTGTATCGGTCTTTGCGGCTCTTGACGCAGGAAAACTTGTCTCTGCAGTGCACAAAAATGCATGCCTGTGACCCCTCCGAGTGTAATCAAGAATCACAATGGCTGGAGGGCCTGTTGATGCTGTTTTCAATTGGACGTGCCTGGGTTAAGGATACTGGCTCTTTTGACAAACTGACATTTTTATAGGTGTTTTTAGTTTGTACAAATGAGGAGTTATTCAACAGTAAAAGGAATACAACAGCCTTTTTTTACTCAGGGATAATGCTCTGCTCTGTCACACTCTTCACTCCCATGGATTTTATTAAAATACTGACATTTATTAATAATGCTAAGAATCTGCTCTGAGCTGCAGCAGCTTCCAAGTCAAACATTGACTTGGCATGCACTGGTCTACCTTAGCAAGCTCAAGTTCAAGTAAAACTTTGATTTGTGACCAAAGTTCTTCCACACTCCCAAGATTTCCATCAATTTCTTCTAATTTGCACTTCATTGCTTTTGGATTCAGCTGGATAATTTATTGCTTCCTTGTTCTCCACATAAAACCACACATTCCTCTCCTTATAATTCCTTTTTGCTCTTTTTTTTTTTTTTTTTTTTTTAATGACAGATGTGCTAGTACCACTCTGAGCATGTAGGCTGTGAACTCTGAATTACCTCTGGTGTATCCAATTGGCTGATCATGGTGTATGGCCAAATACACGGGGGCCTCATTCAACTAGTGTCATTTTTATTTCTCATTTACCATTTTTAGTATCATAGCTGTAGCACAAATGTCTGCAGAATTATCAAATTAGCTTTTTTCATGCCGATACTTAAATAAAGGCTGAGTGAAGGACATGAATTAGGGAATAAGCAGGGGGTTTTCTCCAGCAGAAGCAGGTAAGGACATACTGTAAGTATCCCCGTGCTTTGACCGACAGTGAGACAAACCAGTTGGGCAGCTGGCGCTTGTGTCTGTGATTTGGAAAGACAGGGGCAGAAGAAGCAAGTGAAATAGGGGAAGAGAAAGGGGGGAGGTGTGGGCGAGAGGGAGGCAGGGCAGTGGCTCAAGGAGGGGTACTTTGGCTCAGCACCAAAAGTGCATTGTACATTAGAAATGGTCAAACTTTTACAAATATCATCTTCATTTCCTTGAAAGAACAGAGGCCCTAGACTTGCTGTGAATAGAGCTATTGTTGCTGTGGCACCATTTGCTATTCACAGAGATGGTAACATTACCAGTACCAGGCCTGGTGCTTAGGGGAGTTGACTACTTTACAGGCTTGAATGCAACTAAGAACAATTCAGCCTCACTAAAAGCTGTTAAACTATAATTTATTTGTGTAGAGCACAACAAGAGAGGTCATAGCTCAAGTGAAAATTATTATATGCGATACACTCACCTCTTCTCTGTAATCCCTACTTTTACAGCTGTTTACTTACTATAGTGGCTAGCTAGTCATTTTTGAGCATAATTTTAGACTCTAAAACAGGGGTGTCAAACACAAGGCCCGGGGCCAGAATCGCCACAGCAAAGACTCCAGTCCAGCTCACTGGATGTTTTTGGAAAATTTTAACAAGGGCATAAATTAATGGACTTTAAATTGTATTTTGTATTGTATTGTAGCTTTATTTCAGACATATACAGAAAAAAAAACAATATATACACAAGTACACATACTTGCATTTACAAATACGAATATATATGTAAATACACACATGTATGTGCTCAGATAAAACATAAAAATAAAATAAAACAAAGTCTAAATGACATGAAATGACAATTATTAGGTCTGAAATGGAGTAGGAAGAAGTATAACATACTTATTAATCCCTACCCCATGCTCAACATTCTATTGAATCCCACTATTCCCATCATCACTTACCCCACACAATATATACAATGGATCATCAACTTTATCAGTTTCATATTCTTCCAAAAGCGGTTTTCGAAACGTCTTTATAACCTGACTAATGCCTGAACATTGCTGTAGGTCCACAGTAAAACTGAAACAATTTTACTGTTCCACAGGTGGAATAAATAGTAACACAAAAGGTTTTAACCTTTGTCCGTGCTTTAAGAGTCTTCAGATTTAATTTTCCCCTCAATTCATAGTCCCCTTCTCTGTCAAAAAACATCGTATGTAAATTTCCTGGTAACATATTGTATCTGATTTGTACATAATTTTTGCAGTTTTATATTTTATAAGATCCATAAACTTCAGAATTTTTAATTTCAAGAACATGATGTTAGTATGGTCTCTAAATCCTGCTTTAGTAATCATCCTGATTTCTTTTTTCTGAATTTTACATAGTGGTTGAAGTGAAGTTTTGTATGTATTTCCCCAGATTTCCACACAGTATTCCAAATATGGCAATATAAGTGAACAGTAAAGTACCCGGAGTGATTTGGAAGGCAACAAATGTTTAACTTTACTCAGTACAGAGATGCTTCTTGACAGTTTAGCTTGTATATGCTTTATGTTTTCATAAGTTTTCCAACTTATCCTACTGATAAAGACCTTCCCCACGGTCATTCATACTACATCAAAGGAATTAAATAATAGGTAAGCAAATAATTTAGTGAAAAAACAGGAACTTGTATCTATCTAGTATAGAATGCATGTTTCCACAATGTATCCACACTAAAATAAATATGATTTTTTTTGAACGGGCAATTTCTGTGAATTAACAAAAGCTTTCTGCTTTATAAATAAAGGGCAGTCTTAGCAATTTTACACATTTATTTCTTACAAATTAATCCCAAAGATTCATGCTGTTGATGTCTTTCATTTACTACATCATCATTTGTTTATGGTGTAGAAAACCTGAGATGTGCTGTTGTAATTGCTCTACTATTTCCTGTATTATAAACGGGATTAAATATGCAGTTAGACTATGACAGAAATGTTAGACAGAAAGGAGATTTTTCACTGGTCTGACTCACTTAAGATCAAATTGGCCTGTATGTGATCCACAATATAAAATGAGTTTGGCTTCCCTGCTCTAGAAGCTTTTTATGCATTTATTTTTTAGGACTAAGTCTGTAATATGTCTCCCTTGCTCTCCTCATGTGTGTACAAAGTGGTTCATTTACACTTGTATGGTATTTTTGTGTTTGGTTTTATTCAGATATTTGGATTTAATTAATTTGAACACTGCACACAGCAGCTGGAGAGGAAATGTTTCAGCCTCATGCAAAAGCTTGTAAAATTCTCAGAACCCAAGTGTATTTTTTTTTTTAATCAGAAGTCCTCCTGTTAACCATTATTTTCATCTCCATCTGGTGAAAGAAACCAGATTACGCATTTGCATTCGAGAAATTGGGTTACCGTAGAATGTCGACAACAACTTGGCTTAAGTACATGCAAAAACTGCGTCATTGTTTTTCAGCAGTAGCGAGTGAAATGCAAAACGGAGATTTCTTGCTGGCTAAAATATGCAAACAGTTTTTCTGCTTTTTAAAGTGACATTGCGAGGGTAGGCTTGGCAGATGGTGTCATATAGAGTGCAAGCATTTTGTACCCAAAAAGAAACAGGGGGACTTCGATAGACTAACTGACTCACACTCCAGATGTGCTGCTCTTTTGTTGTTGAGTTTATAGAAATTAAATGTAAACAGAGAAAAAATGAACTCATGATATTTCTCAACCTGCGACTGTAACGAGTCTGAAAAAAGGTTTTCTTTCCGCCTCTTTGCCTTCCTTCTCTCCTCTCTCTGGCCTCACTTTAACTGCCTGCTGAAGTGAACCATGGCTTGGCATTTTTGCAAACTCCTCCCTTGTTCTCCTACTCGCACCCCCACCCTTCTCTCCTCCCTCGTCCTCCTTCCATTTCTGCAGCCCTGATTCACATACTCGTCTGACAGTGTCTCTGGGCGGCTATAAACCATGTTCACGAAGCCAGTTCTCTGAAAGAAGAGGCCTCTCCTCCTCGCTTTCTCTGCGCCTTACCAGGAAAACACTTTCAAAGAACCCACACGAGAAGGGTGGGAGGGAGGTTGAGACAGTAGAAAAAGACAATGGGAAAGTTATGGAGAGGCTGGAAAGGGAGGGAGGCACGGGTCATAGGGTAAGCAAAGGCCACCCTATCCAACTGCAGATACAGAAAACCAGCTGTACTTTCTTTTCTTTGCCGATCGTTGTGGCATTCTGCAGCTAGAGAAAATGTTACTGCCGTACAGGAGAACTTATTTAGGTGCGAAATTGTGTTACTGACGATTATTTATTTTATTTTATCTTATCTCATTTTAATTTTCTTTACTTATGCTTTTAGCATGTACAGCACTTTGTGAACTCTGGTTTTATGTTAAAGTGCTTTATAAATAAAGGTGGTATGGTATGGTAAAAGCTTCAGTAAATCAAATGTTAATTTATGTATTTTGTAGCATGTATTGATTGACCTTGTTGACTAGTGAAAGCACAGGAAGATAATAAAGTCGTTCAAATTGTGGCAATGTGTTTGTAAATGACTAAAAGAAGTCACTCAAGATGCTGTGGGGAAAATAAAAAACGTGAAAGGATAAAGAAAAGCTGGCGAGCTGTGCCCACTCCACATCGATGGTGGCTGCAAATGGATTGACATAGAAAGTTAAAAAATTTGTGTGCATTTGTAGTCTATTCTGGCAGTTTTTTAAAATGTGTTAATAATGATAAATGATTTTGTATCATTGATCTGTTTAATTGTATCTTTATGAATTAACAGCCATATAATAATAAATGAGCTTACTAAAGCATTAAATATAATTTTCAGTTTTAGAAACTGTAGCAGTGTGCACTTACAATAAAATTTGACGTAACCCGATGATAGTGTCTCTTTTCTCTTAGTACTCTGTTTGAGGTAGTCTCAGAGTACAAACTTCCAGCTGCCCTTTTGCTTGCTCAGCATGCATTGTAAATATTGCACAGTCATGCTCATTTATTTGTGAAAAACCAAAATTGTGATTGAGATTGAAAATTTTAATAATTGTGCATGCCTATCTGTGCTGTTGCAGTACACCTGTAAAGGTTATAATCAGCTCGGTAACAAATCTAACTGGCGTTAGCTGATAACTTAGAATGCCATCATCCAAATATGGTAACGTCTAGCTCCAAATAAACAGTGTGATCCTAACATTGAAGCTACAATGCATCACACCCAGGATTGAGTGGTGAGAAGGTGGCTGTGTTCATCTTTTATGCTATGTTTATGTTGCACGAATCAACTCCCAGTGAGCCTACTCTTACGGGTATCACAGAAAGTGTCTTTAGTGCCATTTGTCGTTCTTCCCAGTAATGCCTGGAGGCCAGTAAAACCAGACTGAGCACTGAGAGCAGATCACCTCCATTTGTTGAGTTTTCAGGGGCTCACTACTACACGTGTAGCTTTGAAATATGTTGTGACAGGAGTGGATGGTGTGCCCAGTCATGATGCATTGCCTGTCAACATAGTTGGAGTGCAGTGAAGACATGTAGCGGTGAAACACGACCAGCAACTTACAGTGTTACCCACCATCTGTGAGCCAGACACCAACTGGCCCTGTCACCACTGCACATAATACACGCATTCATGGTATCACTTGCCATGGTTCAAAATGCGAGCAAAAATCTATCCCAAAGTTGTTGTTTTTTGTTTTTTTTCCATTTTAGCCTCAAATATTAAGTGCATTTGGAGAGCAATCAAACCTTTTTATAGGAATGGAAACACTTAAGTTAGGCTTCGATACCGACCAAAGGCCAGTGTTTATCTGGGGTTTGACATTTACTAATGTTGGGAAACTCAGACGGGCAGAGTTAGTGTTTCGATGGCTAATTGAAACCAGCAGTTTTACTTTATTGAAACCAATAAGCAAGGATGAAGCAGTTCAGCCTTTTCTACTTGTCGGTTGATAGCGATAGTAGGTGTAGTTGCAAAGTCAACAACGCTCTTCTGACCCCATGACCACAGAGCTCCAAATCTCTTCTTGCATTAAGATCAGCACAAGAACTGTGCACTGGGAACTTCGCGGTCGTGTGGGTGGCCCAGTGCTTTTGTCCATGTTGTGTTTAATGTAAATGGTTATAAAATAACATTTGTTTGTTTTTTTAAATAATGAATGCTTTTCTCTTTTTTTTTTTTCTTTTCTTTTTTTTTGTGAAGCTTATCACATATTATTGTTGCTGTTGCACTTGAAAGCCACACCCTAACTTAAGACATTAACCTGAGACCAGCATGAAGTGTGTTTTGCATGAGTGTTAGGCTAAAGCAAGGAAATTCCAGAGGTTTAATTCGACCTGGGAATTCATGCTGTACACGGAAAAATCTCAGCTTCTGACACAGAGGTCTGAGAGGGAGAGCGCAGCACAGCCAGCTACATATTACATAAGCACACTGATCGAGAAGATATCCAGCAAATATTTTGCTTCACATAGCTTTGCTTTCTCAAGCCTACTCTTGCCTGTCTTAGGCTTACCTCGGACTGAGCGAGCGAGTCAGTGCAAACATACAAATACTGGATTTGCAACACTGAGCTGACCTTCAAATTGTCAGCTTTGTGTATAGAAAGGTGGTTACATTACACACAACACTGTTTTTGGGTTTCTTCTCACTTGCACACATCGCCCGACTGCAAACCAGATAAAAAAAAAAAAGAGCGAGCTCGATGAGAGGGGGACAAGGCTGCAATCCAAAATGGCCAACAAGTATAAAGAAGACGAAGAGCTGTCGGTGCCTGCGAGAGAGCTGGAGACACCGCTAGGCAGAGTTTCCACGTTTAAGCCGACATGGTGGCACAGAGCGCGAAAGAAACAGCGAGGAAGGGGGAAAAAAAACAAGAAAGGAAATAGTCGAATAAAAACTTAAATTAAAGAGGCCTAAAGGGGGTTAAAACAAAAAGGAGCAAGAGAAAAAAAATCCACTAACAGGAGAGCAAATGAGAGAGAGAGCGAGTGAGACTAAGAGACATGGAGGAGCAGGGGAGAGAGAGCAAGGAATGTGCTGACGCGGCGTTTCTTGTCTGAACTCCCCAAATTAATAATCAGCAGTGGTTTAGCCGAGCCGTGCCAGGAACAGGAGCCTACTGCCAAGCCCCGGCCAGGCCAGGCCCTCCCTGCTCCCAGACCCCCCTCCACTACCCCTCCTTAAAAAAAGAAAGAAAGAGAAGGGGGAGGAAAAAAAGAGAGACCCAGCTCACAGGCCTGTTCTGGGGCCGAATAAGAGGCGCTGCCTGCCTGTTCTAGCTGGGCCGAGCCTGGCACACTGCCACAGGGCTTTTGCTTGTTCAGGAGTTTTGATTAAATCCTTTATTGTGCTCCACTCACGCAAAGAGCTAAGGCGAAACACTGAGCAGGACAGAGTGAAGGGGAGGAGAGAGAACGAGAACGGAGAAAAGAAAAGGGAGTAAAAAGAGGGGGAGGGAGGGAAATGGGATCTCCCTTTTTTTTTCTTTTTTTTTTCTCCCTCTAGCTTTCTCCTTTCCTCTTTCTCTCCAACTGAAAAGATGTTTGATTTAGTCTGTGGGGAATTGTTAAGTAGATAAAGTTTTTTTTTTTTTCTTTTCTCGATGCCTCTTTTTTTTCTGGTGACCTTTTTTACTTTCACTCCTGCATGAAATCCCCTTTCTTCCTTTAGTACAGTCAGTAAATTGTTCTGCAGTTATTGTCATATCCCATCATTCAGATTTGAGGAGGACAATGTGTCCCAGCCTTTGACATTTCTGTCCATTAATTATTTATAAGAAGTGTTTTGTTTTGTTTAATAAATACTGTGCAAACAAATGCAAAATAAATAAATCCCACGGGGCTTTTGAAAATGGCTGAGCTTGTGAAATAAATATCCATTATGTTTTATTGTGTTCCTCATAAGTTTTGTACATATTATGAACATATTTCGTGCTCTGCTTCTCTAAGTGCTCGTACTTAACAGCGGGGTTTGTCAATGTAGCAGTGTGACTGAGATTTGTGCTGTTGTTTCAGCTGTTCCTGTGCCGGACCTGAGCGAGCAGTTCACACCACCAGAGACGGCTCCCCCGGCCCTCGTCGGCCTCATACAAGCCATAGAAAAGAGAGGTATATTCATACAAACCAGCCAAGATATTCATCTGTTGTCTGTCACGCTGCCTCTGCTGTCTTTTCATCTACGTGCGACTGTCTCCCTCTCGCCATCTGCTTCTTGCTTTCATGCCAGCGTTTGCACATGTGCAGACATGCAGACAGTCGCACAGAGGTACAAGTGCTCTCACAAGCTCATGCGCATTCACATTCAGTACATATAAGTTCAGTGTGGTTTAACTGAGAGCAGACCCGCTAAGAGTCCTGCGCAGTGGGTTTGATTCACACCGTGTTATTAACAAATAGAGCTCGGTGGGACTCCATTCACAGTTTTGCCTTTTTTTTCTCTCTCTCTTCCTTCTAACTTTCTGTGTCATTCACACCAATTCACAAACTCTTTCATGTACAGAATGTTAAAAAGTTGTGAAAAACTGCTTCACGGCTTCTTACGGCTTTTTGTTGTCCAAGACGAGGCGTTTACCCTCATGCAAGACAAAGAAAAGCTAAATTGTGACGGCGGAGATGCAGGAACAAATCAGAGAGTTTGTCTGTGAATTGAGTTACATAGTGTTGGATAATGAGACAGCTGCATTTAATTTACTCAACATTTATGTGTATGCTTGGAAAAAAATCCAGTATATCAAGTATACCGAAATACATAATATACAATTTTATACAGAAATACTGGGATGCATGCACTCTTATAAGTGGGCTTGTTCTGTTTTTAAAAAGTATCAGAGTATAGAGCAGAGTATATTTTATACCTAGTCTAATATGTTTACAATATGAATATGTCCTTTGCGAGTTATTATCACTAACAAAAAATATGAATTCAAAATTTTTTTCATCATCAGAGCAAGAAAAACACAAAATCCTGGGGGAGAGCTAGAGTTTCTACTCGCAGGGAACTACAATAAGCTGTTTGTCCAAAAATAAATTTTATTTTGGCAAAAATGAGTTGAACTGAAACGTGATGATTAGTGCTGAGAGTGAAATAGATGAGATGACCACAGTTTGGAAAGAAAAAAAGTCTCTGAATCCCCAAAATTAAAAAGCAATGGATAACTTGAAAATTCAAGTCCACCACTGCAAACGTGTGAGTCCTTCTTCGGTCTTTAAGATGTTGCTTTTGAACTTTGTGGGCTGGTCACATTCTCTCTGTTGTTGGATACAGTACTGAACTGTCACGTATTTACAGACATTCAGCTAGTAATGACACACATTCTTATTTTTAATTATTGTTCTTGTTGTTGTTACTTCTAGATTTCATAGTTACATTGCGCTGCCTTTGCCTTCTTTTTCCATTTCCAGCTTGTTGCACTGCGTTAAATTATCTAGTGCAAGACCACAGCCATAGAGTCAGAAAACAATCTGTCACTACTTCTCTGTTTTCCATCTAAATGTGTCCTCTTTGCTTCTTCGTTCCTTCTGAACACATTTACTAAAATTGCTCTTTCTGTCTGTCTCAGGTCTGGATTGCAAGACGTTGTACAGGACACCTAGCTCCTCAGGTTCAGATAGTCCGGTGTACAGCCTGTGCTCTGGTGAGTTACATTTGTCATTTATCTGTTTTAGATGTTATTTGATCCTTTTCTTTAACAGAACTTGGGTATATTTGGGATGGTTTCTCAGCCTGCATGCTCTTCAGCAGGTCCAATTCAGTGATTTAAATAAGAAAATCCACTCCAGAAAATAACTGAAACAACACAAGTCAGTACAAAATAAAAATAAAAGCTAATTGGAAAATAACTTTTTTCCTCAAAAAAAAAATCATTTTTTGGTCTCCAGAAGATACAGTTGGTGTTAGGCTTCGGGGTTAGTTTCATAGCTTTGAAGTGGGGAAAAACACCAAACACTGACATGATATGTTCGCTCTTGTGTACTTTCCTTGATTAAACTGCCTTTTTATTCCTTAAACTTCTCCCTGACGCTTGTTTGAGTTTTTTATTCTAACAAACTGCACCTTTTTGGTCTTTTGCTTTATGTATTGATCATCCAGAGAGTGACGTGGTTCAGAGGGATCTAGGTTTCCTGTCTGAGAGCGTCCTGCAGTACCTGAGAGACCTTCCATCACCTGTCATCCCTGCCTGTGTCTACCCTCACCTACAAACTGCTCTCATGCAGCAGCATGTCCTACAGCAGTCAGCAGGTACATCAGATCACAGATTGAAAATCTTAAAGTTGCTGCTTGTATTGACTGAGCATTTAGTTTTTCCAACAGGGACAGTGTGTCATCTTTTGTGCATTTTCTTCTCTTTTTACAATAATGTTAACAGTACAAATTAAATATTCTGCAGCTGCCTGCTCAGGGCAGTTAAGTTTATGCAGGTGCAGTTTGAAAAGCAACCCTAGGACCCGTTTGAAACAGTCACTGGTGTCTGCGTGATGAATTAGGCTTTTCAAGAGAAAGTCAAGTTTGCACAAGTTGACGTTCAAACGTTGACAGCATGACTTACAATGAGTGTTGCCTTAAGCTTGAAAAAATGAATCTAAAATCCCGGAGTATTCACCGGAAAATCTGCAGCACACACAGTTTGTACTTAATGGGCTTAAACGTGAACAAAAGAGCTGCATTCAGGACCTCATTGTGCCAAATCTTTTTCAATTTCAGCAAAAGAACATAATTAATAAAAGGTGAAACCATCTCACACTGGGGTATATTCTTGTTTGTTTTATTGAAATGGGCTCACATATAACTATAGGAAAAACATACGCAGAATGACTGATTAAGATGGAGATTTTATGGGGTGTGGACAAAATGGCAGTACAGTGTTATAGAACAGCACAGGCACAAATGAGCTGCTGCCGCCGTTGTTTTTGTGGACAGAAAGGCACCTTTCAGTGCTTCAGTGACTATAATTTAAGCGAAAAAATTGCACAAGGACTAAACTCAGCCTTGTGCACTGCTGTTTGAGTTCACTCTGATGTCAGCATTGAGAGAATGGAAGCAGGAGGGCAAGCTCCCTGAGGCATGTTAGATATGCTTCAGCTGATTCTCCTCCACACAAAGGACTCTCTGATTTCATTTTTGATATATATGTTTGTCCTGTTTTCAGCGACATGAACTAATCACATGCGTTTTAACTACCAAATACAATCAAATGCACTCCTTATATTCTCCTTTTTCAGCCAGCTGTAATAAAGATGCACAACTGAAGCCTAAACAGTTATTCACAACGTTTATGCCTTTCTCAGATGGTGCGGTAGCTGGAAGCCACAACAGAGAAGTCAGCCTGGTGCTTGAGAACTCGACCACCGTCCCTCTCCATCACCGTCTCACCCTGCAGTATCTCCTCACACACCTGGCTAAGGTCACTCAGGCACAGGCCAGCAATGGCCTGGATACAAACACGCTGGGAAAGATC
This sequence comes from Astatotilapia calliptera, assembly GCF_964374335.1. Classification (NCBI taxonomy): domain Eukaryota; kingdom Metazoa; phylum Chordata; class Actinopteri; order Cichliformes; family Cichlidae; genus Astatotilapia; species Astatotilapia calliptera. The sequence continues at coordinate 24,157,050 of NC_137439.1, read as the reverse complement.
TTTGGCCCCCTGCTTATCTGGACCGGCCCCTCCACTGCTTGGTAAGTAGGGTTTTTTTTACTTTCATGAAACAAATGTGTAACAAATATGTAAAGGTGAAATGATGATAAAGAGTTAGCAAATCTAAATCTACATGTTGGAAATGTGAACTGTTGAATGGCAGGTTTCCAATGGATGATGAGTTCCCCACCTTGGTGGTGGAGAAATTGCTGATAGAGAGAACTACAGGTCAAGACCTCACTCCTCCAGGTAAGTTATGTTGTTTTAACACTGCTTGGATCCATTCCTTTATTATAAAATACTGCTGAAGGAGGTGTGGGTTTCTGATGCGTTTGTGTCTGTTTGCAGTTCTCCCAGCGAAACCTGTGAAGTCAAAAATGACACCATCAGCCATGACAGACACGAGCAGCCTGCTGAATGATGCAGAGTGGTACTGGGGCGAAATATCCAGGCAAGTTTTGGGCTCGTAATATTGATTTTGTTTGATGTATTGTTTAAAGAAATGTCTGATTAAATGGACACTTGTGACAGATCCATAAAGATTTCTATGTTATTGAAAATACTTAAAATTAGTGAAATCATGTTAGTATTTTGCTCTTAAATAAGATCCAATGCCTCTTTTTCTTAAAGAGCAACACACCTTTAATGTTTCAAATGTTTTACTTACTTTTTGTGCTAAGTTTTTAGATGCAAGTTAATTTGTGTTTGGTCTATTATTTCTTTGTTGTAATGATGCTTCTTGGCAATAAATATTACACCATTGGAAACTTGTTTATTTTCTTAAATGGTGCCACGTTCATAATGAAAATACATTTGTGGGTCAAGCAGCAGAGCAGCATGTGGCAGACTTGCTAAATCTTCTCTGCCAATGGCAAACGGCTTATTCTGCTACTGACTCTTGTTTGAGGTTGTCTAGAAGAAAGCGCTGAAGAAACATATTGGTAATTTAAGAATTTATTGATTTAACAAACGGGGTGCTCAGTATCATGTGGAAGACCCATACACAGCCACAGCTGCCTGGCACCCCTTCCTCTTGCTGCTCACCAGCTTGGTCACACACTGCTGCAGAATGACGTCGCACAGCAGTCGTGGCTTTGTGTAATTCTCATTGTTACAACAAAGAAATAGTCGCCCATAGACAAATTAAATTTTTGTGCTCAGTTTATATACAGTCTGCAGCAGCTCCTATAAGCTTATGGTGAAAAGTATCATTTCAGCTGCCGATGTGTCTGCTGATCATCTTTCATTTCAGTAACTAAGCATCCATCTTTTTTCCTAACCTTATGTTCTTTGTGACTTAGTGTGATATTCTTAGCCTGGGGGAGAACATTTAACAAAAAAGCCAGACTCTCCTTCCACAAGCTTCTTCCAGACTTTGTCATACCTTTTCATTTCTTTGCAGTAGTTGCTTAAACCTGTACTTTTGATGACGGCAGTATTTAAAGTATCTGTTTTGCAGTGTTAACTTTAAAAACTAGAGTCAATCAAAATCCTGAAAAAAGTGGGACATCTGATCAGCCAAGAAAATAATGACCACTGGGGGGTGCTGCAACACACAAAACCAAGTTCCTGCTTGGCCTCCTCGTTGCTTCTTGCAGCTATCTAAATATGCTGCTATATTTGCAGAGAGGAGGTGAATGAGAAAATGCGAGACACTCCAGACGGCACCTTTCTGGTCCGAGATGCTTCAAGTAAATTGGAGGGCGAGTACACTCTTACACTCAGGTGAAGTAACAGCTGTTCTTCAATACTCACTTCAGATTTAGTATAGCCATAGGAAAATGATATATAGTAGAAACAAACCAGGCCTTTGCTACTTGACGGACAACATGTATTACAGTACATCGTCTTATTTACTACCATGTTCTTTTGGCTCCTGTCTCCGTCTGCAGGAAGGGGGGGAACAACAAGCTTATAAAGATTTATCACAGAGACGCGCGGTATGGTTTCTCAGAGCCTCTGACCTTCCTGTCTGTAGTGGAGCTCATCAATCACTACCGCCACGAGTCACTGGCCCAGTACAACGGCAAGTTGGACACAAAGCTTCTGTATCCCATCTCCAAATACCAGCAGGTGGGTGAAGCTGCACATTACATTAAAATAAATCAGCTGTCATCACAAGATGTGAATCATCCAGCTCATAATTTTCCCTCATTCCATTTACAAATCGAGAATGATATTCATTAATAACACGCGAATGTAGTCGGCCTGAATCTTCAGTAAGTGGTGATCTTGCTGTCGTCTGTTTTTCATGTGGTAAAAAATCAGCTGGTGAAGGAGAACAGCATAGAGGAGGTGGGAGAGCAACTGAAGATCTATCATGAGCAGTACCAGGAGAAGAGTCGCGAGTACGACTCTCTGTACGAGGAGTACACACATACCTCGCAGGTTTGAATAGCACACATGCTGACAACCACAAACAAGAGATGTATTTCAGAGTATTATAAATCCTAAACTAGCATAGTGCGTAGTGTTTGTTGATGTGATCCGTAACAATATGCAGTTTATCCTGAAGATAAAATGGAGCTGGATTGAAACGTCTCTCTCTGTCTCAGGAGCTGCAGATGAAACGCACAGCCATTGAAGCCTTCAACGAGACCATCAAGATCTTTGAAGAGCAGTTTGAGACTCAGGAGCGGTACAGCAAAGAGTCTTTGGAGAGATTCCAGCGTGAGGGCAACGAAAAGGAAATACAGAAGTACGTTTGTATGCATAATTCTGTTTTTAGCACAGATGCAAACAAAGCTGCTATATTTAAACAACATTTTGGTGAGTTGAAGGTATAATGTTCGAATTCTTGCAAATTAGAATCCAGAGCAACTCGGAGCGTTTGCAGTCTCGTGTGAAGGAGATCCACGACAGCAAGTGTAAGCTGGAGCAGGACCTGAGAGAGCAGGTGTCTGATAACAGAGAGATTGACAAGAAGATGAACAGCCTCAAGCCAGATCTCATGCAGCTTCGCAAGATCAGGGACCAGTACTTAATGTAAGTAAACTTTTATCCATGCATGAAATTGAACTTTACACATTCATATATTTATTCTGTTTACAGTCGTGAGAACCTTAAATGTCGTGCACAGGAAGTAACCTGTAGGTCAGCATTAATTCTGTTGTCCTCTGGTTTTTCAGATGGTTGACGCAGAAGGGGACGAGGCAGAAGAAGATCAATGAATGGCTGGGTATAAAGAACGATGCTGATGAGTAAGTGACTGCTCCGCAGCTTGTGCTGTCATGAGTGAAGGCAGCTGCACCTCTGACAGTAATGAAGGCAGTAGTTAAGCTCATTGTTCTGTCTGGAGTTTCTTTCCTGCTTGATAGTTTTTGTTCATTGCATCTTCAGCTCTTTCTCACTGGAAGAAGATGAGGGCTCACCCCACCATGACGAGTGTACCTGGTACGTGGGCGACATCAAGCGCACCCAGGCTGAGGAAATGCTGAGAGGCAAATGCGATGGAACCTTTCTCATCCGTGAGAGCCAGTCACAGAAGGGCTCTTACGCCTGCTCCGTAGTGTAAGTTTGTGTTTAACCCTGTGAGGTCTAAAGGCTTTTTCACACCTGTGGTTTGTTTATGCTGGTCCGAATCATTCAAGCTTGTAAACTTGTAGCTTTTCCCCGTGATTTGGTTTGTTTTCACACAGAGAAGAATACAAGTGAACCAAAATGCGTCACTACCAACTACATGCGAATGTTCAGTCTGCTCATTTTTTAAGCTCAAACCTGCATCCTACACCTGGTATAGTTCGAAAGAGGTCAGATCACATTCACACCATAAACAAAGCACACTGGAGTTCATTTGAAACCAAAATCACCTCCTCCGAAGGGTCTCAGTGTTGTTTTGATTCTCCCCCGAGTGCTTTTACTGTGATCTTATCTGCACAAACGAGCAGCACAGTGAGGGAAAATGAACCAGTTCGATTTAAATGGACTAAACAGCACAGGTGTGAAAACATGCAGTTAAAACATTTTTATTTATAATTGAAAATGTTTGGTTGTACCAAAAAATGTGGCTGGAAATCACTTCTTCTTCTTCACACTTGTTTTCGCCACAAGTTCAAGAAATTATGTGAGAATAATTATTCTGTCACTACTGCAAATACAAGGCTAAATTCACTACTGTAGCTCTTTCTGAAGATAAGGGAGTAAGTTAAGAGCAGTACCTCTAAAGGTGAATTATTAACAAATTTGAATTCATGCACAACCCAAAGTGTAAGATTAATCCAGTCTCATAAAACCGAAATGCAGAAATTCAATTCAGATACATTAAGTTATAAAATAAAATTTAAAAGGAGGAATAACTCAAGTAAATTTTCTGCAGACACTGAAGTTAACAGTTACATTACTGGTGGGTTTGTGAAAGACTTTTAAGACTAAGATCACCTCTAAACACGATCTCTCTCCTTGTTTCTAGCGTGGACGGTGACTCTAAACACTGCGTCATCTACAAGACAGTCACGGGGTATGGATTCGCCGAGCCCTACAATCTGTATTCGTCCCTCAAAGACCTGGTGCTCCACTACAAAAATGTCTCCTTGGTCCAACACAACGACCAGCTGAATGTAAATCTAGCCTACCCAGTCCTGGCCCGCTCCCAGAATCAGAACCAGCACCCCAGATGAATTATTCACCAGCAGCATAGGACACCAGCCAGAGTGGGAAAATTAGACATATGCATTGGGGGGGTAAAAAAAAAAGAACTCTGGACAATGCTTGTTCCTGTGGCAGGTAAAACAGACTCAATTGCCAGGATTTAAAAAAAAAAAGAAGAAAAAATCATGTATTTTTGGGCAGAAGCTGATGCTAATTTCCCACAGAGTCCAGCAAAGAGCACTCCTTGCTAACAGCATGGCTTCACAATAAGCACACTACTACTGATAACGAAGCACTGTACAGTTAGCCTGGCTGATGCAGTCAGTTAAAAGCTGATGAGAGTGGTGCATTAGCCAGCCACACTGTCCAGTGTCGGTTATGGAAAAAAGTGAGAAATTCATAGGAACATTCATTATTCAGGAAAAAAGACTAAAATACATCAAAGGAAGGCACACACAATGGGTTTTTTTTTTTTTTTCTAAATCTTTAAAAAGCGGAGAGACCAGATGGTGGGATGATGGTAGAAATTACAGGAGCCACATTTGGTTTTTAGGGTTTGTTGGGGTTTTTTTGCCTTTAATGCGAGATAAATGTCCACAGACAAAGGCCCGATCTGTCATTCCCAGACTGCCTGCAAACTCTCCATAGACAAAAGCCTGAGCTGTCATCCGAGGAAATTACTGGCTTGCCTAAACCAGGCTGCTCGTTTCACACTTAAAGGTGGCTGAGAAAAACAATGGGCTGGGAGTGTAGTCACTGGAGACTGAGGAGGGGAAGGGGGTGAAGAGGGTTGCTGTTTCAGGGTTTTTTTTTTAAAAAGAAAAAGATTGATTCAGTTAAAAGCTTGCTCAAGTGCCATAGTAATAGCTTTGAATGACCACAAGCCTGTGTCACTAGAATAAGGGGGCACGTCGAGGTTACAAACCGAAAGAGAAGGGGGGGGGGGGAGTAAACGGTTGTCGACATAGACAAAGCTACAGCTTTAAACAAAAACATACATACACATAGGTATATTTTTATGAAATGATCTCTATTTCCAACAGCTTTGGCTTGTTGCTCTCTTTCTCAGTGGGTGTCCTTTTGATCTGACGAGGTACAACGTACAGTGATTGCTGTATAACAGGATAAAAATGCATGGTACATATTTGGTGTATTGTGAATATAGAATTGTTTTTTAATCACAGTACACTAGATGGAGAGGTACATTGATAAATGCAGTTCCACGTGATTCAGGTTTCCTTTTAAAATGGAAATGGTGGAAATACTCCTGCGTCTCTTCGTTTCAGACTTCCTTCTTCATCCTCTGTAATACTGTAGCACCTGTAGCCATTGACTTAAGGCACTGTTAGTGCTCCTCCTATGTGTCTTGTTTCTATATGCTAAAGACACTTGCAGAGCATCGACCTATGTGATTATTGTATCTCGTGTACTGTATTTACTTCATCTCTAGTTAGATTAGACTGTTTCCGTGGTACAGTGTCCTTGCAGATGTTTATTGTTTTGGAGGGTTTTTTTTTTTTTATATGCAAATTTACTCACGGTACTTCTTCTCCCTTGCGCTCGACTGTTCATTTCATCACAAGCTTGACTCACAGAGCTGTAGAACATTTATGTACAAAAAGATAAAAGAAAGAAAGAAAGCAGTAATATAAATCATGTACAGTATATTTCAGACACACATGCAGCCTGTGTATGTGACTTTATACGGTTCCTTCACGGAAGATTTGCTATGCTTTTAGATTCTGTTTAAGGATGCAAATTATCCATTTTAATGTGAGCCAAATGAAGGATGTCTTTTCATGTAGCAAGAATGAAAAAAGAAACAGTCCTTTTTGCCATTTAGCATGACCTTGGCAGTCTAAGAGATTATCTGGTATGTTATGCATGGAGTCCTTCATTTGGGTTGTTGTTTATCTTTTTTTGTTTGTTTGTTTTAACTTCGATTAGTGGTTGAAATTGTGCTTTCTGTAGTGAATATACAGTATTCACTGGCATGTGGTCTTACTATGCACAACACGGTTGTATGCATATATGTTTTAGACTTGGGTTCAGTTCCCTCCCGGTGATGTGGCGATGAATTTCTCCTATTTGTTTCTCCGTGTTGGCTCGAGGTGTAGGTAGTACCGCCTCCGTTCAATGTCACGTTCAAAGCACAGCGGCGTAGATGCAGGGTTACTCAGTTATATTGATGTTCTCAATGAAAATGTGGAGCTGAAAAGAGGCGTCAAATGACGCTGCTTTTAAACTTGATTCATGTAGTTGGTGTTTTTTTCCCGGATGAACAAATATTAATATGAATCTTACACATTTTTACATTTAGTAATCTGAGAAAGCCAAAAAGAAGAAAAACTATTTTTGTAGTGGGATATAGAAGAGTCGGGGGTCATTAACAATAGAAAATGGGGAAAAATGTGTTTTAAAATCTTGGTCTTATTTTGGTTCCTTTTTGTTGAGAGAGAGAGAGAGAGAGAAAAATTTAGACGTTCTTCTTAAATGAGATATTCGTCTACTCTGTTGGTGATTAGTTAAGTCATCTGAGCTAGACCCAAGCTTCAAACAAACGCAGTGCTTTTCTATTTCTGAAATGTTCAGTTTCAGACATCAGGTAGCAACATTTTTCCCAGACATACCAACCCAGTCTTCTGATCAAACCTACCTTGACCTGAAAAGTTTTAATCATTTTGATTTCAGTCAGGACGAATCTATTGTACTGTACTTTGCACAGTTCTTGGCAAGTAAAGGACCCCAAGAATTAAAGTGGAGGTGACAGAGGTGCTTCTGATTAGAGGGCTATTAAAAAAACAAAACAAAAAAAAACGTACGAGTGAGAAAGATTAGAAGTGCCTTTAGTCGTTGCGATGAGGTGGTCGTCTCCCTGTTTTCATTGGAGCGTTGCTGCATAAGACGATGCCACAACCACAACCACATGTAGTGCCCCACCGTTCACACATTTGTCATTTATCAAAACAAAGGTGTATCTCGCAAACGAGTGTAGTTGTTGTGTGTGATTGTGAGTGTCTGTGTGCGTGTTAGAGCAAATCTGAGCATGTTCTAGTTAAGAGAGTGGCAGATATTAGCTGTGCCTCTTTGGTATTGCATTTATAGTTGTTACATATTCCTTCTTTCTGTAGTGGGGCCTGTACAGTAGCTTGGTGCACCCAGGCTAGCCTACTTCAGTGTTTGTTTTTTTTGTTTGTTTGTGTGTCTGGTGTGTGTTTGAATAAAACTCATAAAAGATATAGAAATGTGAACAGTACACATCCGTGGCCCAGACCAGTTGTTTAAAGCTCATTTGGTAAGCTCTCAAGCTAATGCATGCAGCAGTTCTCAGTGTTTTGTATTAAGTTAGTAAACAGATGATCTGATTAAATCATCCACCATTATTCAGTTTGTTGGACCAACACTTTTGTGACTGCACTTTTTTTGTTTTTGTTTCACACACTCAGACTAGTGTGTCGCCCAACCACCGAAAACTAACAGACAATGGTGATGCTGACTTGTTTATAGTGTTTTTTGTTGATAGTTATTCATTCAGTATATCAGGAATGATTGACATTTTCATTATGATATCAGAGTATACAGTGTACAGTATATGCTTTTGTTGTTTCGCAGTCAACAACTGTCTTGTAAATCTGATGCTTTTGACTGATTGCAATGTTTTCGTTATAGAATTAGTTTTACTATGTGGGCTGTGTAAACTCTGTAGTACTTTTCAAAGCTACTTTAAGGAGAGCTGCTAGCTCATTATGCAATTCTCATCCGCACAGCAGAAGTGTCCAGCTAAACATGAAAAACATAAATCTTCCTTAAAAAAGAAGAAGCTTCAGTTCATCCAGGTTTTCACTTATTCCTTGTGGTATTTAAACATGCAAATAATTGCACTCTTTCTACCTTTTTATTTGGTTCTACACTGTGTAAACAAGCGTATTGCACAACACCACAGGTGTTTTCAGTCTCATTGACACAGGTGTATAAAATCAACCAACCAATCAGTGTGCCTTTGCAAACATTTGTGAAAGAATGGGTTGTTCTAAAGAGCTCACTGAATATGGCCATGGTGCCAAAAGAGGATATCACTGTTACAACACAAACAACCTTTGTGAAATTTCTTCCGTCCATGATTTTAGCTGTAAGTGTTTTTATTCCAAAGTTCAAGTGTCAGATCACACAAAGTTACAGAGTCACATGGAGTGCATAAGTCACCGAGACCCTGCTGACTCAGTTACTGTAGTGCTCCAAACCTCCACTGGCATTAGCATCAGCACAAACTCAGTGTATTGCAGTTTGCAGTGACTCTATACATTATCCAGAGTACCCACAGCTTTCTTTTTTAGAAAAGTGATCCTATTTAATGTTCTCTGAGCACTACAAATGAGGTATTTTCAAACTTCCTTAAACCATTTTCCTCCAAAGCATGGGTCAAGAAAACATTACATTGTGGACGAGATATGGAAAAGGTGGCCAACTGTAGCGTTTCCTAACGAATACAATGGAACATTGTTTCCATTCGGGTGAGGACATAGAAGTGAAACTACATGCATGGCTTGATGCCACAAGGAGTCAGTGAAAGCAGTGTCGGGGATTTTCAAGGTGATTTTGTGTAAAGCATTTCTAGGGAAAGTCCTTCTAGTGGAGTCAAACTTTAACCCAGAACTGGTTGGTGTGACACAAGTTAATGAAAAAGGTGGTTCTGCTTCGTTTTGCTCAACTTTTTAGTGTCTGAAAGAAAACTAGAAATGTAGAACTGAACAGCTTCCAGCATCACTTGTTATGATGTACATTTTTGCAGTGTGCTTAAACACTTTGGTACGCCATGTTATTTACACGATTATTGGCTAGAAGCAATGCTAGCTGCAGTGAAATGTGGTCGCACAGTGAGACGGGCGTGAGAAGAGCAGGAGATGAAGACTTTATTGCGCTTTGACATGGAGTTGAAACTCTCAAACTCAAAGCTTTCATCCCGCTTCTCTATTAGATATGCATCTTGGAGCTTCTTCAAAAGAAAAAAAGCAACAACAAAAAAAACATTTTTCTATATGATACATAATCATTCAAGCAATTAAATATTTTTTCATCATTCTTTGGTACACTGTAAATGATAAACCTTGAAACGGCCTCATACACAAAGCACATCTTTCACTGACTACAAAGAAACACATATTTGTTGTCTATTAAGGTTTGAGGAATGAGAGATACTAGAGAATAAATATTTTCAAATATATACTTAGATATCTATATTTTTGGATGATTTAATTCTGATTTGGTTGGCGCTTGAAACGAATCAGAACGAGGCTTTGATGTGAACACTTTTAGCTCCGTGGCTGCTTTGAAATCGAGCAGTTGTTGAAATGCAGACATATTTACTTACCCGCTGCAGCGAGCTTCATCAGGATCACCAGTTAAAACTTTGTGGTTACAGTCGATCGACATTCATGATTTTTACGCATGATTATCAGGTGTGTTCGGAGGATGAAGCAAGCTCATGTACATGTGTTAATATTTACAGAGCTGAGTCTATATGTTAAATGCAGTCCTGGCTGCTTTGCATTTTATTAAATATTAGTTGTTAGTTGTTTGTTTGTTTGTTTTCTTGTTTTGTCTTTTGGAAGACAGTTTTTGTTTGTTTTTGATTTTTTTTGTTTGTTTGTTGTTTTTGTGAGTAGAGGCAGTGTTAAAAAGTTGCACCACAAAAGATACACTCGATGCTGCTGCAGAGATCTGGCACAGATTGGACACTGATGCTGTAAAAAGGTGATCTATCTTACCACTCGGTCTTACTGCGCCAGATCTCAGTGGCTGCTGAAGGTTTTTTGGGGGTGGGGGGTGGTTATGTGCTTACAGCCAGGAAAGAGGAAAAAGAAGAAGAAGAAAAGAAAATTAAACCTGACGCTGAGGAAGGTACACGACTCAATGGTTCACGATTGCTCCTCTACTTGGAACAATGATGGCATTAAAGTGATCTTTTATGGTGCCTGAATATAATTCTTTCTATTTTGGCTTTTTAAAAAAGCTGATAGATTTGTTTGTCCAAGTGTTCTTTGTTTTGTTTGTTTATATCTTTAATGATAACCTTACAGAGCCTATAAAGAAAAAATAAGCTAGCTTGAATTTTTTTTCTCTATACAGAAAACACAAATACAAATGTTTACAATATGTAATTAACCAAATAGTAAATATGCGTTTGAGAATCAGTCTGTCCCTCAAAGCGGCTGTGATAGATTGATTTGTATTTCTTTATTTCTTCTGTCATTTTAAACTTGAAAATGTTATGACTGCTTGTTCTCTTCCCCCCACATTTCACTTTGTTCATCTTTTTTTTTTTTTAATTTCCTGTGAACAGTGCTCCCTCTATTGCAAAATAGTTACTCAGCAATGTAGTTGAACTATTTGTGTGTCAGTCTTTCTTTACCTGCTGATTTCTTCACCTTACACTGAGCCTTGTATGTGCTGAATCTTAACTTGAGACCCTGTTGCATCTTTTGCTGTTTCTGTCATGCACAGTTTGGTGAATTCGAATATGAATCTGACTGATGTATCTGCGGTAAAGGATTCAAAGAATTTCATATTGTGTATTAGTAAAAAAAACAAAAAAAGAGGAAAAACAAAAGCGCCACTTGGTAAAAATACTTGAGTACAGATTAGTACATAAGCGAAGATTAGAATTCAGGAATGACTATCTAAAGGCATCCTATTGTTGTTTTTTTGCACTACGCAGCAAATGATAGTCGAATAAAAAGCTGAAACGATTGCTCTTTTGGTTAGTTAAGTAGTTTTTAAGACCAAAATTCAGCCAATATAGTCGCAGCTTGTTCCGCCTGTGTGTTATTTCACTTAAAAAAATCTTATCATTCTCTTTTTATCTATATATGCTAAGAGCAGCACTTTTATTTCCCTTTATGTTTTTTAAATCTTCTCACATTGTCACTCCTCCGTGTGGAAAGTTGGCATTTGTTTGATTAACCTGATGTGAATGTTGTAGTATCGTTCACTGGTGTACAGTAGTTTATATTGCGTCACACTCTTCATGTTGGAGGCAACATTGACGGTGGTCCATGTTGCAACAGGCTGGGCAGTGTTACACAGCAGCAAAAATTTAAGAGGCATCAACACATCTTTACCCTAATCAGAGCACACATTGCATTGCAGCGTTGCCCACCGAGTTGCCTCTTGAATCACCGGCTTCAGCAGACATACAGCTAAAAATTATAGTTAGTAAAGATGTTCCGTCTCTCTCACTCAAAAACAGTGAAGAGATGGACCGTCAGATAAAGCTACTCTACACCAAAGTGCAATTGAAGGCAGAGGGAGCACTGTTGTTTCAGCCAGTAGGGGCCTACTGGTTGCAATGTGCCCGACCCAGATGCATGAAAAGATGGTTATTCTTCTTCTCTTGTGTTATCCTCCCTCCGTTTATCTGTCTTAACTCAAATGCGGCATTTCTTTCTTTCTCTCTCATGTACGGCTTGCTTCAGAGTGGTATGTCCTCAGACAGGTACTCTTTGATCTGTACGGTTATTTCTTTAGGTTAATGCAATGATTTTAAAAAGACAATAAAAGATATCTAAAATGCCATGTGTTGTCCTCTTCTTTTTTTTTCCCTGCCTGTGTTATCCTGGTACATTTTTACATGTCTGTCCTGATTCAGCTTGGTATAAAACATGATGGCACTGCATATTTGTAGAAATACAGAATATGCTGTTCATGACATCTAAACAAATGTCATGAACTGGCACATAGGTGATGAGGTGGGAGGCAACATGAGAGGTTTGCTCAATCATCCAGGTAAGGAAATGCCAAAAAAAGTTAATTATCAACTATTATTAAAACACAAGTGTTTATCATTTTTTTGAAGGATGCAGAGTTCCAATTGGTGAAAATCGATGTGTGTCACAATGCTGTGTTTGATCTGTGTTGGATCAAATATGGTGGACCTGATTTTTAGAATGAGTTTTGTTGTTATAAGTCAGTTATTTAGTCTGTCAATAGCTGTAATTCAGTGACAGCAACAAAGTGAAGTTTCACATTTTCCTCTGGCTAATTGTTCATGTGATGATGGATGTGCTAATGGATTTGCTGGGCTTGCAGGTGCTTGGCAGGATCCTCCATGTTTGTTTGCATGGTTTGACTAACAGAGCTGTCTGACAGTAGTAGCTTTGAAAAAACTTTAAACCTATAGTTAAACTGATAGTAATCTTTTCTAGCCCAAATATGTTTTGCTACGGATCATCCAAAGCAGTCCATTTAGCTCCCATATTAGCTGCATGTTATGACACTCCACTTAGCATTACCTAGAAAAAAGTCAGAACCAGTAGTTCAGTGCCTATTGGTACCTACTTCCTACATAGAAAGAGAACAGAATCTTTGCTGGTTTTTAAAAGTGGTAGGTTGTCTTAATTTAAGAGTCAAATCCAAAAAACTTGGCAAAGAACAAATTTTAAATTGTATCATAGTGTTATTTGACATTACTAGCTTGTCACAAACTGTTCACATCAGCCTCGTCATCCCATTCTTACGGAAAGGAAATGGAGAGAAAAGACTGAGGCATGCCAAATACATAAGAACTGGATGGAGAATCAGTGGAAACAGGTCTGATAGAGGCATCCAAATGTTGAATTTCAACCTTAAGGAAGCAGTGTGGGATCATCTTGACAGAGAACGGAACAAAAGGCAGAAACAAAAGAGCTCTAAATGTCCTTCAAGAGACCTGGACAACTATTCCTGAAGACTGCTTAAAGAAAAAAACGGAAAGCTGCCTAAGAGATTTCAGACCATGTTGAAGGATAAAGTGGTTGTACCAAAAGTGGACTTTCAAGCTGTATTTCCATGGATGTTTGCACTTTTTTTTTTTTAAATAATAATTTGCTTCTCTTAACTTCCATTTACCTGGCAAAATATTGATGACCTTTGTACTCTACTGTAGAAATGTGGTCATTTAAATTTGGGGAATTTGAAAGATGACACCATATAGAAGCAAGAAACTATGAGTTTTGTAATTTTGGCACAACCTGCAGGGATTCTGCTACTTCCTTTTTCATATGTTTGTATTTTATTTATGTTAATTCATCAGTTTTACATCCACTCTTCTATTTCCTGCCAGCTTTTAATGCCAGCTACTCACTGTGTCTATTGAGGAACTCTGACCTCCATATGCTTTCCCCTTAATTTTGGTGTAAGACCGCAGCCTTAAATAGACTTCTGTTTTGCCTCAGTTTCTGTATGCCTTGTGTGTGTGGGGGGACTTTTGATTCACACACAGAATATTTAATTTTTTGCTACTCTAATGTGTGCTCTGCATCCCCTGCCTGGGTATTTGGCCCTGGGTCTTCAGGCCGAGCCTCGTACCACAAATCATATTTCACAGTAAATATGGGAAAGGAAAGAAAATTTGGAATTCCCCTCCCCAAAAAAAGGTTTGATTTTCAATGAAGTGAGGGGCTTTGGTTTTGCCAGCTACACCCAATACAAAATAAAGGGCTGCAAGTCAGGAAGTTGAGTGAATCACACAGTCATGGCTCACTTCCCTGTTTTCAAAAACAGACAAAAGCTGTTACAGATCATGTGAGAATCACCAGGTAATCCTTATATAGTGCCCAAGGTTTGTGATGATTTTCTGCATGTCAACTCTTCTTGAGCAAGACCTTTGGACCGCCTCTGTTTTATAATGAGGCAAAACAAGAATGACAACAATAGACAGAAAACTTCCCCATTCATCTGTTGGAAAAAAAAAAACCCCTAACATATCTTAAGAGGGAACTTCTTAACCTTTACAGAACATGATAAGATTTAAAATTGAGATGTTGCATCGTCTTAAAATGCCCTTTTGAATCCTTATTGTAAAATAAACATTTTCCAGTATTAGGTTTTAATTGTAGAGATACAATTTATGTCACACAAGTTACGGGATGTTCTTAAATTATACCTTGAAACGCTTTGTGAATAAAATAAATAACTCAGATATATATGTATTTCCTTTTAAAAACGTGAGCTATTGTGCCTGTACACGACGTTATTTTTTTATTGATAGACTTGAAATGTCCACGTAGTTAAATCATTGCGAACTTCACGAACTTCAGGATGTGTAAACTTACTACATACTAACATGCCAATCATATGACAGTTCTATTTCCTCAGAACAGCAGCAGAGACTTCGCTCTCTTTGGATAGATGTCTCCTAGTTACAAGTGACGCTTAAGACCACAGCCAATCAAAAAACAGCTAACCTGCACGAGGAAGCGCGGTCGAGTATTAAAGAGTGGACCCGCACAGTTGTTTGTGGGTCCGTGTTGTGGTGCTAGTGACAGTTATAAACAGTGACTTGGTTGTAGGTAAGGATGAAGGCACTACTGCTGCTGTTTTTGGCTTTTGGGTACGTCGGCTCCTCCGTGTACTCCTCATGCTCCCAGTCGCCATTAAACTGGTGTTCATCTGTTGACTCGGCTGTTGAGTGCGGGGTAAGAACTTTATACATAACTTTTTATCAAGAGCTAATTTTGAATGGCTAGTTAGTGTCGACGACGTTAGCCACTTTCATAGGTAAGGCAATAGCTAAATAAAAGTTTCTATATTTATGAGAAAAAAAACCCACTGAGAGAAAGCGTAGCAGCACCAATGAGTGCGTCGCTGTAATGTGATATGCGGTCAGTTTTCAGGTGAGTAAACTGACCTGACCGCAAATAATGGTTTCCTCTGATAAAGACTTCAAAATTATAGTCTGAATGTGGAGAGGTGAAACATTATCATGCACATGAAGTTAGCGGAGCCAGTCTCTTACAAAAATCAGAGTCATCCTTAAGCGTTGCCCTTGTCTTCATCTTTTAATGACGTCACGTGTGTTATTAAGTAATTATTTATAGCTAATGTTCGGTGTTAGCTAACAAGTACTCACTAAAACTCTGTAACCTTTTTTGTCTGTTAACTGGACTTCGAAAGAAACGGTTATTTTTAGGTTTTAAGGAAATAGGAAGTAAAACTTTCAAATACCAGTTCTTTGCCAGCTGTGCGGTCTTTACATGTACCACTAAGCAGCCAGTTTAGTTGGTCTTACCATAGTTGGCATACAGTGAATAAAAGATATAGTCATGTAAATGGTGATAGATTTATTAACAATATTACAATCACAATTATAATGCAATAAACAATATAAATATAATTCAAACTTTTAAAAACGATCGCTGCAACAACTTGATAGGTAATCTGTGTATGCTGTTTTTAAGTCATAAAAAAGGACCAGCTAATGCACATTTTCAACCTTTCTGTAGCATTTTCAGCTGAAATTGGCTTGATCACAAGTAATTACAACCACATGCTATTGATGAAAAGTCATAGTATAACTCTCACTGATGCTGAGCTTCCTCTGGAGTCTTGAACGTGGTGGCGTTTTGAAGAAGCTGACCTCCCTGTTTTGCTCTTTGCTGTAGGTTTTGAAGTCGTGCCTTCATTCCAACTACACAAAGTCCCAACAGACAGACGATCCCGTTGAGGTGGGGCTTTACTACGAGAGTCTGTGTCCTGGGTGCAGACAGTTTCTCGTTATGATGCTCTTCCCCACAGCGGTCCTCCTGAATGACATCATGGTTGTTAACCTGGTGCCTTTCGGCAATGCCCAGGTAAGCAGTCGGCTGAGCAGCTTGGTTGCAGACTGCGATTGTAAATCTACCTGTGCAAAGACATTTACAGTTAAAGGCAACCCAAGAGTTCTCATCACTATATCTGTCAAAAATTTAAAAAGATTTACCCAAGTACATCATTGGTAACTGTATTCCATTCCAGGAGGTCAAACAGGATGAAAAGTACGTCTTTACTTGCCAGCATGGAGAACAGGAGTGTCTGGGCAACATGATTGAGGTGACGTTGCACCCCAGACACACACCAACAACTCAAACTGCTGAATAATGTGTCATGTCTGGTGTCAAAAGCATCTTGCTGTGTTGCTTCAAAATGCTTAATTTTTTTAAAAGAATGAAATATTTGTTTTTTGTTTTTTCTCTAGACTTGTTTGATGAACATGTCCAAGATGGCTTTTCCAATCATTTTCTGTATGGAGTCCTCCTCTGATGTCATCAATTCAGCCAAAGCTGTAAGTGTGTGTGCGTGTTTGTTTGATTTATGCAGGCAATTGACTGGTCTAGACCACTTCAGTCCATGACTTTTTTTTTTTCGGTCACTAATAAATTTCCGTTTACAACCATGTTTGGTTGTAGTGTACTGGAGTCTATGACCCCACTTTGAGCTGGGACAAAGTCATGAGCTGCGTCAATGGTCCTCAAGGAAACCAGCTGATGCATCAAAATGCCTTGGAGACGGCTGCCCTGAAACCTCCGCACCAGTACGTGCCCTGGATCACCATTAATGGGGTAAGACTTTACTGCAGTAACAGCTTATCCAGCAAATACCATGGTGTTCAGTTTTACTTATATAGTGCCAAATCGCAACAACAGTCACGTAAAGGCACTTTATCTCATAGGGTAAAGACCCTACGACGTAAGAGAACCCCAACAATCAGACAGCCTACAATGAGCAGCACTTGGTGACAGTGTAAAGGAAAAACTACCTTTTAACAGGAAAAAAACCCTCCTCCTCTGTGTTAGCTATCTGCCGCAACTAGGGATGGGTACCGGTGTCCGGTGCCATGATGGCACCGGTTCTGACATAAACGGTAGTAACCAGACCGAAAAGCAGCGCACATTTCGGTGCTTTATTTCGGTGCTTTTTTTTCCTGAGCTGTGATACACTTCTAGCCAATCATTTTATGTTTCCGAGGATAGTAGGCGGGGCCAGGTACGTAAGTTCTGTTAGAGCAGAGCTACAGATTAAAAATGTCCAAGGCGAAGCGGTCAAAAGTCTGGCTGTACTTCACAGCAAAATATGCAAACTCAGCAGCCTGCAACAAGTGCTTTAAGCTGATACTGTGATACTGTCAAAGGAGGTAACACCAAGAATCCGATTAAACAGCTGGCGACGCATAGCGTTTTTTTTTAAAAGCCGAGAAATGCGCCGTATTTGATAGCTTGCTGCGAGACCTCACACCGTGCACGTCGGGTGGGTTGCCAGTTATCGGACCCGGAGCAACATCCCCCAAAAACCCGAAGAATAGAGTCCTGGCCCCTAGCCCTGCCAGTGTAGCAGAAATGATGACGGATGATGATGCAGCAGCAGCCGTTCTTCTCTGCGTGAGTAGCTTCATGTTGGTCATGTGTAATTTACATTGAGTAGGCTAACCACGTTATTACATTAATGCATGTAAGGTGAACTAGCAAACATCATCATAGCTACATGCGGCTGTCCTCTTGTTTGATGGCAGATACTCCCTTCACCCTGGCCAAAAAGGCTAAAATGACCAAAGAAAAAGTGGGAAACAGTTAAACATGAGAGGGTTTAAGTTTGTGTTTTTTCCATTGTTTAAGCACTGCTTCCAGCCAAGAGTGATGCCATATATGCCACATAGCTGCAGAAAAGGCTAACATTGTTATATTTTTACAAAAAAACCCAGCTGAACATGAGAGGTTTTTGGACAAAGTTTGTGTTCTCCATTCTTTAAGCACCGGTTCGAGCACCGTTTAAGCAACGGCACCGTTTCAAAAGTACCGATTTGGCACCGGTATCGGATAAAACCTAAACGATACCCATCCCTAGCCGCAACCAACTGGGGCATGAGCAGAAAGGAAAAGGGAGACAGGACACAATACAAACTATAGGAGAGAGAAGACAGAATTGAATGACATACAGCATGGAAGTGGACGTTTTTCCTTTACTCTATAAAAACATAATGAAGAGGTGAGAAACTGTAAGACATCAGACTGGAATGGAGAAAGTGATTTGAAATGATCCAGATCTGATGTTGACTCTGTCCTTCAAAAGAAGTGCTGTTACTTTTTCAGTGATGAGTTTGACACTTGATCTGCCTCAAAGCCCAAATCTGTTAGTGAAAGAAAGCTGGGACTGATACATGTAAAGCTGCCTCTTTTTCACTTGACATCATGCAGTACCCTAACATAAAAATGGAAGTTTTGTCTAAAGCAAGTCACATGTGAATTGCAGGCACGCCCACGTAAGCCCCTCTTCTTTATTAGAGGCGTTAGTATTGGAATGTTAAACACACTTTTTGCTGTTAGGAGTTTTACTATGTACTGTACTTCCTGGACCAACTTAAGGTCTTCTTTTCGTATTTAGATTTCCAAAATCCATATGACAATAGGTGCATAGTAAGTGTGCCTCACCTGATTACAATTTTGCTAAGATCACATGACCCAAGATTGACGGCAATCACATTTTTGGGGGATTCCTATGAAAAGCAAGTCAAATGCTAAATTCAGATCATCCACAATATAAGGTTATCAGGCTGCTCAGCTCTATCTGTTGCATTTGCCTGTCCCTTTTTGGAAATGGTCTCTCTCAGCCTTTGCACTTACCACCTTAGTCATTCACACCGGTCTTCCTTACAGTTATATGACATTGCTGTGACCTGCAATCACCTGCAAGTCATGCACCTAGCAATCTAACGAGGTCAATCAGAAGATCTGTCTCTGACGGCCTCTTATTGCTGTTTTACATTCCAGTATCACCAGGTTTAAGACCTAAAGTGTACTGCTAAGTGTCTGTTGCCTTAATAAACCATTCAAACTGTGTAACTGAGGTATGAGAAGTTACTTATTTTTAAATGTTGGGAATATTAATTTTCATTGATTTGTAGGAGCATACAGACGAGCTGCAGGACAAAGCCATGAATTCTCTCCTCTCTCTCGTCTGCAGCATGTACAAGGTACAGTCATCAATGTCTACTAGATATCTGCCTTGTAATTTACTTGAACTTAAGTTTTTGTTTTGTTTTTTCAGGGCACTAAGCCTGCGGCCTGCGGGGGGAGCCAGATGCACTACAAAACTTACTGCCAGAAAGTGTGAATGAGAAATTCTGCACATGCCTGTTTACTAGCCAGGTGTGGCCTCTAAACAAGAAACACTGAAGAATGTCATCAAAGATTTTCTTTTTCTTTTTGTGTTTTTGAACTTTGTTTCTAAGAATTTGATCACTTCACTTTTGTAATTCCAAAATATAAAAACACACGTTACCTTCTTAAGAGACTGTGTTGTCATTGAATTAATATCTATGGAAACCAAAAAATCATAAATGGCTTTTGTAGTACTTTGGTATTTGCCTTATTTAAAGTGTTTTTTGCTTAACTTTTTAAAAAACAGTTTAGATGGAGGTACACAAATTCACAAATCATCCAAAAAACACAAATCATCATTTGTTAGAGGTAATAAACACACACAGTAGGGTATTCATATCTTGTGGGGACAATGCTTTACCTAGCCCCTAACCATCGAAAATGAATGCCTAACCCTTGCCCTAAACCTAACCATAACCAATTGTTACACTGTGACTAAAACCACAGTCTCAGTCTCCAAATTCCCTTCAAACTTGTGAGAACCAGGATTTTGGTCCCCAAAAGGGCCGTTGGTCCCCACAAATATAGTAAGCTTACACACAGACACACACACACACACACGCACAGACACAGACAGTGTTGTCACAGTGCTGTATTAAAACTGATATTTTGAGTTTATTTACTAGATTCTTTGTCTTTGTAGTCTCCCACAGCGTCAGAGTAAGTGTTTAATGTAAATGGTAGGATAATAGGTAATCTAAAGCTCATGCCTAATGGCCTTGAAAACATGTGTCACAGTTGACCTTATACTTCACGTTCTGTTTGTTTTTTTTTAAACCTGAGTTAATGTGGGCTTAGCATCAGGAGGCACAGGTTCATTAAAGTTCACAAAATCTCCTGAATCTTTAACACAGACTCACCTACAGCTACAAATTTAAACCGTGTTCATGGAGTAAGAAAAAAAGCTTAAATGAGAAGATTTTAGGCAACTGCTTGATCAAACCCAGAGTTTTGCTGCACTGACCGGCAGGTCTGGATCTGCAAGGTCCACAGATTCTGCAGACAGACTCGCATGACTAATGGCATGCCATGCAGGCTGTTCCACCACCTCAATCTCTGTACCAGCATCTGCAGCCTCCACATACTTCCTGTTTTGGCGACTAATTGTCGTCATTTTCCAAAACATCGCTTTTGGGTCAAATCGGTTTACTACTACTACTACTAAGAAAGTTTGCTGTTTATCACCGATGTGATGACAGCTGAAAGTTTTGAAGAGGCGGGGAGACAGTTTGGTCTGTACTGAGTGACATCCCAGCTAAATGTTGGTGCCACAGACAGCTTCATATCTCATCTTAACTGTAGTTCCTGTATCCTCCTCGTTGGCATTTCCTTCTCATTTGTCTGGTTCCCAGTAGCTGAAAGTATGAGGAGAAATAACTCAAAAATTTTCAACTTCACAGAGGTAAGAGTAATAATTTCACGTTTAAGAAATTCGGCAACCTTTATTACGCTTGGCTTGGTTATTTCTTTCTTTATTTCATTTGCTTTCTTTTATGAACTCAAAAGAAAGTGAACTGGTTACACATTCGCAAAAACTAAATGGAAAGCTATGATGTGTGATTAATGTGGATTCTGTAATTGCACTGCTACGTGTTTTGTTTTCCTTTCTTGTTCCTGTTGCCAAATAGTTGTGGAAACTTTAATGGGAGCTTGTGTGTGAAAATAAGCAACAGCATTAAAGTGTAAAATTGTGTCATTAAGGAAGGAAATCATTTGGTGGCAAAGATAATGTGTTGCAGCATAGCTTTCTCTTGATCGATCCAACTCATAATCCATGAAGTTGACACATCGGCCCCTCTCGTGGTGATCTTGGATAGAAACGGTCAACAATAAAACTCCAGAGTCTGTTGACGTTTGTTTATGGAAAGGTGAAACTTCCAAGCAGAAGGAGAGATAGGGTCACGGGATACAGTGGAAAACAAGGACTCTTATCTGTTTCCCCTCAACGCTGACGCTGAAACAGAGAAGCCCTGAGAGCGAAATCCCGAACACTGTCTCCCTGTAAGAACCGTCTATTGTGTCCAAGGTGATAGTGTGTTTGGTCTCAGGACCTGAAATCAGATAAACCTTCCAAAAATAATGCCCGAGTTGGCTTTTGTGAGGCTTGTCACATTTTTAGTAGCGTCATAAAAACAGCCCTGTGCATGGCTCACCTTTAGATCTCAACAGATGGTCTTTTTTTTTTTTTTTTACTTCACAGAGACTTTTCAAGAAGCTCGGGAAATATAAAAACTTCTCCCTGCTGGCAAACATGCAGCTTTCCTTTATGTATGGTTTCTGTGATATCCCTGCTAAAATGCTGCTTCTGTATTGTTGCTCTGTCACCAGTTTGTGTAGTTCTTGTAATTATTGCAGGCCATAAACTATTAACAACAAAAAGGCAAATTTTCTCTGAACATCATTTTCATATTTCAAAGTAATAGCCCAGAAAGCTGCACATAAGCTAAATTATAGGATGAATGAGTGCCAAGTAGCTTTGAGCCAGGGTTTGCTGTTGAAAAGCACAGAGCTGCTGATATATGTGATGCATAGCAATCAATCTTGTTAGCGCCACAGCACATGCACATGCACATCCCTTTCATTTCAGTAAGAAAGCTGACATGCAAAGCATATGAAAGAAAATCGAGTTAACCAAGCAGTTTCCATTTCATAAAAATCTCCTTTCTTGTCTGCAGTTCACTCCAAACCTTTGAGTTCAGTGCAAAAAAGTGAACAAGTTAAAAAGCTGGCCCCCCTTTTTGTCTCCAATCTAGTCTTTATGAATGCAGATTTATCCCGTCTTTATACCATCACACTCTTCTTTTTCTAGCTTACAGTTAGACATGTATGCATATATCATCTCAGTAAAAAAACAAATCGCCTGCCTTTTATCTGCCTTACAGAGACAGTGGGATTCCTTAGACCAAACCTCCTCTGTAGAGCCTCTCCAGGACTGTGATATCAGATGGGCTGTGAAGAGGCTCTTCTCGGGAAACCTGCAGCTGCCCAAGCTTTCCTGCAGATCTTCTGCTCAGGATGGCCCTCCGCCCGTCGCCCCATTGGGCCCTGCGACCTACAGGATCAAACACTCGAGAAGTTACGGGACTCTGACCAGCTGCATGTCCAGAGGCCTGTAAGTCACTGATGTTGAACATGTTTAGTGGCATTTTGCTAATGAATTTAAATGTGCATACCAAAACATCACACATCCTGCTTCAAAAGCATGTTTGGGAACACATGATACTTCAGGTATCTCACACATGTTAAATTCATTCTTTAAATATCCTCTGATTTCCTCTAGAAAGAACAGCTCTGGAGTTTAAGTGTTCCCAAAACCAGCGCTCTGTGTGGAAAGGAGTAAATTTTTTCCTAGTTTCCCAACAGCTGGGCCCCTTCTCAAGCTTAATGATTAAAATTATATGTGTTCAGTGTGAAACCAGCCCCTGTGAAGCAAGCTGTGGTCTTGTAAATCAACACAGATTAAGGAGTACTTAATGATCATCTGTTTTTAGGCGGGGCGGGGGGTAATTGTTTATTTAGGTTGAAAAAAGCTGAGTTGCTTCTCGAGCGTATGATTGAACAAAGTGTCCCGCTTAAGGCGTTGCGCTCGCCTCTGTCACACTGCTGAACAATTATCGCCATAAAAGATCAGACAAACAAGGCTCTTATTATTGTTTTCACAACAACATTCAAGCTGCTTCAGCAATACATCTGTAGCAATTTCGGCCTCTCTAAACTTCGTGTGTGGGTGTGTACGTGTCTGCGTGTGCTGGCGTCTGTGAACGTGTGTGTACGTGTACCATCATTACGTCTCTTTTTCCACCTGTTGATGGAATCCGGAGACATCTGTTTGATATTGTTATTAGTTACAGTGAACCTCACAGGTGAACCCCTGTTGGCTTCTTCTTTGTCATGTGATTCATTGTTGAGTAGCACCTCTGCAAACACTGGATAAACTGAGAGTGATGTGGTGTTTTGTTCTTTTGCATTGCTCTTTATACGCTCACTGGCCACTTTATTAAGTACACCTATACAACTTCATGAAATATCCAATCAACCAGTGACATGGCTGCAACTCTGTGCGTTTGGCCATTTAGAAATGATTGAGACGACCTGCTAAAATTCAAAATGAGCTTCAGAATGAGGAAGAAAGGTGATTTAACCAACTTTGAACGTCGCTTAGAGTTTGGTGCCAGACGGGCTAGTCTGAGGATTTCACAAACTGCTGATCTGCTGGGATTTTAGCCACACAGTCACCTCTAAGGTTTATAGAGAAGAGTCTGAAAATGAGAAACTACCTTGAAAGTTTATTATTTGGTTGGCTGTAGGTGGTGGTGGTTCAATGCCTGACTGCTCCAGTCTCCATGCCTAGGCATCCTTAGGCAAGATACTAACCCCAAGTTGCTCTACGATTCATCCATCAGAGAATGAATGTGTGTGAATGTTAGATAGAAAGCACTTGAGCAGAGAAAAAAGAGCTTGCGTGAATGGGTGTGAATGGGTATGAGGCATGTATAAAGTGCTTTGAGTGCTCGGGTAGATTAGAAAAGCACTATATAAGAACCAGTCCATCTACCATTAATGAAGTAGATGTGCCACAGCAGCATAAGAGCACAGTGGTGTTCTTGTTATATAAGAACAAGATTTGCTTGGGCTTTCCAAAATTGGATAGCAGACGTGCCGAGACATTCTGAGGATATGGTCAGAATTTGGTGTAAACAGCTTGAAGGCATGGATCCATCCAGCCTTGTATCAATGATTCAGGCTGGTTTTAGTGTATTCTAGAATTTTAGAAATTGATTTTGGAATCTGTTTAAAAACAGTGGGATACATGGAGGGTCTTTAAAAGAGATGGATGATACCAGCTGTTTAAAAGTAAGAGTGACTGACTGATAATTGAGAGAAACCCAGGGGAAATGACAGGTAGAGTCTCTTGAAGAAATTTGGGAGAAATAGTGTCAACTGGGCAGAAAGAAGTGCACATATTAGAAACTATATCAAGGAGATCATTCCATCCATTCCTTTTTCTTTCAGGTAATTCATTTCAGGGTCGTGGGGGGCTGGAGCCTATCCCAGCTGCCATAGGCTTCAGTAGATAGGCATAAGTAGATGACTACACTTGGACAAGGTGATAGGATCCAATCGTGAACTGTGACCTGATACCATAGATCTTACTAGCAATAAATAATAAAATAATAATAAAAAAAAAATTGACGCTCAACGGAGCCAGTGAAGTCGGACGTTTTTTCAGTTGAGCGTGGTTAATAAGTTCTTCATGTGAATAAAGTGAAAAGGGAGATCTTTGTTTTCCCATCTCTTTTCAGCTTTTTTGTGCTCTCTTCTATCCTGATGAATATAATCATTGATCCAAAGAGGAGGGATTACTCTGGACTTTTCAGAGGCTCTATTATCAGGATCTGATGTACACAGACTACTGAAAGTTAAGTGAGTCCCTGATATTTGAAGACAGCTGCAATGTTGAGATGGAGATATAAGAGAACAGAGCTGGGAACGTTGCTGCCAAGTTCTCATTGGGTGAATCCCATAGGCATTCAACCTATTGATTTCCTGTTTCTTGAGAGCAGGCGCAGGTTCGTATCCTACCCGTGGCGGTTGTCGCATGTCTTCCCTGCTCTCGCTCCCTCTGCTTTCTTGACACTTTTTAGTGTACCCTTTCAAATAAAGCTATCTTCATCACACAGTTCAGCTTCTTCACCTCTTTTCAGCAAATTGTTCCGCTTCTTCAGCTGTTTTCGGAAGACGATTTTCACTATATGGCATTTACTCGGCATTTTCGCAGGAAATGCAACTTTTGTGAGACAGTATAGCTCACTAGAAATCTAGAAGGGAACACAAACATGTTCAGTGTTGTTGAAAAGTAGCCAACAAAATTGGAAAATGTATTATTGTAATGGCAACGAGGACAGCAGGTTATTGGGGTCGGATGTGGCTCTGGAGGTGAAATGATTCATTCATTAATCCCTGGCTTCTTCTGTTGGCATGTCAATTCGTCCTTTTCATGCCGAACCACAAAAAACTCTCCACTTAATGCAGTGTATCCATCTCTCTCTCTTTCTCTGTGTACATGTGTGCGTGTGTTTGTGTGATAGGAATAGCGATGTATGTACTGAGTAGAAAAAGTACTTTATGATGTTTGCATGTGGATCGATGAGTGGCCTATCATGCGAAACACTTTCAGTGGTCAATAAGAGCACTACATAAATGCATTCTGTGGGTCATCTCCGGTAACAGTTCTCAGTATTACAGTCACATTTGGATACAATTGATTGCAGCACGAGACTTTGCAAGCTGGAAAAGATACTCATTGTTTTCTGGTAAATTGAAGTCTTTTGACACATATTATGCAACTATAAAAGGTCATAAGTTGTTGTTTTTTTTACTTTATAGCATGCTCTGCTGCAACAACACACACTGTGTTTCATGTGCTTGTGTAACTGTCAACTGATCAAACATGACCTTTTCATGTAGGAGGTCAGGTCAGCTTATAGTCAGTCTTAGGCCATAACACGTCCCATCAAAGGTGCTCTCCTTCACTGTGAACTTCTCACCACTTCTTGACTCACTCTCCTGCAGACCCTACCAATGCGCTGCAATCCCCACCCAGCGGGTAGAGCCTGGGGAAGTTGCACACAGTTGCTGCACACTCTCCTGCCAAAGACACTCTTTCAAAAGAGAATCTTAATGTCAAGATTGATACTTCCTGGTTAAGTAGCTTTAACTGCTTTTTCACTGACAGATATTTTATTCACAATTGAACAATATGGCAAATATGTAAATTGAGAAGCTGTACTGCTGTTAACAAAAATATTAGCTCATTTTGGAATTTCATTCCAACAGCACATCTAAAAACATGGGAACGAGGGCAACAATCGGGTGGAGAAAAATTTTACAGGTTAACTGGCAGCAGGTCAGTGACATGATTGGGTTTAAAAAGTGCATCCTAGAGAGGCAGAGGTTCACCAAGCTGCAAAAAACTGTGTCTACAAATTGTGGAACAGCTGCAGAATCATGATCATCAGCGTAAAATGGCAAAGACTTTGAATATCTCATCATCTGCAGTACATAATGTCCTCAAAAGATTCAGAAAATTGTTAGAAATCTCTTTGTGCAGGTGAAAAGACTGAAAATCAATATTAGATGGCTATGATCTTTTGGCCCTCGGGCAGCACTGCATTAAAAACAGGAACGATTCTGTCATGGAACTGTGAGCACAGTTCACTGTGCCATCCGCAAATGCAGGTTAAAGCTCTATCATGAAGAGAAGAAGCCGTAATTGGACACGATCCACGAACGCTGCTGTGTTCTCTGAGCCGACGCTCGTTTAAAATGGACTGAAACAAAGTGAAAAACTGTTCTGTTCTCTGTACATCTATTACATCTGCATGACTTTGTATTTGCTGAACTAACCTGTCTTTAGTCCAGACCTTTCACCAACTGAAAACATTTACAGCATAAATAAGTGAAAACTTCAACAAAGAAGAGCCAGGACTGATGAGCAGCTAGAATCATATATCAGACAAGAATGAGACAACAAAAGACCAGCAGCTGGTCTCCTCAGTTCCCAGATGTTTAAAAGAAGATGGGAATGGTGCACAGTGGTAAACATCGCCCTGTCCCAACTGTTTTTAAACATGTCGCTGCCATCAAATTCAAACATTTGATGCGCTTTCTGTGTTCTGTTAATACTTGTTTATGATATTTGCAAATCATTTCGTTCTCCTTTTATTTACATTTTACGCAGCATCCCGCCTTTTTCAGCATTGGGTTTGGAAAAACACTATCCTGCCAGCCTCTTTATGCACGTACGGGGCCCTAAAATGCAGAAAAAAACCTTCAGATGCACTATAAACATCACATCTAGATTTATACTAACGGATTACTGCTATAACGCAGCACATAAAAAATAGGTGCAAGTACTGTGATGTTTCACTTTTATTTACTTCATAAATGTTTATATGACAGCAGGTATAAAGTAGCACGGCTACAAACATGACAGCAGGGATATCGAAGGACTAGAAAGCCTTTCATTATGTTCCCTTTCTATGAAGAGAGCCATGTGCTCTCCTGTTTACCAGTTGGTAGTGCAGTTTTGATGGGATGCCAGAGAAAGTGTTTATAGAGAAGTCTCAGGATGCTTTATAGCTGACAATGCTGCAAATCTTAGGATAACCTTTTCCTTTTCCTTTTCTACATCATATACATCAAATTTGCATTAAATGACTCCAGAACGGACCTCAGCAGCTTGGAAGGGATGCGGCTTTTTATGAAACATCTGAGGAAGAATGTTCTCAAAAGACAAACCATTTCCTACCCGGAATAAAGCAGATGGTTTACAAACAAAGTGGATCTGGTGTGAGCCTTTTCTCCAAGTGTGTCATACTCGATGTCTGAAAGTGTCTGATGCACGCTTCCTGCTGGCAGCTGAGGCCTGAAAACCTGGAATTACAACATCACTCTGAAAGAGAAGGTTGTAAGCATGCTCTGTCCACAGCAGATGGGATCTCCAGATGGATGTTTGGAGACAGTGAGTCAGCGTAATGTTTTCTATGAGCCCTGTTTTTTCTGGGGGTTTTTTGTTCTTACTGTCTTTGGCATGCTTCATTGCGGGATAAACTTTCGGGTGAATCTCGTATCGAGAAACAAGCAGAAAGCCTTTTTCCAAACTAACAGTCATCCCATTCCAGACACTACTCAGTCTCAGTTATCATAGAAGCAGTCACATGAGAGGCTGCGAGTCTGAGCCACTCTTGAAAAGTTGTAAGCAAACTTTATGCTGACAGAAGCATCCAGCTGATGGTGCTGTCTCGATGTCTGATTCTGTAAAAAGGGGAACATCTCGAAACACACGAATGGCCTCAGTGTGAGGAACTCCACTCCAGATGTGCCTCAGGAATACTTAAATCTGAATCTGATTGGGCACTGGGTAGCTCTTAAGCCTCTGTGGCTCTGAGAGTTGATGACAACGATAACAGGCCCATAATTTGACTTTATTCATCTATTCATTTTGCTCTCATGATTGCACATCTCCAAGTGATATAGTATTATTTCCATATTCCTCACAGTCCTCTTGGCTCCGGCTGGCTGTGCTGTAGCTCCGTCCACTTGCAGAAATGCCAGAAATGTTTTGTTTCCGTGCTCGCTGATATCGTCGCTCTGAAAAAAACGAAACCTTAAGATGCCAGACAAATCGTGTTTGTGCTTTAGTCTGCTGCTGCTTGCCTGGTTCCAGTGACTGCTTAAAAAACATGTTTCTTTGGATGTTAAATGTTAACTAACTTTGGCTGGAGTGTGCTGAACATACAGGTACAGAATTAATAAAGGGGAGCCTGAAGGTCGGGTTAATGAGCGAAGTGAGAGTGAACCGAGACAAAATGACAGTAAAACACATTCTGAGATGAGCTGCAAAAGATTATTTGTCTCATTTCTAGATATAAGGATGGATAAGCAGAAATGACAGCACCAAATTTAATGCAGTGCAGTGCTAATGAGTGTATGCACACACACACACATGCACACACACACAAAAGCTCTCAAGCAAACAATTCTTATTTCCTGCTTTCCCTAAACAGCTGTTGGTCATAGGTTCAGTCCTGTGTCAGATGTTCCAGCTCCCTAGGTTATTTTAGTTACTCTAGACAGCGCCGGTGTTTAGTTATGAGTCCTTAATCACAGGAGGACCTTTTCTCACTCTCCGGCAATAAACAGAGAGATTGGGTGAGGGAGAAGATGTTGTTGCCTCTGGTCACAGATAGAGAGTGCCATCGTGACAGCACCCATGCTCTCTATAGCTTTTATCTACCTCTGCTTTTTATAGTCAGAGGCACTTCATGTGATTCTTCCTGGTGCGCTCAGAGCATGTGAAAGGCAAAGAAGCTGTCTCTGAGGAAATAGGCAACTTCACAACAGATAGCACCTCAGGGAGTGCAGGGGGGGAGGGGGGGGAGCCTGAGTATGCAAACTTGGGAGTGAGAGTAAGTAAGGTGAGCTCGAAGGCCAAGCCAGGCGACGGCTTAATGTTTATACACAGGCGGAATTTGGAAAGGAAGTAATTATGAAGCACAGTTTGAAGTTGATGAACAATATGTTCCTTAGGATTGCAAGGGAGAGAAGAGGGGGGAAGTAGAGGGATGGAAAGAGGGATAGAGGAGCAGAAGGAGGTAATCTGTCATGCTTCCACTCCCTGTAAATCAGACGTCCATATTTAGTTGGAAAGAGGGAAGGCCTCACAGTAATGTAAACAAAGCCTGGGGGAGGGAAGAAGGCAGGGAGAGTTTATCATCAACACTAATGTTTGAACGGCTAGCACGGCAGTCAGCATGGTCTTTAGGAAGAGACAACAGACAACGGAGCTGATAGAGCACAACTGAAGGTAGAGAGGTAGCTTTTGATTTTCTGAGCAGTCTTGTCTAGTCCATTTTAGATTTCAAAAACAGGTTTTTATTCTTGAGATCTCTGAGAGAATTTTGGAGCAATGATGAGCAGGACCAGATCCTCACCCGTCTCATATGTCATGTCACACAAAAGTCTTTAAACAAACCTGACGACAACATTTTTCAAAGGGAGAGCGAGCAAAGAGGGAGCGATCGCTTGACCACTGACCATCTATCTATTCATCATGAACGACCTGTGCTCCGAGAGCTCCGAGGAAGAACAATCTGAAGTCGATGAGACCCCCCGGGAACAAAAGTTGTCCCGGCTTCCCGTGATTCAGCTCATGTCCAGGACCGTAGGGGGTTCCACGGGAGGATCTCCAAAGGTTTCACCCAAGGATTCGCCGCGCGGGTCTCCTCGAAATTCCCCGCTGCTCTTCAGGAAGCTGCTGATGAACCGCAGCATCAACCTCCAGAGGCGCCGCTTCACCCTGGCCCACACCCCCAGGTAGAGTTTATGACTGCAGCCAAGATGATATAGATGACAGCTGTTGCACTTTGCATTATTCTCACTCAAAATAATGTAAAAAAAAAAGGTTATTTTTCGCAGATTTTGAAGATGTGTTAATGTTATGCAAGTTCTGCTCCAAATGCACCAACTAGGATTCTTATCATTCAAAAGCCATCTATTCTTATCGAATGTTCACATTTAGCACATCATTTAGACATGGATGATGCATATGGAGGGGGGTGGGGGGCTATGTAAGGGTTGTTTGGTGCTCTTTGCTGTTCCTTTTGGTATTTGGTAAAGAACAGCAGCCTTATGGCCAATCTTTACTCCACTTGGTTGGAGATGTTGATGCGTTCAAGTGTATTTTTGTCCAAGTGTTTCACACCACAAAAATGGTTGCCCTGAAGCTTATCTTATTAAAGTAAGACTGACCACAAGATGTTCTTATATTCATGCCTTTCAGTCATGCCTGCTCTCCTCTGCCAGGATAAAACTAGCCTTTTTTTTTGGTAAGAAAGATCTAATACAAATTTTGTTCTCATGATGTGCATTTTTTTTTAAAGTTTCATTTCCATAAATAGACCTGCCCTTATTTACTGACTGCACATAGGTGCGTGGTTCCTGCTTGTGTTTAGCTTTTTCTTCTTTCTATGAAATCTGCTAATTATAGAATTCATTCACAGCAAAGCTGCTGATGAGCATTGAGTTTATAATAAGAGACGCTTTTCCAAACCCGCTGTCAGCTTTAGTGCTGAATTACCAGGAGTGTTTTTCCTAAGCTTTGTTCACCTTTTGCTTTCCATCATGTCAGTAAACACAGCTCAGCGACATCCTTGTTGTCACAGGATCAGCAGTTTGTTGTTCCACTTGTTAAGGACACGCTTCAATCTTTCAACAATGTCTTCTTGTTTAACAGCCGCACTTTTTAATCGCTGCACTCGCTGCGAAAGCACGCCTCAAACAACTGGATATTTCCTGCCGAGTTTCAAACACCTTAAATTTATTCTTCCGTTGCAGCGGTCATAAATCTCTTTGGAAACAACGCAGCAGTCTCTCTATCAGGCAGCGCTGCTCTGGTACCTGTTGATAGCTTTAGTTTTATGATCCGTTATTGAATCACGTCAGGCTCATGATTTTATTCTTTTCAGTGCAATTTAAACATTTACCTAGTCCCCCAATTAGATTGCATTTGACCATAACTTCTTGAGATAGGGAGAATAAACAGGACTCAGGCGGGACTGTGTATTTCTCTTCCCTCACACCTGTTGGTGTCCTCAAAAGAAGAGCCTGTTGTGGAAAATTGTAAAGCACTTTAAAAAGCAAATGTCTCCAGTGTGTACTCTGAGCATATAAACACTCAGATGTAGGCACCATGCAAATCGGCGCTGTTGCACGGTGTCTCCAGCTTGTTGCACTGATGTCAGGCACATCCACCTCAGTGAAATCAGATTAAAAGCTCGAGAGAAACTCTAGCTGGTGCTGTAAATTCCTGCCTTACTTTTATTGGCAGGAGCATTCCTACGAGAGCTGGGTGCCCCGTAGGAAATCTAAACATGCAGCATTTAAACGGTGGTGTATTTGACATTGGTGGATATGTTTCTATTTCAGAGTTTATTGTAAACTGTTTAATTGAGCTCGGGGTGTCTGTTAAAAATCTAAATATTAGAGGAAAAGAAGTCAAGTGGACTTCAAGGCTCAGTCTTGATTGTCAGATATCTGGAGGGCAGCGCAGATACTCAACATGTCAGGCTTTGTTTTACACAGCTCTGAGGCCAGGCCATTGAGGAAGTTTCCGCCTGCAGTGTCACAGCTCAAATAAATGGATGGACATGAGTTATTGCAGGATGACTGGCAAGCAGGAAGAATTAAACAAACTGGGGGTCCGGCGGAAAATTAATGTCGCAGGCCGCTCAAATATAGAACGTGCGCGCAAATTTATTTTCACTTTGTGTCTAAGTTGATGAAGTCTCTTTTTCCCCTTCAGAGACACCGAGTCAAAAGGATTTTTTTCCATGAAAAACTTTTAAACATTCAATAAACTTTTTTTTCAAGCCAGCTCTGTGATGACAGGTTTTTTTTTTCCATTCAGTGTTTCAGTCACGTTATATTAATGGAAATAAAAACTGTCCAGAAAACACGCAAATTGTTGCTTTATTTATTGGATGTATTCATTTCTCGAGCAGGAGTTTTTAAAATAAATAAAGCAGCGTTATCACTTGCAACTAAAGTGGTTTCAGTTTGCAGATCGTCGACTGTATTTCTTTTTAGAGAAGTGGCTGTGTAGACAGGTGACAAATTAAAGGGGAAAAAACCAACAAACTAAATCCTAGCAAGGTGTTGTGCCACCATGATCTGCAAGAGCACTGTTCAAGTCTCTGGAACTGATCCCTCCTTCGGTGCTTTGTTTTGATGATAATACTGGAAAGCTTTGAACTTTCCCACAGGTGCTAAACTGCACAGATCCGGTGTGAAGGGAAAAGGATGTGATTGTTTTCATGCTCAATAAACCGTTCAGGGATCCCTCAAGCCCTGCAGATGAGAGCACTTTCATCATGGAAGAGATTACTCCTCTCAGA
The DNA here is from genome assembly GCF_964374335.1 of Astatotilapia calliptera. Lineage (NCBI taxonomy): Eukaryota > Metazoa > Chordata > Actinopteri > Cichliformes > Cichlidae > Astatotilapia > Astatotilapia calliptera. The sequence goes on along the minus strand of NC_137439.1, from coordinate 24,124,061 downwards.
ATACACATTTTCATTTGTCCCCCATTTATAGGTGATGATCCTGACTTATTTCTTTCAATTTGAGCCACTGAAGTAATAATCCTGGGTCACTACTTCCATTAAAACATGGGTACATTGTTTATTTAAACCTTGAGCTTCTGCATATGGGTCATCTGCTCAACCCAGTGAGCTGCGCTCGCAGCCTCGACAGAGGTGTATGTTAAAATAGCAGAAGAAAAACGTGTGGCGACGCTGAGGATCCTCAACATGCATTTCCCCTTCTCTTCCACTAGAGGACATTAAGTTGTGAGATGCGGGCAGAGAGCCTCTCCGGAGGATGCATTTGTGTTTCTCTGATGGATCTGAGTCGGGGAAAGAGACATTTCCTTTGCTGGAGTTCGACTCTGTGGGGACTCAAATATTTTTTAGGGGGGAAATGAGATGAAAAATGTTTTTCTAGCCTGATGCTGTTGAGAAATGTTGTTACTGGATCAGAGAAATTTTCTTTTCTTTCTTTCCTTTCAGTCTTGGACTGATAAGTATTAAGAGTAATGGATGGATTACAAACAGTCTTAAGTTTATCGATGTTCCAGCAGAAGGTTTAGCAGCCTGTAGTTGTTTAAGTTTTGCATTTTGATTGTTTCTTTGTTTCTGAGAATTCTTCACTTCCAAGTCGCTTCTTAATTAATTAGTTATTGGAGTAATGACCCCAAAACTGTTTTCCTTCTCATTAGGAAATATTTCCTCTTTTACTAGAAAACTTCTCTGAAATATTTCCACAATTACATGTTTCACTGTACCCCCCCCCCCCCCCCAAAATAAATAAATAAAATGAAATAAATAAAAAAAGATGGACTTATATTTATGATTTTAAAATCATAAAAGCTCAATATTGGAAAAGGAAACCCAATTTTTAGTTGTTTTTTTTTTTCACCAAAAGAAAAATGATGCACTCTTAAAATTCTTCTTTTTCACTTTAAAACATAAAAAAAAATAAATTTTTAACACAAAGTACCTTTAATATTAGTCCACTTTCACAGGCAGTGACCATCATTGTCCACACCCTCTCTCTTTGTGCAAGTTGCTCTCACTCACTCTCTCCCTCTTTACCACACAGCATCCTACCCACCTCTCTCTCTCTCCCTCCCTCTCTCCCTCTCTCTCCCTCTCTCAGTGGAGACAGTGTTGTTGTTTGTTGTTTTAAGCCCCGGTTTGGTCCCACCACTCTCAGGAGAGAAGAGAAGAGAGAGCAGAAGTCTGTTATGGCCCGCTGACTGGGACTACATGGGACAGCCCACTCCAGGGAGCATCTGATGGGATTATAACACTCTTTCCAGCTTTTTTCTTTCTTCCTCCTGCTCAGAATAACTCTACTCATTCTGTTGGTAGTCCACTTTCACAGAGGCAAAACTGTGTTGAGGTTGTCGGACCTGACTTTTAAAGATAAAGAATACCTGGAGGTTGTTGGTGAGGAATTCGGCTTTGACAGTTAGAAGCTCACTTGGACGAATTCAAGCTTGGTGTTTCCTATTTAGGAGTATGAAAGAGAGAGAAAAAAAATACAAGAGAAGCGTTTATCTTGGCACATCTGTGGTGAGCCGAAAGGAGAACCAATGAGGAATTAGTCCCAGATGAGCACTGACAGCTGACACCATCCTCAGTTTCATTAGATTTGTTTCGGCCCCATACTTTCACATACAGTGAGGCGATATGCTAACTCGCTGTGCGATAGGTCTTTAACAGCCAAGACTCTTTGCCTTTTTAGGCTGTTCACGTGCACACACTCTGAGTTGAACCTTTCTGATTTTCCTTCCAAACAAATGGACATATCCGTACAGCTGGGACCCAAACCAGAACAGCCAGTCAGTTTTTTCTTTCTTATGCACTTTGGTTCATGGATTTTGCACTGAGGTGGAAGTGAATCATTTCTAACAATTAGGTTTTATGTGATAAACGCAGACTCAACAGGCCTGGCTTATTGTTGCTCTCACTCCCATTCTTGCTCCTGTCAGGTGCAGCTGATGAGTTTTGCTGTTTTGCATGTTGCAGTTGTTTTGCATTCGTCCTTCTTGGATCTGTTTTTCCTGCTCCGTCCCGTCAAGGGAACCTGCCTCCTGATGCCATAACTTGTGACGGCAGTCGACATAAAGGAATTTGTGCAGACTCTCTTTCTGATTCCAGACAGTATGGGGGCTTTGCTCGAACGGCAGAAGTTATTTTTCTTTATTGACGCAGAAGCTGGTGCTTTGACGATTCTCTAAACTCAGGCAAACTTTTTTTTGAACCCGCCAATAAAATGATGAATAAGGATTCTCGCTTTTCAAGGAAGATGCACAGCAACTTCTCCACCCGCAGGCACTCATGCATTGGGTATGTATCCAGTTGTGCGTCAGGGGTACTGTGATTGCGATGATCTTTAGTGATGGGCAGTGTAGGCAACATGAGTTTGCAGACATTCAGGAAATATTGGAAGCTGGCTTGTTTCTGTTTCTGGCTGTATATAAATATAAAACACAAGCTGATGGGAAACAATTAGACACCTCGTCTCTGTCATCGCATCATATCGATTTGATCATCTGCTCATTCTTTGTTGTGTATTTTTTCCAGTAGTTGCCATAGTTCATGCTTTAAGGTAAAATGTATTTGACTCAGTGCATGTAATGCTGAATCTGCACCTGTGTGCTGTTTAAAACTCTGGATTAACTTAAATCCAGTCTAATGCCCGTTAAAACTAACGCAAGTGGTTGTGTGTGTGCCAGAGCCAGGGGCTGTTGCTGTTGGGGTGCAGGCCTTGGGTGGCATGCTGGATCAATGTCTATGTTCTCTGACGTCTCTCTTTGTCGTGGGACTCAAGCCAAGCTGTGCTGTCTGCGTTAGGCACGGTATCATCATCATGTGGTGCAGGACTTTTATGTTTTATAAGAGCAATGTCCATACGAGTGGCAGATGTGGGAGACAACATCTGTGTTTTTATGTAGTCCTTTAAATAATCTGTCAAATCTTACAGTACAATCGTGATAACTTACTGGGGAGACTGATGACGTGAACACCCGGCGTAATTGGAGATGTGCGTAATCAGGAAAAATGTCTGATCTACTAAATCTGTGAAAAAGACCACGGAGGACACTTTGTTTCAATTTACAGACATAAAAAAACAAAAGAAAACAAAACAGAGATTTTAAATTGTTAAAATAAGAACTTTGATGCACACCGTGGGGAACCTGGGGACCTAAATGACTCCAGATGTAGTGGGGAGGGTTAATCTTCTTACTAAAAACACCCATTTTGGAGCTGTTGTGGATTCTTTTCTTTTTTTTTTACAGTGCAGTATGCATTGCAGCAAACTTTTCTGAACTCTGGGCATAAGGCATGTGCCTCACGAGTGTCATCCGAACTCCTCCAGCTGTGAGCCTGTTTGGATCATATGAGGAGATCAAAGCAGGAGATTTAAGACCACAGCCAGAAATACAGAAGCACAGAAGGGAACAGAACAAGCCTCTATTCTCTTATTACCTGATTTGTACATTGAACTTTCTGATTGAAAAAAAAAAAGAAACCCTGAAAGCATTTAGGAAGTTTCTCTTTTTAAGCACAAGTAAAGACGGCGACAAGTTTATTTATTGTGCGATAATGAGAAGAAGCCATTGCGACAGGAGTAATAGTTCTGAAATTAATTTAGATAGATATTTGAAATCTTTAGGAAAAATAATATCTCTGCCCTCTTGCCCCACACACACACACACACACACACACACACACACACACACACACACACACACACACACACACACACACACACACACACACACAAACACAGACAAAGGAGTCTGTGTTATCCAAATGTGACCATCACAATAATGACACTCTCATCGTCTTTTGTACTGACAGTACCAGGACACTATTCATCTTCCCCCCCTCCACTTCACTCCTTATAACTTTCTCCACAACACACAACACATTTTTATGGCTTCTCTGGTCGTGTGTTGCATAAAAAAACCCTCATCATGTCGCTGCATTAAGCGAACATAGCCGGAGACGAGAGCTCTCAGACGGTATCATGAGAAGATAGTTTGAGGAGACGCCATTAATGTGAAGCAGGGAGTGATGGGGAGAGACATGGTGAGGTGAAAGTAAGAGATACAGCAGCAATGGCTGACCGAGTGGAAAAAGAAATAATCTAAAGAAATGGGGGGAAGGCACAGAAGAGAGGGTGGTGAAGGAGCGATAGGGTGCTTGGGTGGAGATAGGGCGGCTTTTAGCACAGATAACGAGTGCAGTAGTAGACTAAGAGAGACAGCAGGCTCCCAGGCTGAAAACACAATATAACGATACTCTGTAGACATGCTTAGAAATGTTGGAAAGAATAAAAAGGAAAACAAAAAGTGCCATGTAAGGTCACTCAACCAAAGGTTAACAGTGTCAATGTCAGAGGTCCCAATATAGCTGCTCGTCCCCCCTCCACAACAAACACACGCCCAGATTAGTCAATAGGGCCTGTGTGAAGCTGCTCTGTGCGTCACTGCTGTACTCCATATTTTCAGCATGACTGATTTCCCCAATCGCCTCCAGAGCCTCATCGATTCCCGAGCAGCGGCCTGGGACAGCACTAACGCTGCCGAAACTCAGCACCAGCTGCTCTACTGTATTCAGAGTGCGAGAGGACGTAACAGGCCTTTCTTTTATCCAAACTTCAGAGAGGATCATTCGGCAAACAAAAAAAAACCAATAAATAAATAAATATATAAAACAACTTACATGATTGTTTTCCAAGCGAAAGTTTAGATAATTACTGATGAATATTGGCATTTCTTAAAAAACCCCACAAACTTTTTTTTCCAACACAATCTGTGTGTCGACAATACCAGGCCGAATGGTTTGCTACCACTAGAGGGGGAAACCGACTAAGTTATACCGAGACGTGCTGCAGAACGAGCGAGAGTTCAGTGAACGACTGGGAGCTGTGTGCATTTGATGCATTATAACTGTGTTTATAGGCTTTTTTAGTTCCACTAAACAGACTCCATGTTGTGATTGTGTAGTGATGCTGTATTCACTACATTAGATTACGCATTGCTCTGTGTGACAAGCTTTTTGTCTTTCAAATTCACAATTTTACTAATTTGACTACTTTTATTTCTGAATCTCTAGATGAGTCGTTACACATCGAGGGCCATCGCTTTTATTCTTATTCAGTTTGAAGGTTTTAAGAGTCTAAAACACTGCCAGACAAAAAAAACAAAACTGATCCTCACACTTCACTTTTTACTAAATGGCTGCTTTCCAAACAAAGGTCAACTCTAACAGTGTAGTTACAGGATGATCGGCTGCATTTTTAGTTTCTAAAAAAAGTACATTTATTGTTCAGTGAGGTATTAATTTACTGTATGTATAACTAGTTTTTTCACAAACCTTACTGCAACAATTGTACCCACTACAAACATGGACGTATTTATTGAATATACGAGGGTCACATAGTCGGCCAGAGCGATGACACTATCCTTTCTGTCTGTTCAAAGAAGTTTAGCTACACATTTAACCCTTGAAATGTGATGTTATTATTATTAAGAAAAAGAAGTGCATTTCCAACAATATGTTTCAGCCTTTCCACGTCACATATAAATGCTGCTGTAGGAAATGAAAGAAATGTGTCAGCACGACTGTTTGGACTTAAACTGTAGGAAATACATATGTAACTGTAGGAAATAGATATGTAACTGTAGGAAATACATATGTAACTGTAGGAAATAGATATGTAACTGTAGGAAATACATATGTAACTGTAGGAAATAGATATGTAACTGTAGGAAATAGATATGTAAAGTTACAGGAGAGAGTTCTGGTAACTCATTGGTTGACTGACTTGTAATTAGAAAACTAAGAAAAGGTCTGTATCAGCAGAAAATGCTATAAAACGTGTGAAAATACAGTAAAAGTCCACATGTTTAAACCCTCGTTTACATTTCCTAAAGCCATGGAGTGTGCCAGATTTGAGTCTTTAATAGGCCAATTTTAATCCCCAGGGCTTAAGTTTGCCATCCCTCTCTTAGGGCGTATGCAAAGTCCCTTTTTTCTTATTTATTTATTTGTTTTTTGGCAGAAATAAGATTCTTTTTTTCATACATTTTCCTAATTTTTTTTATTCCATAATCACATCCTTGGTAAAGCAGTATTCACCTGAGTGTGCACACAAGCCCATGTGCTTATTAATGTGAGTTTTGTGTGTATGCATTTGTGGGTTTTTCATATGTGTGCGTGTCTTTGTTTGCGCAAGTTTGTCATCCACCCAATCCTCAAATAAAATGAGCCTCAAAAGCAAGCCGTCGTGCTAGCAGATGGCAGCCTAATGAATCATGAGGTGACACACTAGCCTTTACTACAGTACACGGTGTAGCATGACGTTGACATCACAGAGACGCCGAAAGTTAAATATAGGCCACAAGCAACAGCCAAAGCCTGACACCTGGTGCTGCTTCTTTGTTACATGCTCAATATTTTTGATGACATTTAGCCTGTGAAGAAATAAGTTGAACTGCCTGTTTTTTGGGAGGGGTTTTGTGTTTTTTGTGAGGAGGGGGTGGTGTCAGTTTTGCAGTTCAGGTAGCTGTGAAGATGTGTAATTGATACGTATTCAGCAGCATGTAATTCCTTTAAAGGAAGCAGTTAGTTTTGTGAATATTCCTTCCTGGTGATCCTGTTACATGCCGTGTGTGTATGTTTGTGTGCAGCTGCTTTAATAACACTGCTAAACTTTGCTGTGCCAATCTCAGTCAACACATTTAATTTACGACAAAAAAAAGTGTACAAAAGCTTAATTTAGAACATTTCCACTTGATTTGACATGAAGTCTGGGTGTGAAGGTGTGTTCACACCCAGATGTTCTGCACCGGCAAATTTAGGAGGACAGCATGTGACGTCTAACATCTGTGTGATGCGATCAGTGCAGTTTACTTACAGAGCATTTCCTTGCTTCTACAGCGCAAGATATAGAAGAACAAACTGTTTGCAACCATCTGTTTTAATTTTGTTGGAATGAGATCATGATAAGCATTGAGCAATGAGAGGGCATTACTTAATTGCTTTTAACTCTTTTTTTGGAAGCAGTGTGGCTTCCACACATACCCACATATTCAATTTGAAGGTCATTTTTCACTTGATTGAAGCTTCTATCTAGGACTAGATGTTATGCAGGTGTGTAGATTTGTCATCTCTGGATGACAAAGGCAAATAAAATGTCCATCTTTTGGAGAACTATGTCCTACATATTCTGCAATTTAAATATGTCCTTTTTTGCATTTTTTTAAAATAAATATTTTGGGGTTTTTTGCATTCATTTAAACATCTGGTTAGTTTTAGCTACTTTTACAAATCAGAGACGGTGTGTTCGCTGACAGTCGGCTACTTTGACACACAGTACTCCTCGATGACTTCAAAACAGCTCGTTATTCAAGAATGATAACTATTCGTTCGTGCGTCCAACACATGATGTCACGAGGCTTGCTTTGCAAATAGTGGACTATTAAATCCACCACCACATCAGCCAGAATCTACCATTTTGTGAGTTCCAAAAGTGACCTTGTAACATCGATTCGGCCTTGGCATCCAAGCGCTTCGGAGCTCGACTCTCTTAAGTGGGGAAGTGAAGACACTGAGCAGAACCAAACATTTAATGTCTGTCTTTCTTCAGACATCAAGTCTCTTCCACCACCAGTGACGCAGATTCATGAAACACTCTGAAATCCTCTGGTATGCTGCCAACCAGCAAGTGTGTGTGTGTGTCTGTGTATTCATGTCCACTCTAGATTACAAAGAACAATGCTCTTGCACCGTGTTGTATAAGCACTTTCAATTCTTCTAACTGCACATGAAAACAATTTTCCTGTCATGAAAACGTGTCAGAAAGTGCAGAGCCTGTAAAGTTTAATTCATAGCACAGTCTCATCCCGCTTGCATCAGGACACTGTTCATCCCACAGGGGATCGAGTCTTCCCTTTCATAAGCCTGGCTTGGACGCTAGTACAATATTTGTAGTGTATAAATTCACAAAGGATATTTGTGAATACAAGCAGGAAACTAGACTTAGATTTGGTGACTCCTTCATCAAATAATGATGGATCTGATTCTAATACTCTTCCACAGTCGTTCCTGCTCACGGCTAAATTTGAATTCACCGTAGTCGGTGTGATTGGATTTATAAGCTGTGACCGTTCCTAGTTCAGTCTCGCCGCAGCTGTAATGCAAAGCAGTATTGTATGTCTGTTCAGATTGTGGTTACGATTGGTCCTTTTTGTGTGCACCTCTTCAGATTTCCTTAAATGGAAGTTTTTCTTGACTACCGCAGACACAGAACCTTTGTATTATAGTAAAGGGTCATATCAAAAACTTTGACTGCATGAGCAAACACTGCAGTTGTAATTTGTCTGTGCTGTGTGTGTGTCTCAACCAATGGAAATATAAAGTTGTAATATAAAACCAAGGCGTATGAAAAAAAAAAATGAAACGACCTTTCTTCATTTAGGGTAATAAGATTTTCATATGTATGTAGCAGAGCAGTGGTCCTGTGATGTGTTTTAAACCCTCTGGCCTCTGAAAGGAGCCTGGTTCATATTAAAGGAAACTATTGAGTCTATATTGTGATACTTTTATTTCCTTGCATTTTCTTTTCCATTCTCACCTATTGTCTCCGTGCTAACGGTTGTGAATTCCATGATGATGAAGTGATGCTATTGATTGATTTGCCAATTTAATTGAAGCATATCATAGCGCAGAATGAAGCACAACGCCATTTATGGGCATGTGTTTTGTGTAGCTTGACAGTAAGTCGTCATTCCTCGGGTCATTCTATGTCTGCTGGGCTTTTCGCTCGTCCTGGTTGTAGCTATGAGTTTTTTTTGCTCACGATTCTTGCGTTTTAAACAACAAAGTTATAGGCACACAAACACATTTCTGATTTCTAGCTAGCAGCAGGTGGTTTTGCAAAGATTCAAGTAGCTTGAAGATGTTATCAGCAATGTCTGTTATCACACTTTTTAATAGCTCCTGTTGGCTTGTTTTAAATTTAAATATTGACAAAAAAAAAAGATTGACATAATTTCATTAACATGAATTCATCCTAATCTTAAAATAGCTTCTTTTGGTCATTTAGCTTACGTGCTTTCATTGAACGTAACAATGCAGTGCTGTCTCGTGCAACACCGACCGTGGTTATTCAACTTTAAAATTTCATAAACAGAATGAGCAAGTGACCAATAGTGTAAACTAACCTCTTCTAAGGCTGGGGGCTACACAGTGGGGAAATGTTACACAGGTGCGTATGCAACAAGCATATACATGGTGTGCAGCATTGTGAAAAGGGAGGGGTGATGATTTGGGCTCATTTTGCAGACCTGGGCACTTTGCAATCACTGAGGCAACCATGAATTCCTCGATATAAGTATTCTAGACTCAAATGTGATGCCATCTCTCTGTGAGCTCAAGCTTAGCTGAATTGGGTTCCACAACAGGACAATAATCCAGGGCACAAGTGGTAAATCTACAACAGAATGATTTAAAGAGAAAAGAGTTGAGGTGGACCTCAACTGGATTAAAATGCTGTGGTGGGATCTTAAGTGAGTTGTGCAAACCTCCTTGAACTGAAACAGCAAAGAAAAGTGGGTCAAATTGTTGGTGTGGAGGAATTTGATGAAGTCATATAGAAAGCAGTTACCTCAAATTATTGCAGATAAATGTGATGCTGAATCATGGGGTGTACAAAGTTTTTAAGAGGAGTGCATAGATTCCTGTGAAGACTTCATTTTTCACATGAGTGCTGCAAACAGTACAGTTTAATAGTATTAATACTACAAGCATATAGTTAATGATGAGCTCCTTGGTTTACAAATAACATGGATATGCTAAGAACTGCAGTTTGTGCCAGAGCAGATTAGAGGCTGATCGATTTATCAGCGGAACGACGTTATCAGCAAATATTCTCTATTTGTTTATCTATTTTTTATTTATTATGGCTCATAAATGCAAATGTAATGATTTATGGTATGACGATAACATCTTACGAGTGTTCATATTCTATAGTTTGTCCACCAGAGGGCACTCTGCAAAATTCCGTGTTGGCACCAACCTGCTGATCCAAGCAGAGTCGGCAGAACATAAATGAGTAAATGAAAAAGTACACAAAACAACTCTGCTTTTGTTTTTTATGTCTGAAAAAACAGAAAATATCAGCGGATATATTGAAATATCAGATATTTAAATCACCAAATATCTGTATTGGTCCTAAATATCTTGTCCATGAATTGCTTCTACTTCTTTGCTTGCAGTTTTAGTTAGTTTAAAAAAATATATACTTATTAAAAAACACCACAGTTCATATCTTTAGGCTGCAATGTCCTATAGTCCAGCTTTAGCACCTGGTCAGTGGATACTATTACAATTAAAACTGATATTCAGTACCAAATGCTCTCTAAATTGTAACAAGGAATTATCAAATTATTAAAAATTTTACAAAGCTGTTTGTCCTCAGTGAAAAACAACCACATTTAATCTGTCTCTGTCTGTAAAATAGCTGCCTCGTGTCTCATTTTGCCGATTTCTTGTTAAATATTCTTCTATGAAAGATTTCGTTTGGAGACAGAAAGTTAACCTAAGCTAAGGTTTCATATTTACTTTTCACATTTATGCTCTTCAAATACACAATCTGTTTAGGTCATGGGTGACCTTGCGTGTGCCTAAGCCTGTGCATGAGTACATATTGTGTGTGTGTGTGTGTGTGTGTGCTTGTGTGTGTGTTCTTCGTTCTCAGCAGTCCGTGTCCCAAGAGCTACTTATTGTAATACCGTATCACACTCATCCTGCCATCAATCTCTTTACCTAACACATACATGGCCTCCCCAACACACACACACACACACACACACACACACACACACACACACACACACACACTGTGCCCAACGAGAGAGTGCGATCCTGCAGTGGTATTAAGATTGTGTAAGAGAGAGAGCAGGAAGGGGTTAAAATGTCTATAACATTTAGGGAAGGCAGGGACTGTGCTGGCTCTTCTCCCGCCCCTTTTCTCAGCTCTGACCTCACTCTGAAACTTGCTCCCCTTTAAGTCTAATGCATACACACACACACACGCAGGCACGCATGCACACACACACACACACACACACCTAGAGACACTTGTTGAGTCACATGCCTGCATACACACTTGTTCAGCAGTGCACACGCTCACCAACACACACATTTACACAACCAGCTTGTACAGCTCTGTGCACATTCTGTGGCACGTCTGAACAAAAAGTACACACACACACACACACACGCAGATGACAGGACTACTGTGACAGACTGGAGCAGGAGAGCAAGTTTGTCCAGGGAAAGGAAATAAGTCTGTTTGTTCGGTGATTAAAGGTGTAGCAGCCAAAGGGGGTAGGAGGAAGCACAGGGAGAGAAACAGAAGACGAGTGTGTGAGAGAGAGAGCAGACAGACAGAAAGGGAGAGGGGGAAGAGGGCAACAGTGTAGCGTTACATTTAGACCCAGAGCAAAGACAAGATGTACATGGGGGACCGATTAATGGAGCTCTGCTGAGAGTGATGAAAAGCTTTTTCTACAGCCTGCAAGGCAGACAGACGTGCAGCTGGGAGAGTGCAGCCTGGAGGAATTCAGGTGATCAGGACAGATTACATTCAAAAATTTATACGTATCATCCCAGAGAAAGCAAATCTTCACCAGAATACAGGAGCGACAGCTTCGCCCGGGGCGGCAGATTCCATCGTGCCATTCATCCTGGCACTCCTCTGGAGCCGCTGGTCATAGTGCTGGTGTCCACTCCTGCCAGAGGTAATGCCACCTCCCGGGAAGCCGTGGAGAGCTGGACAGCCTGATCGAGCGAGACAGACGAGGAAGCGGGACGGACTTTACAGAGATGAGAGCGGCCACAAGCTGAGGAGAACCAAGAGAGGGAGACAAGCGGAGTCGCCAAGAAGAGGAGGGTGAGGACGAGTTACAGAGAGTAGGCTAAAGAAAAGATGAGTGTGCCAACGAACTGTGGGTTCTTTTACTCTGTGGAACGGAGTATCACAGTGCGGAGTGGGAACATATGGGGATCACCGTGTGCTGTCAACAGGCCTATTGACATCATGCAGAAACGCAGGCGGTAATTAAGAGCTATGTTATTTACTCTCGGTGCTTTTGTCTTCCTTTTTTTCATGTCTTCTTTCATCTCTTAAACACACAGACATACACAGCAAACGTGTCATTATGCAGATGTGCATGAAGTTGTGGAGCATGGGTCTACTGGTAAAACTGGCATTTATTGAAACCAAAGTTTATTTCCAAGTACCTAAAACACTGCATCGCTCGTAGGGTATCACTGTCTATTTTTTTCTTTTAGATCCTTATAGTTCAAACAGGAACATACAGGAGTGACTCTAATGGGATTAAAAAACAAACCTCTTTTTTTGTACTGTATATCTGAATATGGAAGTGTTTAGACTTCAAACTATTTTTATCAGCTGCAATATTCACAAAAACATTTTTTCTTTATCAGTTGTTTTGGTCCAAATCAGCATTTCCTTAAATATATATATTGTTTTAATCACATTTCCTCTTCAGCCACTTTCAGGCATTGTTCCAGATGAGAACAGTGCCCGCTGTCGTGTCTTTTTTTTCATTATGAAGACATCTTGCAGCTTTCAACAAGAGTCAAACTAAGAGAGGGGAAAGGGCTTGTGAAAGTATTAGCTTTTGGATCATTTGAATATTGCAGTATATCCTGGTTGGGGGGGAAAAAAAACAAAAATTCTGGTTGCTGTCCAGATATTTTTTAAATTCATAATTACCACCGTGGCTTATCCAAGAAGGTTTTATAATGTGTTAGGCAGAAAGCAGTACGCAAGTCCAACTGTAATTTCAAATGTGTGTGAGAGATTTAATGCAGACTATACAGTGATGGAGTAGTGAAGTGGAGCAATTATGTAACAGGTTTAATACCTTTACAACAAAAATGGTAAAATCGGAGAAAACACATCCACACACTCTTCATCATTTGGATTTCACTGCTTTACCGAATACCTGCTGCCCTTCAGAGATGCAGATTTTACATGGTGGCTTACTTAATTCATGATTTTTGCTGCTGTAGCAGTGAGCCGGCCTGTTTCTGTTACACATTAACAAAGTTTTCATGTGAAGGAAAACGTCAGGATGTTTTTTCTGTGTGTCTCGCACATCAGTTTAAGAAATCCTGTTTTGTAACGCAATACTTTTTTCTCATTAAAGCTTATCTATCTGACATGCAGCTTGAATGCTGCTGTCCTTCTCATAGGAAAAATTCCCGCAGAACTTTTGTAATTTCACACATAATCCTCAGTGCCAGCAGGGAGGCTCTGAAGGAGGACTCGGAGATAAAGCCGTGTTTACATTACTGTCCTCTGTCCTGTTTCTCAGGCTGGGTCTTTGTTTATCAGATGTAACGCAGAACATTTGTGAGCAGTGGTGCTTTTAACGGTCAGTTGCCCCATATGATTTCATTGCTCTTGGGGACCCGTGCCAGGAAAAGCAACTGACTTCTACTCTTAAACAAGCAAAATTACCTAAAAATGTCAAACTGTGGAGACACTGGACGTTTGCTCATTACGTTGCTGCTCGAATTACTTCCACCCGTGGATCTAAAAAGGTCAGAGCTTTACGAGCAGCAGTCTTTGCTGGAGTAGATCTGTAAATGTGCTCAAAGAGGGGAATCAGAAACCGGGAGGTAGAGATCTTTATTTGGATTGAGTTATTTTATCTGGGAGGTTGTGCTGGTGATGCTGATGGAAGAACTGACTCTTGCTGGAGCCCGAGTTCCAATAAATGGCCTGTTTTCTTTCAGTAATTTGTTACAGGAAGTCCAAGCAGATTAGAAACACATGAGATTATCAGAGACAGCCTTATGAAGTATATGCATTTATTTTATAATCAGTAGTATAAACCATTTTTATGCTCTTTATATCTTTTTTCATACCTCCCCTCTTTTTTTTTATCCTCCCTTTTGTTATTTCTTAGCCAGTCCACATAAAGTAGATCACAGCTGATATCTATGGAGCCAGTGCAGACACTCTGATGTCAGCCTCGGCTCCTTTTGTCTATAAAATATAGTCATGCATGAGTAGATTCCCACATAGGCATGAGATGAACTGACAAATTAAACCTGCACGGGGAGGAAGGATATAAATCTGCAGCGTTTGACATCAGACACCAAACTTAGAGCGTTTCATGTGGCCGCAGTGCGTGATTTAAAGGCCAATTATCTCACTTAACTGCAGAAGAAAACATGAAAGTAGGCCTTCGACTTAGATGGATATGTGTTGAGGTTATGCATGTTTTTACATGTCTGTGAGCGCAGCAGATAGAAGGGTTGGTGCTTTTATGCATGCCATGCTATTTTCTTTAAGTTGGTGGGTGAGTGCTGACGATATTTTTGCGTCCGGTGGTGGTTACTGGTTTCTCCTTTCAACTGTTTTAAACTTTGCTGAAACGTGGATAGAGAAATTCCCACGCAATTCATGGGACAGTCGCAGCTCATCGGCGTGTAAAGCTTTTTTAATTTGAATGTTGTGGAAGTAATATTCGCCTTAAGGTATTAAAATAGCCTGTTAGGCACGTCTACTTTAATTATATTTGCTTCTATTTTGCTGAGAACAGCATGATTTTGGAGAGGGGGCCACAATAGCTGTAATGGTTAGCACCAACACCTCACATCAAGAAGTTCCTGCGTTTGAATCCGCCTGGCTGGCTTCCTCCCACGGTCCAGAACTTCCATGTTAGCTTAACTGGTGATTCCAAAGTGGCTGTAGGTGTGAGTGGTTGTCTGTCCCTCTTTGTTAGCCCTGCAACAGATCGACGACATGTCCAGAGAGTACCGCGCCTCTTGCTCTGTGATAGCTGAGATAGGCTCCAGCCCCACGCTGACCCTGAGTTGAAGTGGAAAAAGATGGAAGAATTGGGTGAATTTATAAAAATATTAAGACCAAATATAAAAACTGGCAGACAGAGACAGCAACAAACTATTTTAATAATACAGAATTTCATCTTCAACCTTTCAGCATGCTGGGGCCCAGCTGGGAGCTTCACTTTTACTCCCTAGTCAAACTTAAAGCCAAACAGTTTTGGAGCTCGCATGCAAGTCAAGCTATAGTAAAAATAAATGCAACACTGTGGTAACTGTAGTTGCATTGTATGGCATGGTAACAATATTTCTGAGTCTGTAAAAGTGGTTTGACTTCATCCCTTATTATGGAAAAATAGATGATGGTGGTAATTCTATTGCAGTGGGTCACAGTTAGTACATTTTTACATTCATGGTGATCTCAGGGTGAATCCCTCACAGCAAACTTTAAAAGCAAACTTTTAAACTGACCAGCGGAAATACCTGCAAAGTTAATCGTCCTCAGCAGGACGTTTATGGCTCTTTTTCTTTGTACCTCTCGTGGGTAAAAGGTTTACGTTGTTATTTTCTGCATAACAAATCACAGAGCCCGCTCTTGTTGTCGGGTCGAAAATTAAAAGCTGGGTGATTAGCTCCATCGATTCGAGCCGTTTCTCTTCTCCCCCTCTCTCGAGCCCATTTGCAGGCAGCTGTGTGTCCACAGGCTGTTGATCTAGTTTACCTCAGCCGTGTCAGCAGAGGGCTGCGCGCAAAATTAACAGTGACACGGAATATCATGCAGGTTTGACAGTGATGGAAGGGATGGAAAAATCCTAAAGATTATTTCTAAATAAACCACTGATGGCAAATACAAGTGTGGGCTTTGTTAGGTGTTTGGGAGTTATGCTCAGGGTAATTTAATATAAATTAAGTGCGTTACAATGCTGACAGTTTTGGCAGTAAAGCTGAGCTTTAGACGTGCGTTTTTAGAAACCCAACACTCTCCCCTGTCAGTTCAACCTGGGAGGAGAGGAGGAGGAAAGAGAAATCTTCATCTGCCTAATTTATCAACGTCTCTAAGTGTGAATGTTGGATCCACTCTAACGCTTTAGATGCCAACTCCTGTTAAGTAGTTTCTAGATAGATGTTTCTTGTTACTGCTTCATTTACGTACACAGACTCTTGTCTTTGAGATAATCGCACAACACTTGTGCCGGGGTCAAATATTATCTGACTTTGCCAGGTCACTGCGGGCTTGATAAATGAATCCAAGCTTTCAGTCGCCGTGCTCATTTGCAGAAGTGATTAACTCATCTTGTGCCCGCTACGCTTCATAACTCTCACAGGTCCTGGCGAAGTAGAGGAGGTTTCTCAGCCAAAAGCCACTTTGTCGTAATAAATGTCTCCTGAAAGTCTTTCCAAAGCATTTCTTAATTCATCAACGCTTCCTAGTCATGGTGTGGCCCACGGGGGAGTGAAGTGACATGGACCATCTGTCTCAGACGGAGGCAGCAGGTCCGCTGATGGGTTGCAGGCCCGAGGCGCACAGACGAGCATGGCTGTGAAACCGCTCTCTTACCTGTGTTTTTAAATGGACACGTGAGTTGAAGACTACTTTGTTTCAGTAGCCGGTGATGACCTCACAGGAAGAGTCATCATGCAAAGGTTACTTATATTTAAAGATGTGGCCTGTATGTGTCTTGGCAGCCGGGGATCAGTCCGCCAGGGCTAGATTATATCTCTCGGTTGGCCTGGGAACGCCTTGGTGTTCTCCCGGTTAAGCTGGAGGAGGTGGCTGGCGAGAGGGAGGTCTGGGCTTCTCTGCTTAGGCTGCTGCCCCCGCGGCCAGCCCCGGATAAAGCGGATGAAGATGGATGGATGGATGGCCTGTATGTGCACTTCAGTTTGTTACAAAGCATGAAAACCACACAGGGTTCTGAAATTGTGTCATTTTCTTCATAAAGAGGAATCAGGTTGCTTGATACAGGCATGAAAATGTGGGCAATACATTAGTATGTAGCCCACTGACTTGTGTTGAATAAATTATTTTTATTGGAAAAGAAGAAGCGTAAAGTTTTTTGTCTTTACTGTCTTGTCTATTTTATTTACAGCTTATAATTATACCCAAAGTGCTTTAGAGACAGGAACATTTACATTCCAGGTCTCCAAAAAAACACCTTCAAAATACATGAAAAGCTGAGAGGTGTATTTTGTTGTGTTTTTTTTTCTTTTTTCTTTTTGCCTGTCCCATTTGGTTCTTTAGCCATCAGAATTGTTGTCTGAAGACCAACAAGGATACCCAATGGATTTACTTTGCCAAATGGATCATCGTGGCATTGCTGTATTGGTCCATTTGATCGACCTTTGTTTTTATTATTTATTATATTTTATTTTCAGATGTTACAGACGGGACAGACATGAGTGAGGGATAGGAAAGGGAGAAAGAAAGAGGAAGGAAAAGAAAAACAGAAGGGGAGAGGGACAGTGAGAAAGGGGGGGAGAAAAAAAATCTCCTGGATCACCTGTTGAGAAAAGAAGAATAGAAAACAAGCAAAAAAAACCCCAAAGCAACATACTAAACACAACGCCATCGCATTAATCTAGCTAAGTGTAAACAGCAGTAAATACTAAATATTCAATGTTGTTGTGCAGCACGCAGGAAAGACAGCGCACAATGTGCTTTGAAGTAGCAGCCAAGAAAGGTGTAATTTAAGTCTACGAGCAGTGAACACCCGTGTGCATACCTATTTTGTTGTGTTAACAAACTGAGTGATTTGTTGGTCATTAAAATACGTTCAGAATTTACAAACTTAATGATGATATTTTTAAGTACCTTATTTTTTATATTTTTATCCAGAAGTCTGTTGACACTGCAGAGACCGTGGATGCACATCCATGCAGCCCTGTACTGATTGTGTGGCTTGTAGGCCTCTCCGGGCCTCTCTGCCTAACAATTACGCGACCAGGTTAGGTCCTTCCGGGTAAACGAGTCCCCTACAGTCTTTTGCAAACCTTAGGTTGGATCTTCTTTCCTCCTTTCTTGTTTGTGCAACTCCAGACCTGCCCCCTGCATTTCACCCCGGCTGCCATTTTCAGTTTGTAGGTCGCTTGATGTCATCCTACATTTGTGACATTCGACATTCAAATGAGCTGTGAGTCGTCCCTGACAGTTGTTTTCACCCTCCTCTGGTCTGAGGTTTGTTGTTAGCAATATTGCTTGTTGTTGTTGTTTTAATGAATCATTTTAATGTGGAAACAATTACGTCTATGAGTAAAGCTGGAATTTAACCCTTTGTTGCCTCACTTAAAACTGTTTGTTTCCAATGCTTGGCTTGATTAATAGTATTTTTTCCTTTGAGGTGCTCCTATCACTGGTCTTTGCTGTCAAGTTTGTTATTTAGAGGAGCGATGGCCACAGCAGTGGTTTTTAGACTTTTCCTCATTAAATGAAATTTGGTTGAAGTTAGATTAGAGATTAGATAAAACTTTATTAATCCCTCGGGTGGGTTCCTCTGGGAAATTCGGTTTCCAAATAGCACAGCACCGACAGAAGTTACAGAATGTGAGCAGATACCATATATACACATATATAAATACAGAGACATATATAAATAAAGAGTATACAAAAGGGATAAATGGAATAAATAGGAATAAGAATACAAGGGAATTGCACATTCAAGTATTGAAGTTTATTGCAATGTTGGATATTAACAAAAAGTATTGCACTACAGCTTAGTTGTTCCCCCCTCCTTTGTCCTCCTGTTTCCCCTCCCTCTCCCCTCCAGAGAGGAGTTAAACAGTCTGATGGCGTGTGGGACAAAGGAGTTTTTAAGTCTGTTAGTTCTTGTCTTTGGGAGAAGCAACCTGTCACTGAACAGACTCCTCTGGTTGTTTATGGCCGTGTGCAGAGGATACCCAGCATTGTCCATAATGTCCAGCAATTTTAGTGTCCTTTTCTCTGCCACTGTCACCACAGAGCTAGCCTTCCTGATCAGTTTTTCCAGCCTGGATGAGTCCTTCTTTGCTGTGCTGCTCCCCCAGCACACCACAGCATAGAAAAGTACTCCAGCAACCACTGACTGATAAAACATCCTCAGGAGCTTCCTGCAGATGTTAAAAGACCTCAGCCTCCTGAGGAAGTGCAGTCAGCTTTGGGCTTTTTTATACAGGTGCTCTGTGTTGCATGACCAGTCCAGTTTGTTGTCCACCCACAGCCCGAGGTACTTGTTGACCACCTCCACCTCCTCTTCCACCTCAAGTTAATACCATGAGGTGGACTTGCATTGAAGTGGCTTTTAACTGCATGGAAATACTGATTTATTTATTATTTAAAATCTGGAGTTGAAGTTAGAGGTTTTCCCATGCAAGGAGTCCTTTATGTATGTGTATGACCCACTGTTCACTTGCAATTTAAACAACAGTTCGCAGTGAAATAGAGGTCAGCTACATATCTATCTTTTGCCAGCAAGATATCCACACATCATTCTACAGCTTGTCGCTCTAACAGCGAGTTTCTCTTTCAGGGTTCATTCAAGGAAAGGCAAAGAGGAACATTTGAAGAAAATGGAATGTGTTTGCAGTGACAGATTCCTTATGCAAGTTCAATTTCATAGATTAGGCACAAAATATGCAAAAAAAAATATCTGGGCAATTTGGCTGCACTGAAATTGTTGGAATTCTTGCAGCTGACAGCGCTTGTGTAAGTGTAACTTAAAACCATTTGTTGGAAAAACGAGTATTTCCTTCTTCCACAGCACCTCTGATTGTGACATCTCACCACTGCCTACACTGTATCAGCTAACTGATGACTGACAGCAAGATTGTCCTCGGCAGTCATTTCACATTGTAAACGGTATCAGAGCTCCACATCTAGACTTTATGTTGTTTTTCAAAGGAAGAAAAATATTGGGGGAAGACAGCTGGGTGACTGAAGCCATCAGAGGGAAAGTCCTGAGGAACCTGCAGTGTTTTACCTCTGACACTCATTTTCTCTAAGTTAAATAAATGCTGTTTGACAAATGTAATGTAATACTGCATGAGTGTGATATATGTATAAATCCTGGTAGTTATTCACCTTGACCGTAGTGAGGAGGGAATCCATCCTTCCAGACTTTGCACACAGTCATTTCCGAGCAATCAGTACTGGACCAGAAAATAAGGTTGCAGCTAAGTGAGTTATGATACTAGATAGACTACTAGATAGTCACCTTCCAAAATTTTTTCCTTGCCTGCAAGAACCGTTCAGATTTTCCTTACAGACATAACAAGAATAATCTAACAACATCCTAACTATTTACTTACCGATACTGACTTCCAAACCCTTTTGTTGCTTGAAATTAGCTGATGGTAATTGTTAATTTTAGTGTTAACAGATATATTCCTCTATAGGACTATCTAGGATTGCCTCTTTAGAAATCATGCATTGTTTTAGGTTAATAGTTAATCACATTAAACGTGAAGTCTTCCTTAACGAGAATAGTAACTTCTTACAGTATGTCTGTACAAAAGCTTTTATGTCTTCTAAGCCAAATGTTATTTATTCAGCAGGTAATAATCTAAGTATAGGTTGGGTCTTCATTTTTTAAGGCAATGATAAGATAAGGCAAATGATTCTGAGTCCCTGTCTTTGTTGTGTGTCTTCTACATTGGATTACACACTTTTAAAACCAGTTTTTACTGGTTCACTTCATTCTGAACAGTGGTTAGACATCTCTATTACCAATGCACAATGTCTATAATTAGCTCTCCTCTGTCACTCAGAGGCTGACCTGCTGGGCCTGTTTTTGTTGGCTGTAAAGTGTGAAAATAGCTAAAAGGTTATTGTTTGTGTTGCTATTCACAACTACTTTCTTAAGCAGTCACAGCTGCAGTCCGGTTTATGTCTGTGCTGCTTTGCTGTATGGTTTGAGAAAGATCTACAGTGTATATAGCAAAACTGCTCTGTGTGTGTGTTTTAGGAGGATTATTCAGGAACAGAGAAACACATTCTTACATATTTAGCTTATTCAGCTAAATGCTAATTTGGCTTTTTGAGAAATACACGTTTGCTTTGTTGTTGAACGTTAGCTCAGAAGCTAACTTTGCTTTGTGTAAGGGGCACAAAATCTACTTATAAGCTCCTGTAAAACTCACTAATAAACATGTCCTATCAACTAAAACATGAGTCCAGCACAGAGCCTCAAATGAGATTAAATGCTCGTTTTGTTTGTTTTCATGCTAAGCTAAGTTTAGCTAGGCTAATTGTCACAAGGCTGTTCCCTTTTTGGGTTAATGGTCCACAAGTCAGTTGTCAGTGACATGACAGACAAGACAACCGATAAGTTTCTTTCCTTAAATCTGTTGTGAGTGCCTTTATTACACATTCATGTGAAATGAGGAACATTTGATCCTCTGTGAAACACCACATGCTTTTTTCAGTCAATATCAAAATCTCAATAGATTTAGTGTTCTCCTGTAGAAAATGTACCCATAGCCTCAGAAGCTTATTTTGGGCCAACTGAGATATAAATAACTTACTTCCTGTAGGTTTTTTGCATAATTTGTCAGACCTGTGTCTGATATTTATTTCACCACTCTTTCATGCAACATTCATTTAGTGATCTGACAAGTCAAAGAGTTTTTTTTGTTTGTTTTTTCTGTTTGAAATCCACATTTCGCAGCATTTAAGTACAGTCCTCTCCATGACCCCCTTTTCTTTTTGAGCCATTACTCGGTGGATTTTCTTGGATGCTTAGAATTTTTTATCATCTTCAATTCAAGGCAAATGACCTTGCATGATGTTCAAACACACTACTTTAACTGCGCCATATTCCAGAGCATGCTTGAGAAGGTAAATTGATAAGATGTACTCATGGAAAAAGGAAACATTTTCCATGAGACGTGTTGTTTTACCATACTTCATTTAAGCCACCCACAGTGTATAACATAATCAGATTTATAAAATAATCATGACATTGCTTTTAGAAAATATTTAGAAGATGCAAGAAACCAATGAAAATATAAGTGTACTTTCAGAGATGGATTGCAGCTGGTGCTCTGGGAAAAAGATAAGGCAATTGTGAATTAATCTAGCTACACTGTCGACATGTAAACACATACCACCTCCATCGGGTTTCTTCACGGCCAGATTCAGTAACGTGATGTTACAGAATAGAAGAAGAAGACGCGCAAGACAAACAACAGGGTGGTCCTGGCTGTGTGTGTGAAGGGCCACACAAAACCAACATTTATCCCAGAGCACAAACTGATGACTTTGTGCTCTGGGATAAATAGAGCTGATTCACCTCTGGGTGAAACAAAATCACCTCTGTGGATTTCTACTGTGACCACTTTTACAACATCTGTTCTCCCTTTGTTCCCATTGTTCTGTGTGCTGAGCTACAGAGTGTGGACTCTTAGTTGCTGGTGTGAACTTTGTGGTCTCACTCAAGCCGGGCGGAGAATGTCTCTCGTGCCTCTTGTGCTGTAATAATTTCACAGCATTGTTGCTTTTGTTTCACACTGACACATTGTCGCATACTAGAAATCATTTCAGATTATCTCCCAAGTTTTACAAAAGCACAATTTTCTCTTGCATGAAGCGAATGCTCTGTGCATCAGTTTAAACAGCGTTTGAATAAACGTCCCAGTTCGTCGCGCAGCTCGGCTTTGGTGCAACTAATTCTACCTCTGGCTGTGTCACAGCAAAGGCCTGGGAGTGATGAATGAAGGTTCAGATGACAGCTTGCCCTGGTTTACGGGCCTATCTCGCCCTTGCTTTCTCCCTCTCTCGCTCGCCGTTGCTCCTGTATTTTAATGCTCCCCAGATGGGATTGACGTTGCCATGACAGGCGGTGACGCAGGCGGGGTGTCAAGTATCAGGGCCACTGACAGGTTGCCATCAATCACACTTGTTACCAGCCAACCACTTAAATAACAAACATGGTAACACCTCTCTCTTTACACCTTTTTTTTTTTTTTTTAAACTAAAAGTCTTTGCCTTGTCCAGGAATGCTGGCTCTAATTGGTCTTTAGACAAGAGAAGTAATTAAGTGTGCGAGTGCATGTGCATTCATGTCCACCTTTGAAGCTTGGTGTGCGAATGCAGATGCCAAATTAGGATGGTTCTATTTAACCATATCCAATCTCCAACAGGTGGCACATTACGCATTTCAGCTGGCTTTTTAGCTTTTATATGAGATTTTATTTTCACCGTCTCTGCACGTATAAAAACTTTTCAGTCAGGGTTTTTTTTTTTTTACAGCGTGGCAATAATTAAGAACAAAAGTAGCTCGGGTTTTTGTTCAGTGATTAATTTGATTTATCTGCAGAAAACTTCGTCTCTACCTCATTATTTTACAATGCGTACAATGTGCAAGTTCAAAGACTCACCCCAAAATCGTCAGAATGCATGTTTTGTCTGTGCTGAAGCTACAATGATACAAATATCTGAATAATAAATTATTAAATGAATAACATGCCTTAGTTTTCTCTGTTCAGACATGAACATTGACTGGCTGTAGCAGTTTCACTAAGGCCCAGCAGAGGGACTCTGTCCTCAGAGAGAATGAATAGATTATTTTAATTCGGCAGGAAGAACCTAAAATACACGTTAGCTATCACTCATCACCAGTTTTATCGGGACTATAATTAACACCTTCCCACACTAACAGGGATATTTTTTAAAAATCCCTTTTTTTTATTCTTGGAGCAGAGAAGAGTGGAGAGTGGGAAGGGTGCCGGAGAAGGAGGAGAGGTGGGCAGGCGGGTGGGTGGGTGCCAGTTGTGAAAAACAAAAAGACAATGGAGGAGTCATTTTTGAAGACCAACCAGCCACGGAGCTTCTGTGGGAGCTTCCTGTTCAGACGATGCGCACACTGAGCTTGAACCTTGACCTTTGACCTCTTAGGACTACAGAATGCCTCAGCTGACAGAGTTAATGCACATTTTGTTAACTG
Organism: Astatotilapia calliptera; assembly: GCF_964374335.1. Lineage (NCBI taxonomy): Eukaryota > Metazoa > Chordata > Actinopteri > Cichliformes > Cichlidae > Astatotilapia > Astatotilapia calliptera. The sequence goes on along the minus strand of NC_137439.1, from coordinate 24,100,242 downwards.
TATAGTTAAAGATTGTGCACATTGGAGGTGTGCAGAAAATACTGGAATATTCTGGTTGCACTGTTCTTACTGTGAAACGACATTACGGGAAAAACTGTAAACTGCTTTTTTCATTTTTTCCGAATATAGAATATCACAATTCAGCTGTTTAGAAAATTATAAACTCCATAACTCACAACTTAACAGCCTCAACAACAACTATTTTTTTCAAGAATAGCATGTGTTTTTGAGTTATTGTTTTACTTTATCACCTATTTAGATCTCCATCGCTTGTTTCCATGGTAACAGCTACTTCCCCCCCCCTTTTTTTTTCTTTTTTGCCACATAAATTAAAGGATTTGTTATAAAACTGTATGAACCACAACTAGAAGATTGTGATTTCACAATGCAAAAATACTACGTGTTTTGTCTGCTGGGGTGCTGGAGTACTAGGTGAGCAGTGAAGTGTCACGAGTGAGTCAGGATTCCCTTTCCTGCACTGGGCTCACAACAGCTCAGCGAGAGATAAAGAGAAAAAAACTGGAAGCGAAAAAAAAAAAGCAGTGGGGGAATGGCGTAGGCGGTATTTTGATCCGCGGTCTAATTTTAGCTCGGTATCGGCTTCAAATAGAAACTCCTCCATAAATATTCATGAATGGAGGGAAGAATCTGCTGCTCTGTGAGGCGGAGATGACAAACAGAGAGCGAAAGAGAGAGAGGAGGGCTCTGAATTCTACCTGAAGGTTATTTTTAGCTGCAGTGTTGCCTTTCTGGATTCACATGCGAACGGAGGTTAAATTTAGCTGCACAGACAGAGACGTGTGGAAATACAAACAGATTCATAATCAGAGCACGCGAGGAGAGCAGCAGGCGCAGCATTAATACAGAGATACGATGAGAGAGATGGGTTAAACTGGAAACATGAAAAGGTGAGGAGAGCATGACCATCTCCTCACCTCAGTAATTTGAGATTAAAATACACACATTGTAGGCGTACATCATTGGGACTCATTGTTTGTATTATTTACACATAAAATTATGATTTTTTTTTACCCCTTGCACACACAGCCTGTCTGTCATTCGTGCACGCTCACTCTAGCAGCCACGCTGGCACAGTCCCACTGTACTGTGTCTGACATTTTAGTCACTCGCACTTTCTTCTGTGATGCAGTCAGTGTGTCTGAATCTGTCACATGGAAATCAGCTTCTGCTGTTATGTAATAGCCAGTAACACACCAACGTCTTGGGGGGGAGAGTACTGCAGAACGCAGCAAGAGAGGAATGAATGCAGTGTTTTCATGCAACTGTAAAGGCTGGATTGTAGCAGCACAACTCTGCAAATGCCAAAGTTGGTCAATCGCTCATGGATTGGAGTAAAAGGTAGTCATTCATGGAGCCAGCAGATAGTTGTGGTTTTGCTCAGGTTGTGTCAAATGTCAAAAACTGTTGACCATGTGAAAAACACATTATTACTCCCCACCTTCTATACTGTGCACTCACTGACCTCCGACTTTGTTAGCTACACCTCTCCAACTGTTTGTTAATGGAAACATCTGCCAGTTGAATGGCAACAACTTGGTGCAGGTAGGCGTGTAGCCATGGTCACTTTGAAGTCGAACATTTAAACCGAGCATCAACTGCTGTATGCAACACAGTGTACAGTGAGTATATATGCGACATGGCAGTTGTTAACATCTTTCAATGTGTGCATTTTGTTACACTCTAGACCCCACACAGCTGCACAAGAATCTGATTTTGTGGTAATTGTATCACTGACATTTTGGGTTTGTGTGTTATTATTCTCTAACACTTTGGAACCCATACCTACGCCATGAGATTTTTATTTTGAAATATTGGTTTCCCCGTTCTGTTTATTTGAAAGGGATCAAGTGTGTCTCAGCATCTGCCCTTGCAAAATCCTTCATGTTCTGCTAATGGTTGTTTTACTAAAGTGTGGATTTCTATTCTGGAGATCCTCACGCTGTTTAGCAAAAGGAGATGCGTTGCCAAACGGAGCTGCTGGCCGAAAGTCTCCGAGGCTCAGAGCAACGCTGTGGGAAAGTAGAAATGTAGATCACAGGAGAAACATGCCTAGACTGTGAAGAAGGACCTTGCCGTGCCTTCGTTTGTTGTTTTCCTCTGTAGTCAGACGGTGTTTTTCAGGAGGAACTCCTCTTCACCTGACGCTGCGCTATTTTTAGACTCGCCTCTCTCGTGTAACCCACGTCAGTACTGTGCTGCTATTTTTATCTCTGCTGTTCGCTCACAGTCGGGATTCATCTGTATGTACACGCGCGCACGCGGACACATACACATACTTGTATCACGAGAGCATCACATTATCTAAACACATTTCATGCCTTTACTGTTTCTCTGCATGATGATTGTGTAGCTGTGGAGTTCAAGTACGTCCAGGCTGGTTGCCTGACAGCCTCAGGTTTCGCTTGATTCGCTGTTTCAAATGCTATACTATCTTTTAATGTTAAATATATTAATAATGAAAAATGGGTCCATCCTGCCAATCAGCTGCTCTTTTTTGGATCACTCTAATAACACACTTAATGGATTTTAGCGGTTAGTTATCCTATTTATAAATCAGCTATAGCATTGCATGCAGCCACCAGTGCTGAGAGCTATTCTTCCTCTTTGGATCTCATCACCTCCTCATTTTGGTCTCAGTCTGACTTGGATGTGTTTTCTTATCCACCATTGTTGCTCGGCTTGAATTGTGGTGCTGATTTTAGCTTACTTCCTGAGCTGTGAGCTGAGCTCATATATATCACAATGTCTTATCCTTTTTTTGTCACCCTTCTAAATTTGAATTTTGAGTTTTTTTTACTTCTATGTTACACTATTTCCTCTTCAAGAAAGGACAATATCAGATTGAAAGCTTGTGTGATAGAAGTCTTTATAAGGTCTGTAGCGATGTTTTAGATATGAATATTCCATCTTTTAGTAACTGTGTCCATGTTATTGGCACCAGAGGAGCAGCAGTCTGGTTAACTTGTAACTGGAATTTTGTAAAACGTTTGTCTGTCAGTTTGGTCTGAAGGGAAATGCTTATTCCCACATTTATTCTCCCTTATTCTTTTTATTTTATGGCTGTTGCATTTATACTGCCTGCAGCTCTTAATGGAGCTCGTTTTCTCACCTCAGTGCATGCTGACCCGCTTGACCAGCCACTCGGTGTATTTCCAATAACGCTGTTGACAGCTGGTTTTCGGTTGCTCCTGCCTGATGCTGCAAACAGTCACAAAGTGCTGAACTGTATTTGTGTGACAGACTCAGGGATATATTCATACACACCAGCTATTGTACACATAAATGCACACATTGCAGATATTCTGTGGGAGATATTTTATGGCACTGTGTGTCTAAGAATGGAAAAACAAGCTTTCCAGGAAGCATGGACAGTTTGGATGGATTCATTTCTTCTATTTCCTTTCCTGATCAAATCTACAAGCTGGTAAATTCCTAAATAGCCTCTTAAGCCATCTAACCTTAATAAATTCTCTTTGCATTTATGTCTTCTTAGTTTTGATGTGGAGAATGGATTGTCTGTGGGACGCAGCCCACTGGACCCTCAGGCCAGCCCTAACTCCGGTCTGGCCCGACCGACCAATTTCCCTCACAGCCAGCGGAGGGAATCTTTCCTCTACCGCTCTGACTCCGACTTTGACCTTTCACCCAAGGGTCCCTCCAGAAACTCCTCCACTGCCAGTGACCTGTAAGTCCACCAGTTGAAACTGTTAATCCTCTGTCTCTATGTATTGAGAGGGGCCTAAAACAAACCCTTTGGATAAATCCAATGCCCCGCCTAGGAATCTTGTTGCTTTACATGTAGTAATCTGTTGATATCAAGTTCTCTAAAAGTAAAAAAGAGCTTTTTACATCTGAAAAACACGGGTAAAAGTTTTCAAAGTATCAACAGCCATTCCTGATGCTGTGCTTTTTATCCTAAAGGAATACCACTAGGATCACATGGATCATATTTGCATTTCTGCTTTTCTGTTCTTCTCTATCTGTTTGAGCTCAGAGGTTTCCGGGCTGGAGAAGCAGTTTTGTGCCTCGATTTACGTGCTGGCTCCCTTACCTGTTTGCAGTTTGAGTTCTGAAGCCAAATTGTCATGCAGTTTAACTTTTTTACTTGTTTTTCATAGAGTGAGGAGGACTGTTAAGAAAGGTCCACCTTGAGAAGACTGAGCCTTCTCAAATACTTTATTAGGACATGCTATGTATTGCTTGCAGCTGTTTTCCCATCACAAAGTGCTTGAATGTCAAATCTATTCCACTGGGATTCTAAAGAAAGGAATATTTTGTTTGTTTTTCTGTGTGTCTCAGTTACATCCCCAAGCAAGACATTATAGATTTCACGCTATCTAAAAAAAAAAAGAAAGAAAGAAAGAAAACCTTCAGTTTTGTAATTGAAGCAGTCACAGATTTCTTCAACCTCTTGCCTATCTGTTTTTAAAGGGAAGAAAGCTTGAAGCATTGGGAAGTCAACTGGTTGTCATCTCGGTGAGAAGAACATGATAAACAAAATAAATTAGGGCGAAAATAAACCCACACTGGCTCTGTCCCCTGAAGGCCTCTTCTGCATTCCCTCTGGATGGCTTCATGATCATTTCCCTCCTTTCTCCCGATGACTAAATATCAAAAACCTCTCTTGTGACCCCTGTCAGGCTCTCTAAAACACCCCGTTCTGTTTTGTTTGTTCTTGCATGCGACGCTTAATCAGAGCGGAGTCAAGTATAATAACACACTTTTGGGTTTTTTTTACTCATATTTAACTGTTCATAACGTGTCGCCCACCCTTTCCACCTCACCCCGACTGTTTCCTCACCGGCCTCACTAGAAGCAGTGCATGTCTTTAATAAATTAAAATAAACTATAATAGATACGAGGAAGGTTTCTTTTTATCACTCTTTGGTATCACAGTTTAGGGATTTATAGTTGAGCTTCTCAGTATTTTGTGTTTTTTCATGCTTTTTTCCTCTTGTGTGTCTTTTCTGCAGACATACAGAAGACATGATAGTCACACCGTTTGCACAGGTGAGTCCTCTGAAATCTTTTCCAGTCAGCCTGTTTTACTTATTGTGTTATTTGAAAATTTGGCAGATGGACAAATTAAGAAAAAAAAAAAAACAGCCTCCAGATGGTATGAGACTGGGTTTTAGTGCTCTACCGGAACATCCCCTCAGGATCATGTTGGCCCTGCGACAGGATCAGCATCCCGCTGGTGTTGCCTAGCTCTTGCGTGGGATGTGCGTCACTCCTGTGCTCACTTTACACAGTGAAAGGAGCTGAGAATCCAATACTGCTGGATCATGCTGTTTAAGATATGCATGGTGGCAGATAAGGCTCATGCATGGATCAAGTCTGGACATCTGATACTCTGTGGGCTTTCTCCTCATGCTGAGTCAGTGTTTGGTGACAGATGCAGTGGCAGACGTGACCTAGAGGAGTGTCAGTGATGCTATGAAAACATCAGAAAGGGAGTGGGGGATGCCTTTGGGTAGCACATCTGCCAAGAGTGGAGAGCCACAGTATCAAATGATAGTCAGTGATTTGTGTTGAGAAGCTCTTGTTCAATGAAAGTGGAAGCTTTTATGAGCATTTAAAGCTACACTTCATCACATTACAAATGCGTCATTTGATGAACTCATACATTCACTCCTTTGTTCCTCTCGTAGGTCCTCGCCAGCCTGAGGACAGTCAGAAGTAACTTTGCCGTCATAACCGGCCAGCAAGATCGCACGGCCAGCAAGTAGGCGTTTTGGAGACTTCCTAAGTCTTTTTGCTCTTTCACCACCACACCTGACTTGTGTCTTTAATATGTTCACTTTGGATGGTCTCTGTCTACAGAACACGATCTTCAGGCAGCAACCCACCATCCATGTGCAAGACCAGCCTCGCAGGTTGGTAGCGGCTTTGGAATGAGATATTTACTTATTAGCCCAAAATACACACTTGTTAAAAAACAAACAAACAAAAAACACATACACACACACACAAACACACACAGATGGCAAGGATATTAACACGATTGGGAATCGGGAAATCTGGGTTACTGGAAACACATCACAGCTGTTTAATTAGTAAGCGAATGTTGTTCAACAACACATGAAATCCAGTGGTGGGCAAGTATTCCAGCCATGTGCCTGTAATGATGATTTTTTTAATGCTTATTGTAAGTCACTTGTATCCTCATCCCATGGATACAATTACTATGAAACAAAATGCAGCTCAATATTTGAGAGGGAAATACCATTAACATTTCCTCCCCGATGAAATTTAATATATATATATATGTGTGTGATATACATACAGAGGAGCCTCACCAGCAGCTGGCCATAGAGACTCTAGATGAGCTGGACTGGTGTCTGGAGCAACTAGAGACGCTGAAAACCCGACACTCTGTCAGTGAGATGGCTTCCAACAAGGTACTTTAACAAAACACTAACACACTACCAACAGCCTGCTAAGTTAGACTTTTAGAAGCTGGTAATTTAGGCAACTGAAAGACTGAATGAAAGTTTGTTGCTCTTTTGGACATTTCACAAACACACACACACACACACACACGAGTGAATCTTGCAGTTGTAGAAAATGGATTAAGTGCAAGGTTGGGAGCTTAAATGGCATTGTAAAGCGCTTTGGGTGCCTTGAAAAACGCTATATAAATCCAATCCATTATTATTATTATTAAACATCTGCTGTAGTTGCTTAAAAGACGTATGAGGGTCAGAGAGATGAAGTTTTGAAGACAGGGTCCTCTGGTCCTGCTCTAATTGCAAGTTGGAAGCTTATTGGACTGTCCTTGTATATTTTGGAGGGCTTTTGGTATAGAAAGCACCAGAGAACAAACCTTGGAGGCTGATTATGCCGTTATTCCTGTATATGTCTATTTTTAGACCTCACCGCTGGGAAAGGTGCTCAATCTGCAGCCGTGCGGTCATTTTCTTCCAGCTTACTGTTGTCATTTCCCCTTTTTGAAATGAAATGCAGCCGATTTCTTTTTAGAATGGATAATATAGACAGTACATGAGGCATGTTCATTTTCATGCTTTATGAATTGATGTATTCTTTGGCTGTGCTTTTTTCCTGCCCAAATTAGAAAAGGCCCCAAATACGACACTAAACCCAAGGATTGTGTGTGGCCTCTCGTAAATACAATTACCATCACCGATGCTTTAACCAAGCTGAAGGCTCATTAACACAAAGAATCCATCATGAAAATATGAATAGAAGCCCCCATCTGTCCGCAGATGGAAGAAGCTTACATGCATAGGATGATTCCCGGCATGCAGATGGGGACTAGTAGACACCTCGCGGCCCTACCTACCTGCTGAATCATATGCAGAAACATGTGAATGAGTAGTGGGAGTGGGAGAGATGTTGCACTGGATGAAATGGAATCCTCACCGTGCATGCTTCCTCCATCCTTCCCTCTCCTCTCCGATCAGCACTCACAAACACCCACTTCATAGAAGCGTCCAAACATAAGGAAACAGACCTCTTCTCATCACATAAATCTGAATTACATTATTAACCAATCACGTACCGTGCCTGCTTCCTGCTTCCTGCTTCATGCATAAACCATTCCACACGTCACTCACGTGGCAGCGGAGGGGAGTTTCGCTGGAGGCACCCCCCCTCCCACGCCCACTCCTCTCCCCAGCCCCCACAATTGCTGCAGATCAGTCAATGAGCTAAAGAAAAGAATTATCCATGCCGGCCCTTGGGAACAACGACAGGTGCATGGGAGGCTGAAGTGAACAATGTTTCTGCATCCCTGACGACCTTATCGAACCGCTTTGTTAAACTGGATCTTTACTGACCCTAGAAAGGGTCTTTGAGCAATCGTGCAACCACTTTTAATCACTGAGTTATTTATATGTGAGTAGGGTATTTAAGAAAGAGCTTTTTACATGCCGCATAGGCATTTTTTTCCTCCTCTGATGGTAATTACTACCAAGTTTGAATTTTGTATAAAAGTGAATAAATCAGCTTAACATTAAGACCACTGTAATTATCCTTCAATATTTTCTATCTGCTTCTGAGCACGATTTAGCTGTGAGTGAACTTTTGAAGCCCGCTTTAAGCATTTCTTTGTCAAAGCATTTTGTCTTTTGCTCCTCTGATTGTGTTAATGGTCAGGGCACCCAAGTCTCTGTGGTGCGTGATGTACTATTTTTATTTTTGGCTACAAGAATGAACCCTCCTCCCCATCCATTCAAAGCTTTTCCTTCATACCTTCAAACTTGGTGCACATGGTGTGTCTCACAACCTCACTCTGCCCTGCCTACTGTGTATGTCTCGTGGCCAATGACGGCTCTCTGTTTCGCTACACGCTGCTGCAGCGGGTGTCTGATTGGCTGCTATTCTTAGGCATTTTTGAAAGGAGGTGGAGATTAGAGTACCCCATTCTCCCTCTGTTTACACACATAGTGGGCAGGCAGTAACTGAGTGGATGAGGGAGAGTCGGGGAGAGTCTGCCTTCTCTGCCTTGCATCCTGGCATCCAGCAGCATTCCCACATACATATGCTTCAATTCTCCTGTTCTTCCACAGACTTATAATCAAAGCTTCTGCAGCACTCGCTGGTGGATTTTTCCGAGACGGGCAGCTTTGTCGAACAGGCGTGTTAAACCTGAGAGCTCACTCGTTTTATTTTTGCTCCCATGCTTGACTTTACGCTGAAATGCCAGAAGTGACTTATTTCATCTCCATCTCGTTGATGTTCATTCAGGTGAGGAGAGGGGAGGAGAGGGATGAACTGGATGGGAGGGTAGGAGACTCCCTGAGGTTCACGTGTTGCTTGTTTTCTGACTTTCTCTGAGACTCAACACGTCTTATGTCAGCATGATCTGTGGCATCTGCTACTTGTATTTGACTGAACCGTTTGCAGGTTTTGAGAGAGAGTGATTTGCTTGTAAAGTGTTTCTTTTCTACGTTGTTGTTAAGAGATAACTGTTGTTCCAGCAGGCGGCTGAGTTGATCCGACCTAGTCTGTCCACAGTTTAGCAAACAGAGTGTTTGATCAAGCTCATTGATGCTTGCATGTGTTTGTCCTCAGTTCAAGAGGATGCTGAACCGAGAGCTCAGCCAGCTGTCAGAAACCAGCCGCTCAGGGAACCAGGTGTCTGAATTCATCTCCAGCACCTTTCTGGGTAAATATGCCGTCTTTGTACGCTACACACTGCTGCACATACATGTAGATATGCATGTAAATCACAGGACAGTGCTCAGACAGGAGTAGTTGAAATGCATGACAGCAGGAAAGTTAGTGTTAGTGGTGAATTTCTGTTTTCATCACTGTTAACTGGATGACTTTCACTGGCAGAGAAACAACATGACATGGACATCATGTCTCCCCCGACCAAGGAGAAAGACAAGAAAAAGCGTCCTATGTCCCAGATCAGCGGTGTGAAGAAGGCCACCCACAGTCCCAGCCTCGCTCCTTCAACCATTCCTCGATTTGGGGTCAATGCTAGCCAGGAAGGACTCCTAGCTAAGGTGTGAGGACTAGTTCATTTGTTATTTCCCTGAGGCTAATTCTCTATTTTTTCCCACATACTGAATGTTGTTTAATATACTTTGTATTTATACTTTCTCACTGACAGGAACTTGAGGATATAAATCGATGGGGTATTGACATCTTTAAGGTCTCTGAGTATTCTGGGAATCGCCCACTGACAGTCACCATGTACACCATTTTCCAGGTACCACATCACAGCACACAGCGTACTGTATGGCTCCTGTACTTTATAGCCTCAAACACGGCAAAGCAAACAAGTGCATAATGAATTTACTGAAGTCAATGAAGCAATGACTTAGCAGACGATTTGTAATCAGTCATTTATCTTTACCTTGGATGAGCCATCCTCTCCTCTGCTGTTGCAGGAACGTGAGCTGCTGAAGTCCTTTAAGATTCCAGTGGATACTTTCATTACCTTCACAATGACTTTGGAGGACCACTATCATGCTGATGTGGCCTACCACAACAACATCCATGCTGCAGACGTGGTCCAATCAACACACGTGCTGCTGTCCACACCTGCACTGGAGGTAAACGCTCAAATACACAGTCCAGGTTGATGCCCTCACATACACGCACGCATACACACAAAACTAACTGTCTCTCTTTGTGTGTCATCCAAGGCTGTGTTTACTGATCTGGAGATCCTCGCTGCGCTGTTCGCCAGCGCCATCCACGACGTGGATCACCCCGGAGTTTCCAATCAGTTTCTCATCAACACCAGTGAGTTTGCTCGTAGCTCTGCAGGGATTATCTGAATGTGTGTGGGTGCTGAGTGTATTTAACTATGTAGCTGACGAGATCGTGATTTATTTTACATTCAGAGTTTTTTATGCCTTTTTGTCTTCAGACTCAGAGCTGGCCCTGATGTACAATGACTTGTCAGTGCTAGAGAATCACCACCTGGCTGTAGGCTTTAAGCTTCTGCAGGAAGACAACTGTGATATTTTTCAGAATCTCAACAAAAAGCAGCGTCAGTCGCTTCGCAAAATGGTCATCGACATGGTGAGTGGACCATTAAGATCGTAGACGTGCAGTAGCTCCACTCAGCTTAGGCCTTCTTTTTCCCCAGTGACTTCTGTTTGGTTTAATGTGTTTAATGTTGTTCTTGCAGGTGCTCGCCACAGATATGTCCAAACACATGAACCTGTTAGCAGACCTGAAGACCATGGTGGAGACTAAGAAAGTCACCAGCCTGGGAGTCCTGCTTTTAGACAACTATTCAGATCGCATACAGGTGAGAACTCTTTTTATACAAAGATAGAATCAATCTAATCTAATCTATATATTTGACATGTGACAACACCTGTTTAATTTGCCACTGCAGGTTCTTCAGAACATGGTACACTGTGCAGACCTGAGTAACCCGACCAAACCTCTCGAGCTGTACCGCCAGTGGACAGACCGCATCATGGTGGAGTTCTTCACACAGGGAGACAGAGAGAGAGAGAAAGGCATGGAGATCAGCCCCATGTGCGACAAGCACAATGCTTCAGTAGAAAAGAACCAGGTGGGGAATAACCTAAACCGCGAGCTTAGCCTCAAAATCAAATTCATGTATTTTTCCTCTTGGTGCTGTTCGTCAGCCTAGATTTAGATTGTTCTGTTGTGAGGGGGTTTTGGAGATCCCTTCTCTTTTATATAATGGAACTAAAAAGGCACTGAAGTGGTCCTCAAAATACATTTTATGATGAACCTGATGGTTAATGATAGGGAGACAGCCTGTAAAAATTAGCCGTATCTAGCTTCATGCTTCCTGTGGTTGATGGATGTAGACGTCAGGAAGAAAACTAGTTCGGATACAAAACCGCTCACGGAAAGATGCAGTTCTTTGATTAAGTCAAAGCATCACTGCTGAGTTTGTTATTCGCAGTCTTAAACATTGCTTTCTCTTTCAGGTGGGTTTCATCGACTACATCGTTCATCCTCTGTGGGAAACATGGGCCGACCTGGTGCACCCTGATGCGCAGGACATCCTGGACACGCTGGAGGATAACAGAGAGTGGTATCAGAGCATGATCCCCCACAGCCCATCACCTCACCCAGAGGGCCAGGAGGAGGAGGAGGAGGAGGAGGAGGAGGAAGATGCCTTTGCAGGGGAAGCTTCGGCACATGGTCGGGGTAGCGGGTCTGCTTCTGCTGACAAGTTTCAGTTTAAGCTGACCTTAGAAGAAGAGGGGGAGTCTGACACAGAGAGTCCACCTGAGGAAGAGGAGGGCCACAGCAGCAGGAGGCATGAAATCTACAGATCCGATTCGGCCTCTCATGTATCTCGAAGGCTTCCCAAAATGCTTACAAGTGACTCGGGCAGGACGTTTTCTTTAGACTCTGAGAAAGATATGGCAGAAGAAAGAGAAGAAACAGATGAAGGCGTCTCTGGGGTTCCACGCTTTCGAATTGGCACATAGCACCAGTCAATAGTTTCGACTCTTTCGACTTTCTTTCGTTTAATTATTCTTGATTTCAGTGCCTCGCCCTCTGTCACACCCCACCTTCCACTTCGAGCAAACGCCACCACCTCTGTTTTTCTGCAGATGGGGTTTAAGAGCAGGACTCAAGGTGGGGAGTACGGGAGTGCGGGAGGCTGTGGGGGAGGACTGAGAAAGTCTGCAGTTTCACACAGCAGTCACTTGCACTGGAGAGAGACAGATAGCCCCAGTCGCTGTTCCAGTAAGGACAGGAAATCTGTGTCTCTCACTCAGACAAATTGTGGCTGAAGTTCCACAGAGACGATAAGAAGTTAGAAAAATACACGCTTTTCTACCAGCTAACCTAAAGTCCGCTACGACTAAAGACAGACGTGTCTTCCTCTAATGGAGTATTTTTTTGTGTGAAAGAAGCGAGGAAGTGATGAATGACTGCGAAAACACAACAAAGTCTTTTAAGACTTCTTGCCAAACTTGCAAATGCTGGTTTGCCTGCCTTTTGGGGGTTTTTTGGTTTTTAATTTTTAGTAAGTTTTTTTTTTTAATTCAGTTGTCTGTTATTTAGATTCACACACAGTAAATTGAAGCTACAGCTAACAGCAAACTTGAAAGAAGTGTAAGCAAATTCATAGCACAAAAAGAAGAGCTATGAAGGATTTTTTTTTTTTGCAAAACACCTTAAATGTAGCAGATATTTGAAGTGACTCTATCACTGTGTTTGTATACATGCAGTAGCACTCCTTTCAGCTGGTGTTGCACAGCCGATTTAATTGTACTCAGCAGGCAAGTTGCTTTAATGATTATAACGACTGAGCTGGCACCGCATATTATTTTTTCTTGTTTTCAGATGTATTATTTCCATTTTTAATAATCTTAATGAGATATAGTCAGCAACAAAACTGAGCCAGGGTCAGTGTAGCGTTAGGCGCTCTAGGAGTTACATCCAGAGCGATGTGGGCTGTGCTTATGGTGCCTCCCAGTGTCCACATGTGGAACTAAAGTTCTGGTACTGTGGTAAATGATTTGCAAGTTCTTACATTGAAAACCTATTTAACTGTAGGACTACCCAAAAAAATGTCGGTTATTTTTCTGTTTTTGTTGCTTTATTGTTTGGATTATTTTTATTTGATTTGATGTTTGGCGCCCATTTTATCAGTTTGCCTTCAAGTTTTAGCACTTTGCAGTTTTGTTCATAGGTAGCCTTCGTTTTTGTCTGTTTTTAAGGGCTCGAGCCAAAACATGAACTCATTGGAGGCTTTTGACTGAGAAACACTAACTAGCACAGACATCATGAAAAAAAAAAAAACATAAAAAGAAAAAAGAAAAAAAAACCTCAGTGTCACAGTAGAGTTACGAGTACATTAAGCTATTACAGTTCCATTATTCTTACTTCACAGCATCTACCTACTGAAATAGTGTTTTTGGTAACATCCACTAGCATAGATTACTGCACTAATGAGGGCAGTGTCTTGATGAGGTTGTAATGACAGATGTTAGCATCGCTGTAACTGTAAAAACCCAGGAGGTTACAAAGAGCCAGTTCCCTGTGCCTGAATCTCCCCTCTTTTTCCCCTCTCATTGATGAGTACTTTGCTCTCCACAGGGACACGCCGGTAGTCAATGACAAAACAAGTGCCAAGCAAGCATGACACAACCCGTACTGTAATTTCCATTTTGCCACTGGCTACTTTCCATCAGTGACTGATAAAGTTGGTTGATTGTAGCACCCAGTGTGCCAATCTGACCTCAGTGTCTCTGCTCTTTTCTCTCTCTCTCTCACTGAACTCCTGTTCGAACCGTAACAGTAACTGATATTGTCTTAAAACAGTGACGTGTTTGTTGTCCGGGTGAATGAGTTTTCTTTCTCATGTTTTTCTTTTTCTTTTCTTTCTTTTGAAGTATTTGCTAAAAAGAAGGAAAAAAACTCAAAGCACTTTGTACGGTTCTCTCACACTTCTGCACTTTTCTGTTGACGGACGGCCTGGTAGTTTAATTGAATTGGATGAGCTGGACCATTGACGCTCAGAAGGGCTGAAGTTCCTTGTCTTGTCTTGTCTTTTCTTTTCTTTGGTCCTTTTTATAATGAACTAGTTGACTGTGCAAAATAAGTGTTTTGTTGAGATGTGTGACATTAGCTGCCGGATTCAAACACTATGAAAGTAATGCAGAGAACTTACCAAACTCATCCTGTCGAGAAACTTTTTTATTACCATGAAACAGTGTAACTTATGTTTTAAATGTGTGACTGAGCTTTCTTTCTTCCTTTTTTTTTGTTTTTTTTTTTGAAGCCTTATTTTTAACTTGGGATTTTTTTCTGGTCACTGACATGCTGGAGTAAAACATGTGCAATCCTTTCTGTAGCCGACGACTCAACTCTCAAAGATGCCTTCAACACCAAAGGACTATTTAACAACATTATAACCAGCACAACATGCAAAGAGTCAGTGTGTGTCTCTCTGTGTGTCACTAATTCATAGTGTTCTTTTTCCTCACAGTACTTTGTGTACAGTTTATTTATTGCTTCTGTATTACCTGTCAGCAACGATGTGACAGACAAGTAGCTTTTTTTTTTAGTCTAAGGTTTTAATACTCACACGTGGCTTCATGTGTGAGAAACTTTTCCTTTTCACTTCTAATATAAAATTATACATGAGCGAATACTCACTTTCACTTTTCTCTTGGTGTAAAAATTGCTGAGTGACAGATTTCCGTCTGGGTTTTCTGGATCACGTCCTATCGCCTGTCTTCCTCTGTCATCACTGATCTGATCGCATCACGTGTTCTTAAAGGATCTCGGAGTACGTGCACTCATCTGAAAGCTCTTTGACTCTTAGTGAAGATGTCACGTTGTCGAACAGCCTCAACAGCCAACCAAGACCAGTATTTCTGTGCGTGGAGATTTTTATGAATGTGTGTCATAAACTGAAACTCTGCAGCTTTGACAATCCAACTCTGCTGTTTAACTGTGGCTGCGTTAGCCCTCTGTCCAACTAGAACTGTATGCCTTGCCAATAAAGGAAAAGCTCTTCACTTTGTGATGTCCCGTTTTCTCCTTTTATGAGAAAAGCAAGTCATAAATGCATTTATCACTTAAAGGAAATGAGTATTGATTACTGCTTTTTTAAAAGTAGCTCCAAAGAGAATGCGTTTCTACGTGACACTGCAGACAAACATTGTTCAATGCTAATTTTATTTTCAGTTCTAATTTCCAAAGGGTGGATCTCGCTCTGTGAAAGCTCCAGCCTCGTGTCACCTTAAGTGGATAACAGATTAAGATGATAAATGGTTGTATTTAAAGACATCTTATCTTAAAGACCTTATAGTATCATATCACCCCAACAGAGCACTTCACTTTTGGACTGCTGGCTTACTTCTTAATATATTTAAAAGTAGTTTGAGAGGTACCTCTTCTGTGGAAACAGCTCCCAGTTTGTAATGTATTTAGGTGATTCACAGACACCCTCTCGACTTTTAAGATAAGGCTTCAAACTTTCCTTTATGATAAAGTTTATGGTTAGGGAGTGGATCAGGTGACCCTGGATAGTCCCTACCACTTGGCATTTATCATTAATTATTATTCATGTCTAGTTTTCTTTCACAACCTGTCTTTTGTTCTGTCTCCCTTCACTCCCTTCCCCTCACGGAGCCTGGTCCTGCTCGAGGTTTCTTCCTGTTAAAAGGAAGTTTTTCATGTCACCAAGTGCTTGGTCATGGGGGTCATTTGGTTGTTGTGGTTTTCTCTCTTTTATTGTAGGTTTGTTGCCTTACAATATAAAGCGCCACGAGATAACTATTGTTGTGATTTGGTGTCATGTAAATAAAGCTAAATTTAATCAATTTTAATTGAATGTATTGAACTGAATGCTGAGTTTTGGAGATTAGTGCAAAATATGTATTATACATTGCAATTAAAATGTAGTAATAAAAAAAATTAAGAAACACAATGCTATACATCAAGGAGTGATAAGATGAATATTTATTTCTGTATTTTATCCTACCTAAGTACTGCACCAAACTTTAATCAGTTCGAGACACAGAATACCCAGTGGTACTTAGAGTAGAGTTTTACTTAACTTTATCAAACTACAGGATGGTTTATGCATGTATGTTAACTCTCATGTAACTCTCAAATTCTCCGAGTTTGTTTTATTAGAGCCTGTCCTCTCTTTTGGCCAATTTAAGAAAGAAAACGCACGCAGCGCTGTATGGTCACTCTGGCAATGTTGAAGTCTTTTCTCTTCTCTGATTGGTCAAGTCTCATGCCAATCATTCTTACACTTAGCAACTGCTTATGCCGGAGGCAGCCAATCAAGAAGCGTAAGAGCTACTGCAGGTGCAAAGCAGGGCTAGCCGCTGCAGTAAAGCCGAAGAGAAAACCCATTTCATGGTAAATTCCTGCGTTTTTTGTTATTTCTAGGCCTTGTCAAGTGTGACAGTAGCAGCAGAAAGCATGTGGGTTATAAATCGGTTATATAGTCTGAGATTTTGATAGCGTGTTTAGCCGTAAATTAAGAGGAGTAACCTTCATTTGACATAGCTGGGATGCTTAGCTAGCCCCTGCTGCCACATATAAATACTAGTAACGGTGGCTGTTGTGTTAGCATTAAAGGTACCCGAATTCAGATTATTTGTAGAAACACCTCCGTTTTATGCGCAATGCGTTAATTTATTTTAATCCCCTTTGTTACCTTTCGTGGTGACTAAGGTGCATGAAAGCGCGTTATAGTGTTACCATGTATTTCTCTAGCTAAAGTGAACCAACCTGTCAATTTCTGGCTTATTCTCAGCGGAGCTAAGATCCGGTGTTAATTGGTGGTGTGGTTCAAGCCATTTAAATTAGCGACGTGATGTGAGAGGGCACTACTGTTTGGGCCGTTTCCAAAATACAATGCCCTACGAAGCACATTCTGGCCCACTTATGGGCATCCATAATTGGCTGTACAGCCAAGCGCTTCGCGCAGGTCCCAGCCCTCCCTGGATGGGAAAGGGTAGTCAGTTTAGCTGACGCTTAGCCTGCTAAGCCTTAGTACTTCCGGCCTCTTATCTGTGTGGAGTGGAGGCGTGCATTTCTTATCCAACCTATGTTGATATGACGTAGAAACGCTCGTGTCTCTGATCTGTTTTTGGCTGGATGTGACGCAGCATCTGAGCGAAACGGCATCAGTTTTCATTCCTGTCCTGATACATCCAAGGCAGTAGCTTAAAATCTCACGCAACAGACCGTAATGCCATTATCTAGCCCCATCAGGGGTATGCATGAGGCTGTTTTTAGTTATGATCTCGTGTAAGATTGCAGTAATACCCTCTATCAGACCATCCTTGTAGTGCTGGAAACTTACACAAGTTTATGGCTATATTTTTAGACTATTTCCTTTTCAGAACATATTTGTCTGCTGTAAGGCTCACTTGATACACAAGAGATGTCAGCATGCGATGAAATGAGGCACATCTTATTGAGTTCATGATGCCGTAATTGTTGCATCATATTATTTTCAGAGCTCAGGTACTTTCTGCAATAGAGTTGATCTCTATGTGGTACATGCATTTCAGAGCTCTGTGCCTTTGAGTTGTTGACTTCCTTACTCAGACAAATGTTGGTTTAGAAAAAAAAGAGGCTTCAAAGGATGTTTGTGGGTAATATAGATTGATTTGGCTTTTCTGTGCGTCTGTAGTTTTCTTCTGATGCTTTTCCTGTCTGTTTGATCTGGTTAAAATTTAGCCAGAAAACTGAATATTTCACCACCTAAAGACTAACTGGAAAATGCATGAAAATTATAGAATTCAACATGTTCAACAGGATTCAACAGAACAGTAGCTAGATGGAAGTGCTTGCTGGCCATGTTGATTGGCCCAGTGTTTCCATCGGCTGAGTTCACCTGAATCCTCACTAATTTGTAGTTTTTCTTGCAGTCAGTATTTTCACATTTTAATACCATCAGAAGTCTTTCACCAGACCATCTAATCAGATAGTTTAAGGGTTTCTTTTACGCAGTGATCTGAATGAAAAAAATAAAGTAAAAGCTCTTTAATGTGCCAGCATATTTCAGTTTGACAGATTTCTACTAAATTTTGCTGAAGGCTGGTAGAAACTCTCCTCTTTCTCTTTCAAGCAACAGTACCTACAGCTTGCAGGAGAGAGTCTAAAGCATGGATGTCAAACTCATTTTACATCAGAGGCCACATACAGCTCGCTTTTATGTGGGCAATGAAATGTGTCTTTCTCTCAGTGTACAGAAAGAGATATGCTAATATAATCAGATATGTTAATATAAGAAAAAGAAGCACCGTTTCAGAAGTATGCTTCAGTTTTTCTGCATGAGAAAGAAATGCTGCTATAGTAAATGAAAGAAATCTGCCAGTGGGACTTTTTGAGCTTAAATTATAAGAAGTTAACTTGTAAAACTACAGAAATCTATAACTTCATTGCTTTGGTGTAGTATGAATGACCCTAGGAGACCTCTTTATTTGTAGAAAAAGCTGTAAAACTTGTGAAAATACAGTTAAAAGTCTTGAATTTATATCCGGCTTCACAATTTTGAAAGCCATCCAAAGGGCCAGGCATTATGTTTGACACTCCTGGTCTAAAGAGTGGACACAGTATTTATTTCACTACAAAAAATATATAGTTACTAATTAGTTTTTTGATATAGATTTACAGTAAATATAATGCAAAATAAATGTACTAATAAACAATTTTCTACTCTTGTAGATAATTCTAGGAGTATATAAAACAATTAAACTGTCTTTTTGCAGGTTAGTAAAGCTCTGATCTGCTGGCTGAGGGAATAGTGGGTGGAAAAATGTTCTGATGGGTACTGCACCAACCATAAAGTTTCTCAGCCACCAGCAGAGGAATTGTTTATTTAATTAAGGAGTTACTGTCACGAATACATGGCCTGCAAATTTGCTGGAAGTAAATATAACAAATACAACACATCTGCAACAAATTTGTTGCCGTTTTTTCAGGTTGCACAAATGTAGTTTGCAGTATTTTAAGTTGTTGTACTGTGCATACTGTAACGTGTTTCTGCTGTTTCATGCAAAGTAACATTGCACGCTGTTTCCTCAAGCTTTTGTTCTTTATAACTTACTTATGCTTATCCTTGCGTAGATGGCGTCTGCAAATGCCACATACGGGCAGAAGGAGTCTACGGACCAAAACTTTGATTACATGTTTAAAATCCTCATCATTGGCAACAGCAGCGTAGGAAAGACTTCCTTCCTTTTCCGCTATGCAGATGACTCATTCACGCCAGCCTTTGTCAGCACTGTGGGCATCGACTTTAAGGTCAAGACCATCTACAGGAATGACAAGAGGATAAAGCTTCAGATATGGGTGAGAATGTAATGAATAGCACAAAAATAGTACTTGTATGTCTTTATGGAACACACTTAACTCCTGTCAGTGTTTGATTGAAAATGAAAGCAAATTTTATAAGTTCTTACTATCTCCTACAATCCCATTTTGACGTAATAACCTGTATCCGACATACCGCTGTAGCTCCTTGTGAAACTTCACCATCTTGTAGGTACAGATGGTGTAGTGGTTACCAAAGCAGATCTTTGGGTTTAAAATGATAAATGTGGGAAATGAGAGGGTAACTGGTGAAAGGTGTCTGCCAGTCACTGATTGATCCCCAGCTTCTCCATTCCATGTAATGAAGTATCCTTGAGCAAGAAGCTGAACCACAAGGTCTTCCTAGTAAAAGGGAGCTTTTCTTTTGCGCTATCACCAAGCGCTTGCTCATAGGATGTAGTTTGATTGTTGGGTTTTTCTGTTGTTGTTATGATTTGGAGCTGCACATGTATATAAAATTGAATTTAATTGAGTTGTGAATGTATGCGTGATAGTGTGAGTGAGACTTGCAGTAGGCACTATAATATAAGTTCCACTACATTACATAATTTTTAAATGTTCAAACTGAAATCAAGATTTTCTTATGCTGCAGTGGAGTTGGACAGCTGGAGAGCTAATTAAATTGAACCAAATGCAGCCTGCAGTGCGTGCATGTTTATGATTTTTTCTTTTTTTTAGTGGTTTAAGTCCATATGACTGCTGCACACACTTGCACTCATATTTTTACATGATTGTTATTCTATATAAAACAACAGCAGATTGCAAATCCAGTTTCTCAAAGTTAAAGGAAGTCTATTTATCTGACTAATTATACTCATGGACAGATGGAGACAGCACTTACCGTAAGCATACTTGTTATACTTGTTTGAAGTCCGCCTCAAGGCCTCACACATAGTTGGCTCATCATTGTGTAGTTTCACTATAATTAAGAGAACGTTGACACCTGAGCGGCGGCTCACACTCACTGCCTGAGCCAATCAGATCCTAGCATGCTCACATGCAGCTTGATACTTTGAAACGTGCAAAATGATAAATCCATTTTGAGAACGTTGCCAGCTAACACTAAACATGAATTCCTCCAGCTTTTCAAACTGGCAAACAAATTAGATTTCATCATATTCAGAGTTATCATGAATTTCCCTTTTACCTTATTGCTTATTAAAATACAGATTTTTCCTGCCCATCGTATTAGTGACAGTGGAGTCTGTCTTATCGTGTGTCGCTAATCAGTACCAGAACTGGCCTCTTCTGTGCCTAGATTCATTTTATTTGTTGTGTAAACCCTTGAAGGGTACTTAATACGAGCCATAAAGCCTGACACTGGAACCAAGTACTCATTACATGAAACACCACAAGAATGTGTAATGCTCATGGGAGTTTGGAGACTCTTGCACAGCCACAAATCCATTGCAGGTGCCTCGTCAGTGTTCTTTGTCCTCTGCTCACAATAATCCTGCATATTCTCAAAAATGTCTCTGAATGTAGGACACTGCTGGGCAGGAGCGCTACAGGACAATCACCACAGCCTACTACAGGGGTGCCATGGGCTTCATCCTCATGTATGACATTACCAATGAGGAATCCTTCAACGCTGTGCAAGACTGGTGAGGGACGGCTGATTGTCTGTCTGTGAGAGTGGTGACTCATTAAGCTGCAATCTTATTTTCTCTTAATTTCGCTCAGCTTTCCTTTTGAGTTCAGCGTATCCTCCATCTAAATTTGAGATGTACAGCTGTGGTTCCACTACATGGAGATAGTCTAATACATCATTAGACTACAGTAGGTCATTACTGAAATCAGCAAACAAATGCACAGTGATGTTAAAAATAACCGTTGGTTTTTCTAACTCTGTGTTTGCAACACAGATGGAAGAAGTGTATGTCACTGCTGAACGAGAAAGAAACGCAGCAGATCGTATGTTAGATAGTTTTCTTCTCAGATCCACACAGCTCTGTGCTGAAGGGATGTGTCAAAATATTTTCTGATTAAATTGCTTTAATGTCAAAAAATGCTTGTGAGATTCTGTGAGTCAGAACATTAAACCATCCTGTTTTTGCAAACAGGTCGACCCAGATCAAGACATACTCGTGGGACAACGCTCAGGTCCTGTTGGTGGGGAACAAGTGTGATATGGAAGACGAGCGAGTGGTGGCTGCAGAGAGGGGCCGACAGCTGTCAGAACAGCTGGGTAAGTCATTTGGTCAGAATGAAAACTGGACACTGTGTGTGGTGTTGTATCACTCTGGGTGTGTATCTCCCATTTCCAGGAATATTTAAGTTTATTCCGATGGCCAAGTTTTGATTAGACTGTTTGTTTGTGAGGCTGTCGTTATGGGAGCAAACTTAATGCTTAATATCTGTTTAATGTCCTCTTCAGCTTTGCTGCACTGCATCGTTTCATTTGTGTGTGAAACTGATGTTTGCAAGAGGTTAAAGCTGCAGCAGCTCTTACAGAGAAATGTTATCGTTTTAATGTGTGTTTGGGCTTGTGGCCTTCATCGCAGCCATCATAAAACATTACAGACAATGTTTTAAGTGGGATGAGAGGTTGTAAGAGTAGTAGTATAATACAGTGCTGTGCAAAAGTCTTGAGCCACTCCTCACTTGTTTATACAAGGAGCCAGACTTGCTTATAATGTTTAGAGTGCTCTTGAACAACAGTCCTCAAGGCTTTCTGAGTTTTTCTTTGGACAGGCACTTTGTTACTAGCAGGCTGTTGGAGAAACACATCATCTGTCACCATTTCTTTAGCTGAATCTATGAAAACTGCCAATTTGACAGACATAAAATAGTTTTTTTCACTAACATGGTGATGTTCAGTGTGTCAAAAAATGTTTTGAGAAAACTGGACAAGTGGAGGACCCAAGAAGATGTAGCAGGCCTAAAATGTCTGCAGCAGGTAAATCATATCCTTGATTATGTTGTTAAACCGGTATGACGAACGCGGCCGTGACTCTGGCAGACGAGCTGAACACTTTCTATGCTCGCTTCGAGGCTGCAGCTAAGGACTCCAACAATGCTAGTGCTAGCGGCGCTAACGGCTGCAGACAGGAAGATACTGCCAGCACCGGAAACGTGCTCGTCATCTCCGAGCATGAAGTAAGGAGAGCCTTCAAGAGAGTGAACACCAGGAAAGCAGCAGGACCAGACGGCATCCCAGGTCGTATCCTAAGAGACTGCGCATACCAGCTAGCTCCTGTGTTCACTGAGATATTCAACATCTCTCTATCTCAGTCGGTGATCCCCACATGCTTCAAAGAGTCCATCATTGTTCCTGTCCCGAAGAAACCCCACCCTGCTTCTCTCAATGACTATCGCCCTGTAGCCCTCACCTCAGTAGTGATGAAGTGCTTTGAACGCCTGGTCAGAGACTTCATCATTTCTTCACTACCAGACACACTGGACCCACTACAGTTCGCTTACCGTCCAAATCGTTCCACAGACGATGCCATCTCTCATCTCCTCCACACATCACTCACTCACTTGGACACTAGAAGGGGGAATTATGTTAAAATGCTCTTCATAGACTACAGCTCTGCATTTAACACCATAATTCCCTCCACACTCACCACCAAGCTGGAGCATCTGGGACTCAGCTCATCTATGTGTCTGTGGATCTCCAACTTCCTAACTGGCAGACCACAGGCAGTAAGGATGGGCGGACATGTCTCAGCCTCCACCACTCTCAGCACTGGAGCCCCCCAGGGGTATGTTCTGAGCCCCCTGCTGTACTCTCTGTACACATATGACTGTGTGGCCACTACCAGCTCCACCACCATCATCAAGTTTGCTGACGACACCGTCGTGGTGGGCCTGATCTCTGATAACAACGAGACGGCCTACCTGAAGGAGATTAGGAATCTGGAGAACTGGTGCCAGAGGAACAACCTCCTTCTAAACGTCAGTAAGACAAAGGAGCTGATAGTGGACTTCAGCACTAAGCAGGAGAGGAACTACCAGACCCCCGTCATCAACGAGTGCCCAGTGGAGAGAGTGGACAGCTTCAAATACCTCGGAGTTCACATCACGCAGGACCTGTCATGGTCCTGTCACATCAACACCGTGGTGAAAAAGGCCCGTCAGCGTCTCTACCACCTCAGACGCTTGAGAGACTTCCAACTGCCCTCCAAGGTGCTCAGGAACTTTTACTCGTGCACCATAGAGAGCATCCTGACGGGAAACATCTTAACCTGGTTCGGGAACAGCACCATGCAGGACAGACGAGCTCTACAGAGGGTTGTGCGGTCAGCTGAGCGCACCATCCGCTCCGAGCTCCCTGACCTGCACTCAATCTACAGCAGGCGGTGCTGGACCAAGGCCAGGAAGATCGTGAAGGACCTCAGTCATCCCAACAACAGACTGTTCTCTCTGCTGAGGTCAGGAAAGCGATTCCGCTCCCTGAAGACCAACACAGAGAGACTGAGGAGGAGCTTCTTCCCGCAGGCGATACGGTCTCTCAATCACACCACCACACAGTACTGACCCACACATACAGTTCTTACACACACACTGGACATTCTGGACATTGTTTTCACTTCATCACTTAAATCACTTTAAGCATATTTGCACTGCACAAGACATAATGTGGATTGCACAACACTGGTCACTATATTCTTCATTTCCAGTTAATACTTGTACAGCTGCTGTTATTGTGTATATATTTATTTATATTTCTTCATACATTCTTATATATTTCTATATTGTGTATTTTGTTGTACAGTTATTTTATTTTCAACTTTAATTTATATATTTTATCTTATTCTTTCCCAGTTAAATTTACCCTTCATTCTAATTTGTGTTGTACAGTTATTTCATTTTTAACCTTAATTTATATTTTATTCCCACCTAGTTAAATTTACCCTTTTTAATTTTTCATATTTATTTCCTATCTTATTCATAGCCTTTTCCTTTTTTGTTTTCTTTAGGTCACGAGCAGTTGTCCAAGCATTTCACTACATATCGTACTGTGTATGACTGTGTACGTGACAAATAAAATTTACATTTGAATTTGAAATTTGAATTTGAATTTAAAAAATAGGAAAATCAACACAGACCTAACACAGGACTTAAGAGATGCATCTGACCTTCCAGTTGATTGAGCTGCCTTTTATTAAAGCCTCATCAGAAATGGTCTCAATGGAAGGGCAGCTGTCAAGAAGCCATTCTTAAGGAAGGAAAACATGTTATAAAATGCCATGGTGTGCCAAAATACACAAGAACAAGTACACTGTTGGTCATTAATTGACCTCCCCAGAGCCCAGACCTCAAAAATACTGAAGCATTGTGGGATCATCTTGACAGATAACAGAACAAAAACAGCCAACATCCAAAGACAAGCTCTGAATGTCCTTCAAGAAGCCTGGAGAACTGTTTTTTGCCTTTTTATATACTTTTTTCTATGTATTTTTGCACGTTTCCCACTATCCTTGCAAAACATAAAGAAATGAGGGGTGGCTGAAGACTTGTGCACAGTACTGTAACTCTAAATTAAAGGCAATTAAGCAAAAGTGAACTGCTAACATGAGCATTACACAAGATATCTGAAGTTTAACAGAGATCAGATCATCAGAACTTAAGAAATTACAAACATGGAAATGCACAAAGAAGCTAAGTAGCTGCAGCTTTGAGAAGGATGTTTTTTATACTCTTAGACTATTTGGTTCGATCTCAGACCACCAGTCAAAGGGAGACAGGTTTTAAAATCTCTTCAGTCCTCTGATATAAAGGAAAATGTCATCAGACTTGAGCTGCCTGCCTGACTAGTCTTGATATGTCTTGCCACGATGAGATCACTGGGTTAAGAGGATAAGCTGCACATTGAAACAATAAGTGTAACCACAGCGCATCTGTCTCTGTCACCCCTTCTGCCAGGTTTTGAGTTCTTTGAAGCAAGCGCTAAAGACAACATTAACGTGAAGCAGACATTCGAGCGGCTCGTGGACATCATCTGTGAGAGGATGGCAGAGAGTCTGGATAACAACGACCCCACCATCACCGGAGCTAAACAGGGGCCACAGCTCAGCGAGCAGCCTCAGAGGTCCCATCAGGATTGTGCTTGTTGAACACAGCTACACACACGTCTGCTGTCATGAGATCCACACACCTTGTTAGGTTTTATTTTTGAGTTTTGCTTTCTTTTTGTTTGTTTTCATACCACACACAGAAACTGCCATACATAGAGACAGACGCAAGATGGCTCTTCAGTTCTCCACCCCTCTCACTACACCACAACTACTGTCCACATCAGCCAGTTCCCCCCAAAGATGTGGTGTTCTTAAAGTTTTTGTTGTCAGTAGTACAGAAATTATGAGATTATGCATATTTGGTCAGAGGGGTAAAGAACATTTAACATGGTTACCATCGTAAAAAGTCTTCAATAGCTGCACACGCACTATAACAGAACTGCAAAAGGCCAGTCAGGCTAAGGCTACATCATTCCTTATTTTTAATGTGTCTGTGATTGGGTTGAACTCTAAAAGGTTGTGAAGGAGCAGTATTCTCCTCCAGCCTCCACTCCCATTCAGCACCAATGCCTCAGATCTAAATAGATACCAATCATTTGGCAATTCCTCGACATTTATTTCCACTGAAAATATGTTTGTTGCTGTGTTGGTTGATGGTTTTTTTGTTTTTGAATTGGTCAGGTGTGGTTTTGAGCATGTGAAATCATCTTGTCATAGTTGTGTTTTAGTTTGGTGTCCTTACAGGGTTGTTTGAGAGCTCGTTTCTCTCTTTAATTTAGGGAATTAGTGGAAAAATAGCAATTTGTGCATATCACTCAACCAATCAAGACATCTATGCTCATGGAGTCTAAAAATGCACTGATCCTGTTGTTTAGGGAGATTTTATACTAAATCAGATCAGAATCAGAAAGACTTTATTTATCCCCAATGTAGTTCATAACAAAACAAAAGTCAACAGAAAAGGTATGACTCATTTACTTTGATAACATTTTGCATCCAAGATTAACAGGACGCTTAATCAGGTTGAAATTCGTACATCACTTAAGAGAACCTGTGCATTCCACCTTAAAAGATGCAGGTATAGGCATTTCTGAATTTGATCATATGGTCAGGTATAGCTGACTAATGTAGAAGATGCGCATGCCACCATAGGAACCGTGGTTGTACAACTTTAAAAAAGAAGCCCATGACTTAAGCTAGTGTGCACATGTGTCAACTTCTTACTGTTCTGTAATAACTCTCGGCTGGCTTGTACTCAGCACCATGACAGAGAATCAGGAGCCTATTGTTCTCCTACCAAGTCTTTATCACTTCACCATTACAACACTGGAAACACCTGAGTGCAAACTTTTCATAGGCATACAGTGTGTCAGTTTTAGTTTTGTTATGAAATATGTTAACTTTGAAAATAAGTGGTAGTAATAGAAGTGCATTTCTTTATTCTATGAGTGTAGATATATAATTACTTTGAGGCCTGTCTCAGAAATTTTAAACAAATGTTTATTAGCAGACTCGGAGAGTATGTTAATGCGGCGTTAAAAAAAAAAAAGCAACAGAGCCTCTTTTTAACCTTTTTTGTTACTGCTGCTTTTTAACACAGGACAAAATAAAAGGATACAGGATCTATTTCGCTAACTGAAGAGTGTATAAATGTTCTAAAGGTGAAATGCATATATAATATATTAAAGTGAGAATGGTTTTGGATATTGGATTCATTCCTGTGCCGTAGTAAGAGGTGCATGTCGTTGATGTTCTTAATGGATTCTGGTTGACTGGATGGTTATCTGTATGAGCTGTTGTCTGATTTGAAATCCCACCTATCATGCAGTTAAGATACTTGGAGGTACCTGGTGGGGCTAAAGGTTTCAGATGTTAAGCCCACAGCCCCCTGCACATTGTATTACTTTCATTCAATGCGTACAATGTGCAGCGTGCACTCACTAGAAAGGCATGTGATTCAGTGTGAGCACTGGTGCAGCACAGTCCTGCCATATCCAGGAAGCCTCTTATGTCTTTGTAGATGATATTTATGTCTTTACGTATTTATTTTTGACAGAATATGATGTTTTTGAGCATGTTAAATTGTGACTCTTATTTCTCCCTTTCTTTCTGTGAGGCTCAGGTTAAGGGATTTGTTTGCTTGTGTATTTAGTGCAAACCTGTAAGTCGTGCATTCAGACATATGCTGAGGCATGCGAAGACATAGCTTCATCACATGAATTATTTATTTTGTATTATTTATAACTTAATTTATTTGTAGTATTCTTCCTAGATTACGCGTTGTTCTGCACTCAACTTTTTAAGAGATGTTCAGTAGTATTCAATCGCTAAACTGTCCCAGCTTTTAGATGTGTGTTTACAGTGCACAGTGTACAAAGCTTAAGATGATTCCTCGAGAGGAAAGTTAAACATTCCAGTGTAAAACCTCTGCTCATGTCCACATGACTTTGGTGGGAAGTTTGTTTGTCTTTTGATATCAGTTATGTAACTTTTAAGGCTAGGCTGAGCATAGAACAGTTTTGTTTTTGTTTTGTTTTTTTGACCATCGTCAGCACAGTGAAGCCTCGCTGAAAGTTTTTGAGCACTGTACTCGGGCGTTTGAATGTACAGTTTCTATAAAGAGGGTCTTGCTGATGTGTTTAAAGCCAAAAACATTGCTTGTTGGACTTGTGCTATCAAACCTGTCTGGTAGTTTTTCTACTCTGTGCAGCAGCTCCAAACATCAAAAGTGTTTTGGGAATAAAGTGAATATGCTGAACACTTGATTAAAAAGTGATTCTTACCACATTTGTCCTTTTTTTTTTTTTTTTTTTTTTTTAAATTTTGGTTAGTGTATCTTACTGCAGCTGTAAACTTGCTAATAACTTAGGAAAACACATCCTCCCGTCCAGCTCCTCCTCCTCTTTCCTCACCCTGTTACATATAACCTGTGTAAATAGGAACTTTCTGCCCGTCAGGCATTAGGAATGTGAATTGTGCTGTAACTGTGTAATGCCAGGTTTACTAAAAATAAGGAATCAATAAACAACTTCTCAAAGCTGGAGTTCTGTGTGGATTCAACAACCTCTCCCAAAGTGTGGGTGATTTACAAGAAGTGCACATGTGATGGCTCAGAAATGGTTTAGAGTAAGTTGTACTGTGCCCAGCAGAGGGCACAATACTACAATGATGTGTTCATTTCTGCCCTTTGAGTTGTTTGACCATCTATGGTTTGATTCAGCTTCTCTACAGCACTTAATACAACACCCACAGTGTCAACTGTGCAAAAAGAGATATGTAGAAAAGATGTCGTGTAAGTCCTTTAAACTGTTATCAGCAGGCTGTCTTCTTATTAAGAAACAAAACGTTTGAGCTGTAGTAATGTAGTGAATTTAATAATGTCTTGTAGACTCGTTCATTACACATGATACATGGAGTTTCTCAGCACATACACATACATTCATGGAAGTTTGGCAAGTAGAAGTACAAGAGTAGCCATCATAAAGGAAAGTACAAAGGTTACTGTACACAGAAGCGACAAGACATGCAGTGTTCATTTTTCCAAAAAAAACCAAAACAATGAAATAAGACCATATGTAAAATAAGAAATGTTTCAGTAAATAAAATATAGATATTTGTCATTTTTAAGTGCTTGTAAACAAGTAAGGCATTATATTACACAGTGGATGACAGCACTTGGTGACACCCCGGTGTTTTGGTTGCGCCCACGTTGAGATTGTCCAGCTTACACACAAATAAGTGCCACACCAGTTCAGTGAATTGCACTTTGCTACATGGCTTTCCCAGAATAAGGACATCAAAGTGAGTCTGTTTGCTGCAAAACACTGCAAGCTGTAGTCCCCACCAGCTTTCGTTTTCCAGTTGACCTGCAGCTCTTATCGAGGCCTGTTCACTTCCGTGTAAACGTCTCTGTTTATGCTTCCCAACCATAGCCGTGAGGATGCATCCACACTGGCTTCGCGTTAAGCGTCTCGTGAAAGGGATTTTCTGTTACACGGGGCACAAATGTTCTTTATAATGCAGGCCTGTATCCTCGGGCCACATTTGTAGCAGTAATAAACATCAACTAAAGAGCACCATTATTGGAATTAATAAGCCTGGACCTGGTTTGGTAAAAGCTGGCACCCGCTGCTAACATGGTTCATCACCTTCTGCTTCAGCTGGGCCACTTGCTCCCTGAGCACGCTGGCTGTGGATGCCAGCTCGGTGTTCTGCGTTTTCAGGGTCTTGACCTTGTCCTCCAGCCGAGAGATCCTCTCCAGCTTTCTCTTGCGACATTTGGAGGCGGCTATCCTGTTGCGCAGCTTCTTTCTCTCCGCCTTGATGCGCTCTTGGTTGTCCATGTCGATGGGGGACAGAGGAGGACTCTCCCCGAAGCTCTGCATGTCCGGCACGGTCTGAGGTTCGTCCTTCAAAGCGCCGACAGACTGGAGTCGTGACAGAGCGGCCGCAGCGGCCGCCTGTTGCTGCGCGGTAGCCAAATGAGACGGCGGCGGCGGGAAGGGAATGGTGTCCGTGGAATAGTTAATGGTGGTGGCTCCGAGCGGACTGGCCGCGTAGCCGTTCAGCGTAGTGTACACAGGGAGGTCTGATGCCTGAAGGCTGACAGAGCCTGCTGCGCTGGATGATCCGAGGAGCTCCAGCCTGTCCACAGAGACGCACCCCGTCTCGCTCAGCTGGTTCTGCTTGTGAAGATCCTCCAGTGCCTTTACGAAACCTTCCGCGAATTCCTGCTCGTCACTGGCTGACTTTGGGTAAAGGAACTGGGAGGTCGGGTTGGTGGTGGTGACTAGACCGTTGGACTGGATAATAAGTCGCTCTAGGTCCGGAGAGGTTAGTTTCAGGAGTCCTAAGTCTGAGGAGTTGAGAAGTCCGTCTGCGTCCCGGAGCGGGTTAGATTTGAGTTCGGAGTTCTGATTGTCTAGGTTCAGATTAATGTCCTTCTTCATCATCGTGTTCTGGGAATAGATACCGGAGACCCTCGAAGTATTCACCACGGTGCCTGTGTAGAGGCTTGTTTCCATTCTACACCCTCATGAGAGGGAGTGTTGAGCGTTAGGCATTAACGTTTGTTCAACAGTCACATCCAAACATGAGGAAATCAGCTGACTCTTACTTGGTGTATTCCGGTCTCCTTATCTCCTTTCTCGTCTTATCACTCGGTCGACCACTTCAACTAAGCTGTTGTGCCTGTTGGGGCTCTGATGTGCTTCTATATGATATGGTCTTTTCCCGATGGCACGACTGCTATGCGCAGCGCCAGACCTTGCTCGCTTTCTAGCCCTAAAAATTCCATTATGTCACTCCAGAGCGCGGAGATTGGCCCAAAATGACGTTGGTTTCCGGTTCAATTTGAATAAGGGGCAGAGCCGGCCTTTATCGCCATGGAGACATTAGGTAAACTCCAAACAGTGCAATGCATTGTGGTTTGATGTCATAGCATAAAAAAGCTCAGGGTCGCCAGAAGTGAGCAGAGACTGGGCGGGGAAGGTGTGAGAGGCGAAGGCCAAGGAAAGGGAGAAGAGCGCAGCAGGCTCTGCTGAAAATGTTCCTCCAACTCAGTCAAAAGAAGGTTTTTAATAGATGAAAATGAATAGAAAAGTGGAAGCAGAGCAGGCTTGCTATCTCGTTGTGTTGGTTAAAGTTCAAATTCAGATTACAGCGTTATTTATTCATCACACTCTGATTAGACCTGATTAAAGGCTCAGAGATCACGGTTAACTTTCATATAAACCAGACTTAAGATGAGGCATTATGTCTCATGGTGTTCCTGGTTAAACTGAGCATAAACGAGAAAAGGGAAGGAAACGTTGAAAGTAAATGGAGGAAACCAGTGTGCACTGTGATTGAAAGTAACTTGTGGAAATGTTAATGCCCTTACATGTCCATCAGTGGCTGCTGGAAAACAAACTCTATGTAGGGTATTTTTCTGAGGTCTCCAAAGCCGAATGTATTTGTTCAACAAAAATGCGTGCAGCTACTTTGCAATTATAATATTATTTTTTCTTTTTTTTTACCCGCATGAAATGACTCATATGGCTGGCGAATGTACTTTAGACCCTCACAGCCTCACAGAGCAGAGTGGGATAAACAGAGAGATGTACGAGAGACAAATACAGCATCCTTGCAGTACAGTATATCAGCGAGTTGAGACCCTGCGGTCGAGCAAAACATTGTTATTCCGCCCACCGCTCAGCGGTGACGTCAACAGCCCGCCTGCATCAGCACCAGAGCAGAGAGGGCATCGTTAGTTTCCGTGGCAACAGAGACACGGTGAGTGACGCAGGCAAGACTGAGAGAAAGGTGAATGAGTTGAGGCGGGAGAAGGAGAGAGGGAGGGGCGGGGTAGCGACTGCAGTGCAGGTTGTGTAGGAGGTCTGTGGAGGTGTCCTGTGCGTGTGGGTGTTTGATATGGAGACTGTAGCCACAGCGCCAGTAACATGAATGAGATACATCTTGTGAAGCATTCACTTTATAATGTTTCCAACACCGATGGAGAGCGCATTTTCTTCATTGTGCCAGCTACACAGGATGCAGTGTCCAGAATGTGTGAGTCATTTCGCAACCCAGGGGTGTGGACCGCACAGTGTACCGAGAATGAAAAAAGAAGGGCTGTTCCTGCAAGGCAAAATTAGATTAGCCGTGACTTTCTAACAACAAACCGAGAAGAAAGCTTGTCCTCTACACTCAGGTAAACAGGCCGTGTCAGAGGTTGTGTAAGTCACGGAGAAGTGTCCTTTGACTTTGACTCTCTGGGGAGAAAGGCTCTGCAAAACCCTGTTCCACTCACCGTGCGTCTGAGCAGCTCCACCGGAGCAGCTGGTTGGGGGTTAAATGTTCACCTGAGGACTTGGGGGCTGGCAAGACCCCCCCCCCCCCCCCCCCCCCAAAAAAAAAAAAAAAAAAAATAGAGAGGGTGTTCATGTTTGTTATTCCTTTCAACTGAAACTTCTCTAACTTTAAATCTATAAATACAAAACAGATGCTTGGCTTTCATTTTCAGTATTCCCGTGGCTCGAATTGCACTGTCTTTCATTAAAACGCATTAAAAATGACTGTTGTCAGCTTCCTCCTGTCTCTGATTTATTTCCCGATTAAAGGGAGAAAAAAATAATCCACAATTTCCCCCCCCCCCCCCCCCCGTTTATGTGTAGTATGAGCTGCTGCGGAGAGCGAGAGATGCATGCCCAAACAATAGATGGCAGTATTATCCATCCACGTCTTGTGTGCCGTTTCCTTTCAGCTGTGAATAAGAAGAAGACAGCACAAAGCGCAGACAATCCTGGGATCCTTGTTAGTGCTCATTTAACACAGCTCCAGTCACATTAACCGAGGACAATGGCCAGTAAGAAGAAAATAGTTGTCACAGGTGAGAGCTCTTGATTGGTCAGAGGACTGGAGATAGGCACAGTGTGTCTGCAAGTCTTTTTTTTGTTTGTTTTTTTGCAGAGCTGTTATATCTCAGAGTTCTTTATGTCTGAGCTGCACAGTTACTATTGCACTTGAGCTGTCGTGAATACATCATGAATGGATGATGGCTCTGCTTTCAAAGTTAACGCGCTGCAGAGAGTAATGTCGCTGTCGGGGATAAAGGATTTTTGTCTCCTGGCTTTGATAATGGCAAAGAAATCACCCCGTTTCTCTTCACTGTGTCACGTGCTTTTACTGCAATTAATTTTTAACTTGAAGTAACCTTTACACTTTAAATGAAGGGTCCCTTTTTTTTTAACATCAGTCCTGTACCTGCTCTCCATTAAAGATAAGCACTCTGTCTCTGTTGCTTGCCTCGCCACAGATGTGGTTAATTAGTTGATTCTTTTTTCTTTTTTACATTTTTTTTTTTCTGCAGGGTTTGAGCCATTTGCTGAGCATACCGTGAACTCCAGCTGGGTTGCTGTACAGGTAATCAGAGATTAATGATTAAGAAAACGGTTTAATTTATCTCCAAAGTTGGGAAAGTCCTGCTTTGAAGCAAGGGATGCCTCAATAAAATGCAACAAATGAATACAAAAGAACACCATATACACTGGCCAATTACACTTAACAGGCCAGATCAGGGGTTATAATTGCTATACTCCAGCTTGACCATGACCCTGAATTGAATAAGTGTAAGAAATTAAGTGAATTTGTAATGAACATATATGGAAAAATGCTTTAGTAAATTCACAAAGGGCTTGTTATACATATTGCACAAAGCTGTGGATTAAAGGGTCTGTCACTTTGTGCTCATGTTTGTTTATTGCCTGGAAAGCTAATTGCAATTATCTTGTACATAAGCACTGGGTGTGTTCACAGGAGCTGGAGCGGTTAGGACTGGGCGAGGCAGTAGATCTGTATGTGTGTGAGATGCCCGTTGAATACCAGGCTGTTAAGCGCCTACTGCCGTCTCTGTGGAAAGAGAATCAGCCACAGGTATTCAAAGAAATGCACACTATTTTACAGATGGAGTTTTGTATGCATGTAGTGCTATGCAAAAGTCTTGAGCCACTCATTTCTTTACATTTTGTTAGGAAAACTGGAAATGAGTGTAGTGATTTAACAGAAACATGTGGAAGCACAGTATGTAAGGCAAAAACAGTGTAAAGTTTTAACGTGACAACCTTTATTCTTCAACACAGCCTGAACTCTTCTAGGCAAGTGTTCTTGTTATTTCTTCAGGAGTAGTTCTCCAGGTTTCTTGAAGGACATTCAAAGCATTTTCCTTCTTTGAATGTTGGCTGCCTTTTGTTCCAGTCTTTATCAAGATGATCGCACACAGTTTCAAAAATGTTGCGGTCCTTGCTCTGCGGAGGCCAGTCCATGACTGTGGCCATACACTTTCCAGGTGGTATTGAAATTTTAATTAGACTCGAATCATAGCAGAGTGTCTACTGTTTTACAGGCTGTTGACTCTCACTGTTGAACCTCTCTCCTGGCCTTCTCCACCCTGACAATGATTTGAACCAAACATTTCAAAGACTGGTTACTTGACAACTATTTCTGATGTGGCTTCAGTAACAGTATACGAATCATTTCGGTCCTTGTTTTTGGCTCTGCCACTTTGACCCTTTCATCTCCACTGTCCTCAAAATTTGCACACCATTTGGAGAACTAGTGGGAATCGCCTTGTTGGTGCAACAGTGCTTTTTACGCCTGTCAGCTGTCATCATTAGCGCATATACAGAAATCAAAATAATTGTTCTTGTGACAGGCCTCTAGTAAACAAAGTGCCAAAAGTTAAAATTTAAAATGTGGTGCTTTGTCAAGTTGTCTGAGTTAGTTAATCAGGAAATGGTCAGGGTTGGACTCATAAGTGAAAAAGCAGTCAATATTCAAAGAAAGTCTTGAGTAATAGTTCTCCAGAGCACTTTAAAATATGAGAAGTTTGCTTGCTGGAAGCAAAAGACTTTTGCACAGTATACAGTAAATGCCCAAATGAACCAGTGTCTCCTGTTGGATTTCCTGTGAACAGCTGGTGGTGCATGTCGGTGTTTCTGGATTAGCCACCACAGTCACTCTTGAACGGTGCGGTCATAATAAGGGCTACACGCGTCCAGACAACTGCAGCTTCTGCCCGGCCTCCCAGTGCTGCGTGGAGAACGGCCCGGATTGCATAAAATCAATCCTAGACATGGATACAATCTGTAAAAGGGTCAATGACGCTGGCATTGGCATCACTGTGTCCACTTCTGAGGATGCCGGAAGGTTAGTGATGTTTTTGAAAATGTTTCATAAATGACTCACCTGCACACTCGGGGTGTGTTCAGCCACCGTATATGGGTGGCTGCCTTTTGTAGCAAAGGAACACAATAAGATATCTTTCAAAGTAAACGGTACCATACAGTCAGCAAACATACGGTGTGTTTGCACAGCTTTTGTTTACACGTCTGTTCTGAATGCTGCAGTCGGGCCCAACAGACAGAATCCATAGCTGATAACAAGGGCCGATAAGTGTGTTTTATCTCATCACAAAATGAAGGCATATGTGCACATTATTCTATTTAAATGCTTAAAGCTGGTGCTACAAACTGCAGTCGGGGATACATCCATTACTGCAGAGTTGGCACACAGACTTTGAGTGCATCTCCCATCAGTTCCTCCTCCTGACTTTTGCTACAGAGTGCAAGTTTTTCTAACATCCACCTACTTTGGCCCCTTGCAGGTACCTGTGTGACTACACTTACTACACATCTCTGCACCTGGGAAAGGGCCGTGCTGCTTTTGTCCATGTGCCTCCTCTAGCAAAACCCTACAGCGGCAAGGATCTGGGTAGGGCCCTCCAGGCTGTCATACAGGAAATGCTGAAACTGCTGGAGGGGAGTCACAGTGAGGAGGTGCAAAAAGGCACTAAGCACAACAGTGATAATCCTTAACAAAACTTGACCACTTTTGACTGACTTACAATATGAGGGTACGCACAACTGGCCAGGTGTAATGTTTTCATCTGAGGGAAGCTGTGCGGCTCCCAAACCTGTGACATCCAGGGCCAACTGTCGACCTGGAGCTGCAGAAAATGAGGGCTTGATATTCACATTTGTTTGTCACATCTGTGCCTCACCTGGGTGTGGTGTCTTAGAAATATTATGCCTCTAACACTCCCAATTAGGTTGGTGTCTGGAAATTGTCATTCCCCCGTGTCGCTTTGCACTTCACCCACAGAAATGTGATGACTTTCAAAATGTGAACCTGGAAAAATGTGTTCATCTCAGGGAATATATTGCAAATGCAATCAGTAATGTGATTAACTTAATTTGTCTGTCCTGTGTGTGTATGGTAGGATTGCAAAGGAAAACGAATGGAACACTGTGTATAATTAAAAAAAGCTTCATACAGACTTGGTCTTGTCCTTGTTGATCTGAAATCTTTGGTCAGATTATTTATGAACTTCTCACTTGCAAACTTTTAGACAGATCTTGATGTCAGTCATTAAATTCACCATTTCCCTTTAGGCCGTTCCTGAACAGCTGTTCATCAGTCTCTGTACAGCCTCTTGAAAATGCAAAAAGTTTTAGGCCTGCAGTTTATCTCGAGACAGTGAAGTGTACTCGGTGAAACAATTAACTACTTTGTCACACGTCCTGTCACACTGAATTCTTTCATAACTGACGTACTCTCGGATTCCTGTGATGCTCAGCTGAGTTACGGTAATGCTGGGCGTGATTAAACAGACCTGCTGAACCTGTTCTGACCTGATGGATTGGGGGAAGGTGGAGAAAGCTCATGATTACAACCTGCTCCTATAGTTCTAATGCACTTCCCCCCCCCCCCCCTTAACACTTGTTACTGATGTAAAATCGGTGTCAAACATGAGGCGCGAGGGCCAGAATCAGCCTGGCAGAAGGCTCCAATACAGTCTGCTGGGCATTTTGCAGCTTGTCCTACTGAAGAAGACATCCCTTACAACTGTTCATGTCACACAAAAGTAATAATTAAATGACAGGATTTCCTTTTTCTTTCCCCCTCACCATCTACAGCAGAAAGTTCTTTTACAATGTGTCCATAATAAAAAATCAATAAATGGGACTTTTTTTTTTTTTGATTAAAACTTTTCTGCTTTATATTTACAGGACAGTGTGGGCAATAAGCAACCATAATTTTTGTAATTTCACACATTTCTTACAATTAAAGCCCAAAGAGTCATGCTGACTAATTTATTTTGTTAAACAGAGCTGCATTTCTTTATCATGTTGTAAAACTGAGGCACTGTTAAAATTGCACTCCTTTTCCTTATATTGAGATAACACTGGGATTAAATGTATGGTTAAACTTATTTACAGTTTTCACAGTTGGCACTATTTGGACCAAAGTGGGCTGCATGTGGGCCCCAATGTAAAATGAGTTTGACTTCCCTGATGGAAAATCGTTAAAATACCATAGCAGAAGAAAGTGCAAGGATTTATGTGAACCTCATAAATGCTATAATCTGGTTGGACCTCATAGCAATTAGTAACTGATAAAGTACAACAGTGTGTATTAAAACCCTATATTTTAACCTCCAAGGACCTGGCGTCCACATATGTGGACATCACATTTTGGGTTATTTAGACCAAAATACTCAATTTTGCTCTACAAGGGCCTGATATCCACTTACGAGGACATTATACTGCTACTGTTCTATCAAACTTTTAAACAAATATCCTCATATGTGGCTCTTATTTTTCATAAAAACAAAAATAAGGTAAAAAAAAATCTGGTAATTCTTTGTTTTTACATTCATTGGGCCCCAATATGCCCAAATATCAAAGAGAAATTAAAAATGCATGCCGTGGAAGAGTTCGGGTCTTAGGAGGTTAACTTAATGTAGTAAAAAAAATAGATCTGATGTTGCAAATGACAAGTTTTTATTGTTGCTTGAAAAATGCCCACCTGGTGGAGGAACTACAAACTGTTATTTGGTTAAATGAAATGGTTCAAACTATTCAAGAATCATTCTTCCTGATGTAAAACGGCAAACATTATACCTATTTTGCCTGCTTCCTTTTTTTTTTTTTTAAAGAATGGCCGTTTGACAACTGAGACCATTTCTGATGAGGCTTCAGTGAACAGCAGATGGATCAACTAAAAGGTCAGATACACCTCCCAGATCCTGTGTAAGTTCCTCACTGAATCACTTCAGAACTGTCACAGGTACAACGAAATAAAAAAAAAATCCTGTTTCTTCCTGTTTCTTCCTGTTTCTTAAGGACGTGACTTTCAGATAATGTTTATTTGCTGTAGCTACTGTTTTAGGCCACCTCTTCTTTTTACTCCACAAGCTCAGTTTTCCCAGTTTGTTTTTTTTAAGGAAACACTGCACCCCAGGCAGAAACTGTGCCAAGTTTTTAGCTTATGGCTCTCTGGGAATCTCCTTGATGCAAGAGGATGTTATGCCCGTCAAACTATGCTGTTGACATTTTTATAGATTAAACTACAGGAATGGGAACAAATTATGTGTTTTTGCAACAGGCTGCTATTGACAAAGTCTAAAGACACAATTTAAAACTGGTTCTTTACCAAGTTGCCTGTTATGTACAGACATAACACTGGTCCATCCTTAGATTAGAATCATTCTTTTGTTTGAATGGTTAATAGATTAGTGTAGCTTAAAACAGAAAAAAACGTCCTGTGAAAATGGTCAGGTACAAAGATGCAACTGAAAATGAGTGAAAAAGCAGCCAATGTCCAAAGGAAAACTTTCAAAGACCTTCAAAAAACTGGAGAACCGTTACCCTAGAGCACTTTAAACATTACAAGAAACTCTGGTTCATTCAAAGCAGAACATAAAGCAATGAGGAATGGCTCAAGACTTTTGCACAGCACTGTACTACACCAGTACTGTTACAACCTCTCATCCTGTTTAAAACAATGCAATATTTTATGATGGCCGTGATGAAGGCCACAAGCCCAAACACACATTAAAACGATAACATTTCTCTGTAAGAGCTGCTGCAGCTTTAACCTCTTGCAAACATCAGTTTCACACACAAATGAAACGATGCAGTGCAGCAAAGCTGAAGAGGACATTAAACAGATATTAAGCATTAAGTTTGCTCCCATAACGACAGCCTCACAAACAAACAGTCTAATCAAAACTTGGCCATCGGAATAAACTTAAATATTCCTGGAAATGGGAGATGCACACCCAGAGTGATACAATACCACACACAGTGTCCAGTTTTCATTCTGACCAAATGACTTACCCAGCTGTTCTGACAGCTGTCGGCCCCTCTCTGCAGCCACCACTTGCTCGTCTTCCATATCACACTTGTTCCCTATCAACAAGTGTGATTTGTTTTTTAGATATTAAAGCATTTGAGAGTAGGCTCACCTTGAGCACATGTGACAGACGTGGAAAAGTATGGAGAAGCTGTGGAGAACATTTTGCTGCCCGTATCATCGTTCAGTACAACCAGTTTAGTGGTGGGTCCTGGGTGCTCAACAATAACCCCGCCTCATGTAGTGAGAGTATGCAGGCAGTTCCTGGAAGATAAAGGAATTGATACCACTGACTGATCTGACATAAATCCAATAGAACATCTCTGGGACATTATGTTTCAGTTCATCCAACGCTACCAGAATGCAGTGATGCCCTGGTTCAGATCTGGAAGGAGATCCTCTCTCTAAAAACATGGGATTTGTCAGGCATGCATACAAAGACGTGAGGGTTATACAACCTACTGAGTACCATTCTGAGTTTCTGCAGTGAAAATCTGGGCAAAATGCACTATCCTGCTGCATTATCAGTGGGTCTTAAACACAAATGCTTCGCTGTTTTTACAATATACACAGCATCCCAACTTTTTTGGAAAGAAACTTTAGTATGATCATAGTACTACTTAAAACAAACCAAGCCTACAAAAGATTGAATCGTGTCTTTGCATGTTTTTGTAATAATCATTAGTAAAGTGTCCACTGTATTTTATTGTGTAAATGTATTGTTTTGTACATGGTTTTGTATGGCATTTTCCCCCATGAGTGTGAACAGTTCTCTGTCTCTCTGTGTTAGCCCTGCAATAGACTGCCAGGACGTACATTGCCTCTCACCCTATGACAGCTGGAATAGGCTCCAGCAGCCCTGTGACCCTGAACTGGATAAACGGAAGAGAATGGATGGATGGATGAAGGTATCACAGATGCAGATGTTTCTGACAGAACAACGCTGTTTTGTTATTCTCTGTGTTAACTAATAAGGACAAACAAATACATTTTTAAATAAATAAAATCAAAACCTTTTGTTTTGAAGGCATTTTCATGGGGCCTGCTGGCTATGCAAACCAGTCCTGATGGGTTTTTTCCCTTTAAGGTCCTCCTGCTAGATACATTCAAAATATAATAAAAGTTGTGATGCTGCAAATGTGCTTCCTGCATTCTTGATTTATCTTTAATTTTGAACATTTAATTTTAACGGTTAAATGTAGTGTAAGACAGTTTATGGAGTCATAAAGTTTGACAGTGCATAATAATAAACTTTTTCAAAGAGTATATATATCTATACATTTATATCTATAGATATATAGATATTTGAGCAACCAGTTGACACCTGTCCCTATTCTATCGGCACCTGTCTTCTTGTCTCCTTGCCTTCTCTCGCTTCCTACAGGTGACTTCCTATAGGAGACAAGTGGTACTGAGGGATGAGAGGAAAGGAGCGGGGGTGGAGAAGACGAACGGAACGCCGCCGCGATCAAGGCTCCCCCTGTCTTTCTCTCTTGCCACCACTGTTTGTCATTTTCTTATTATTAGCTTGTGTCCGTTGTTCGGTTTGATCTGAAGCATCAACAGTTGTGGAATATTGTAGCAACAGCCAAAATACCGCTGACAAAAGGGTGAAAAACATGAGTGTCGAGGCGTACGGGCCGAGCTCGCAGACTCTAACGTTCCTGGACACCGAGGAAGCCGAGCTGCTGGGAGCGGACACTCAGGGCTCCGAGTACGACTTCACCGATTTTACCCTGCCGAGCCAGACCCAGACTCAAGGCCAAACCCAGAGTCAGCTAGACGGCCAGGTTCGTGTGGTTATTCACGCCGTTTCTGTGCATGAATGAAGGTCCTGCTGTGTTGACAAAACGTGAATCAGCTAACGATGGCTAACAACATCGTTAGCATCTGACGCCTTGCCTCCGTTACCATGCTTTTATTCCGCTAATGGCTAGCACGGCAACTAGCCAGCTTAGCTCACGGCTAACATAGCTAGCATGCCGATATAACTAGCATGTAAAGCCACTTGACTTTATTGCTATATG
Source organism: Astatotilapia calliptera (assembly GCF_964374335.1). Lineage (NCBI taxonomy): Eukaryota > Metazoa > Chordata > Actinopteri > Cichliformes > Cichlidae > Astatotilapia > Astatotilapia calliptera. The sequence goes on along the minus strand of NC_137439.1, from coordinate 24,059,276 downwards.
AACTAAGACTGAATTTTCTGCGTTGTAAACCAGCAAAAATGCCCATACATATATGTACCGGCAGTTATTTATTTCTCTTACTTGTAGTTATATGCACTGAATACATTGTCACTGAAAAATAACAATCACTGGTCAGTAGAGGCAATTATTCTAATACTGTCAACAGTCCGTTTAATGATGGGACAGTATGACTGCTGCTGTGGAAAAATTACATTACATAAGACTTCATCGGTCTGGTTGACTGCCCAGTTTGGCGCCCATCTTTTCCAGTATCAGTTGACGATGTGTGATCCTGTGGCATATAATGCATAATGTCGACAATAAGTTTCGTTTCATGACTCTTAAATTCGTTTTGTCTCCTCAGGTCAATGGCCCTGATGGTGTGTTACAGAATGGAGACGACCCTGTTGTGAAGGCCAGCCAATTACTGGCAGAGTTGAACTTTGAGGAGGATGAGGAGGACACTTACTATACCAAGGACCTTCCTGTGCATGCTTGCAGGTAAAGGACCAGACTAATGTTTCTGAATTGCCTGTCATCCATTGCTTGTGTCATTTTATTTTGTTGTTTTATGGTCTCTGTTTGCAGTTTGGATTTATTGTGCATGCATTGTTGCTTTACACAGCTGTAAAAGGCTACTGCCAGTTGATTTTTGGTTTTAATATGTGGGTTTGCCACACCAGAGGTCTTGTAAGAGTATAAGTTGGGGAAGTGCAATTTCCCTGTTTTCTGGCTCTTTTTTCTGTGTGGTCTTTTATATAAAAATGCTTTGCATTTCTTGTTCAATTTTGACTCTCCTTCAGTTATTGTGGGATTCACGATCCAGCCTGTGTGGTCTACTGCAACACCAGCAAGAAGTGGTTTTGCAACGGCCGTGGAAACACTTCTGGCAGGTAAGATGCACTCACTTACCAGCCTCTTTTTGCTCCATCCTATGTTAGGTCTTAACTAAATAACACTTGAGGGGATCATTTTACAGGTGCGCTATCCTTTAGTTAGACGAGTACAGTGACTGTAATAATGAGTTTCTGTTTTGTTGTGAAACAGCTATTAAAAATGGATGACTATAGTTTCATTGTTGACTTAAGGCAGAAGTCAAAGAAGATTGTTTGACTGTGAAAGGCCACTTAGGCTAATGTTTAATTTTGAAATCCAAAGTAAAGAACTGTTTAACCTAGTACTGTATTATTTCCTGAACTGTTACAGTTAAAACCAGACTATTGTGGATCACCTCTGTCATACAAAGCATTCCCTATTCATTCAGCTCTTCTAGTAAACACACACAGTGTATTTGCTTTGACATTATAGACAAATCAGGTTTCATAATTCTGTCACTGCACAGTGGGGTTTTGAGACGACAATTGCATGGTTAGAACATGTTGAGCTGAGACTTGGAAAGTAAGAATTATTAGTGTACTGAATGCACAGTCTTGCTTTTTTTTCCAGCTAGTGCCTTAATTGCTATTCTACTCACTTGTAGCCACATTGTTAACCACCTGGTGAGGGCAAAGTCCAAGGAGGTGACCCTGCATAAAGATGGCCCCCTGGGGGAAACGGTTTTGGAGTGCTACAACTGTGGCTGTCGCAACGTCTTCTTGCTTGGCTTCATTCCTGCCAAGGCTGACTCAGTTGTGGTGTTACTGTGCAGGTAAGGGCAAAACCTGAGTAGCTGACTGTTCACCCATAGGGGTCATTTAAACAAATTATGTTTGACTTTTTTGTTTTGATTTTAACACAGACAGCCATGTGCTAGCCAGAGTAGCCTGAAAGACATCAACTGGGACAGCTCACAGTGGCAGCCTTTAATCCAGGACCGCTGCTTTCTTTCCTGGTTGGTCAAAATTCCCTCAGAACAGGAGCAGCTCCGGGCACGCCAGATCACTGCTCAGCAGATCAACAAGCTGGAGGAGCTGTGGAAGGTACTGTCACACCACCTTCACTATGTAAATATTCCACAGCACGAATTTGAGTGCGGATCAGACTTATCTATATAGTTACAGTTAACCAGATGAATTTATACAGCTGTCTGTTATGCAAATAATGTAACGGAAATGTCTGCACTGTCTGTTTCATGTGCGTGCTAGAACATTAATCTTTTTCCTCCAGATGTTTTTGACTTGTTATATTTGCAAATATATAACTGTACTAAATACTGCCTTTGGTTCTATTCATGTGTTCAAATAGACTAACATTAAGGTAGTGAGCCAGCAGACCTAATGCAGGAACCTAAAACTGAAGCAGTAAAATAGTAATGATCTATCATAAGATTTATGGATTCCACTGTGCTTACATACCAAATTATCGGAATGTTTCTTAGTTTGAATCTACTATTTTTCACCACAAAGGAACCTGCCCATCTCTAAATATTTTTTTGCTTTTCTATCCACATTTTTAATCTTATCATGCACGATCTGACATGTGGGTGGGTGGGTTTGTTTTTTCTCTTTCTTTCTTTTTTTTTTCTTTTTTTTTAAAAAAATTATTCCTTGGTAGGAAAATCCCACAGCAACCTTGGAGGACCTGGAAAAGCCTGGAGTAGATGAGGAGCCCCAACATGTCCTGCTTCGCTATGAGGATGCCTACCAGTACCAAAACATTTTTGGTCCTCTTGTGAAGCTGGAAGCTGACTATGATAAGAAACTCAAAGAGTCACAGGTAACAAACAACTTGATTACAGTTTGTATGATTTCTTGTCACAGTACTTTAGCTATTTGTTTTGTTTGTAAGTGAATTCTTTTTTTTACTGTATGACTTAAAAGCTTAGATCTATAGCCAGGGATTTTCTGCATTTACTTCTTGAGGATTTTGTAACCAAAACGTACTCATAGTTTTTATTGTGTATGATAATTTTGAAAAATGGGCGTCATTGCTGTTTCTGTTGTTTACATTTATTATTTTTATAATATAATTTATAAATTTATATATTAATTATAATTTTGTTATTAATTTATTTCTCAACAGACACAAGACAACATCACAGTAAGATGGGACTTGGGCCTGAATAAGAAGAGGATTGCTTATTTCACCCTTCCCAAGACAGACTCAGGTATGTAGCAGTAGTTTCACTGTGAAGTTTACAGCCATCACTTCATACTATGTTGCTTTGTGATTTGTGTGTGCACTCTTTAAACTTATTCGGTTGTATGATTTTATAATCCTTTGCACTCATTTTGATTTTTTCTTTTTTTCTTAATGTGCATTTAAAAAAATATTTTGTCTCATCACCCGTTGTTTAGATATGCGGCTGATGCAGGGAGATGAAATTTGCCTGAGATACAAAGGAGACCTGGCCCCTCCTTGGAAAGGCATTGGACATGTCATCAAAGTCCCTGACAGTATCCTTATGACTTTGAATAGGCATACCATCCCCAAGCTACACACTGCAGTTTAACCATATAATCTGTTTATACACATTTAAAACTACAGGTAAGGTGATGTATGGATCTTTAGGAACACCTAGTGGCAGCTGTGTGAAACTACAACCATATAAACAAACTTGTCTTCCTTCATGCTCCAGTGTATTTTGGAAACAATTTCTATATTTAGATCTTGTTTATACAGGATAATTTCTAATTTACACTACACCACAAGTACAATCCAAGGCTGTGGATCATTGCATTTTTAGTGACTCTCCTCCACAGTTTGAACATTTAGTGTTAATGAAACTAACACGAAGTAGAGACTGAATCACTTTAGGTGTTTTAACCAGAAATGCAAAGCAGTGTTTGCATGACTTGCATTCAAAAATGAATTGCAGAAAGGCAAAAGTTATGTAAAACTTTCATGCAGACCTTTTTATTCACTTCTTCCAAACCCAAAACATTCTACATGCACTGTTGTGCAGCTGGGTTTGCATTTCATTAAAGGACAGAGTAGCTGCTGCTTACAATTTTACATGCAGAAGAAGACTGTGATTGTCCCTCAGTACTTGTGAGAGACCGCTCATAAATTATTGGAATTTTGGAGTTTGGGATGGATGCACTTTTAAAATAGGAAGTTATCTAAAATGTATCATTAGGAATATCTGTGAGTCCAGTTGGGGAATAATCTGGGTAAGACATACAGTGCCAGAAATGAAATGTTTTTGTTACTCCAGTACATATTGAAGCGTTAGCTGTTTCCTTGACCTTCTGTCTCAGATTATGGTGATGAAATAGCCATCGAGTTAAGGAGCAGTGCCGGGGCTCCAGTGGAGATCCCTCACATCTTTCAGGTGGACTTTGTGTGGAAGTCCACTTCCTTTGATAGGTATTTCAAATCTGTGCACTCTTGTATTTGATGTGATTAGTGCAATAAAGACCTGAAACCTAAAGTTCTGTATCAGTTACAATAACAGTGTTTTGTTAAAAAAAATGTTTTTCTTTTCAGGATGCAGAGTGCTCTGAAGACATTTGCTGTGGATGAGACTTCAGTGTCTGGTTACATCTACCACAAACTGCTGGGACATGAGGTAGAGGATGTGGTCATCAAGTGCCAGCTGCCCAAACGCTTCACTGCTCAAGGCCTCCCTGACCTTAACCACTCCCAGGTGAGTTGGAGAAGAAGGCGTGTTACATGACTGAAATGAGTTTTGCTTGCTACCTGGCCTCTTGGACTTTGTCCTGTCAGAGATCACATGGATTTTTTTGTTTTGTGATGCAGGTGTACGCTGTGAAAACAGTGCTGCAGCGCCCCCTCAGTCTGATCCAGGGCCCACCTGGCACAGGAAAGACGGTCACCTCTGCCACCATTGTGTACCACCTGGCCAGACAAGGAAATGGGTACGAAACTTGACTCTAGTCTTTTTTGTAATGCCACCTTTCTGTTTTATTCTTTATTTACTCTACATTTAACTTAATGTTTTTTTTTTTTACAATATTCCTTGAAGTCTTTATGACCTTAGTCCTGGCTGAAATAAATAATTAGAAAAAAAGACCATTAATACGGTTTAAAATTGTCTTCCCAGGCCTGTGCTGGTTTGTGCTCCCAGTAATATTGCAGTTGATCAGCTCACTGAGAAGATTCACCAAACAGGGCTCAAGGTGGTGAGACTCTGTGCCAAGAGCAGAGAGGCCATAGACTCACCAGTGTCATTCCTGGCTCTGCACAACCAGACCCGTAATATGGACAGGTAACACATATCTGTCTATCTTTTTTGTGCATTTGTGATTAGCCTGTTTTGTCTTCTTTTTAAAGAGTTGGACTAGCTGTTGGTCTGTATTGATTCAATAAAACTACCATACATGCTTTAGTTTTACACAGGCAGTCTAAAACTGCAAGGAGGTATTTCTGTAGTCTATTGATACTAGATAGTGGAAAAGGGGTGGGATTAAATAAGCTTATGCTTCTTCCTGCTCCTTTTTGAACATGGACGTTATTTGGAGTTGTGGTTCCTCGTTTTCCTTTTGTTTGCTTTGTTCATTTGTCTCTTTTAATTCTATTTTTTTTATACTTTTTCAACATGTTCAAAATAAAGATTCAATCAATCAATCAAAACTGTTTAGGGGAACCACAACTAAGATTATGATGTTGTATTATAACAGTTTGTGTCAGAGCAGCACACAATCTTTGCACACAAACACATCACTGATCTCACACTCTGATAAATGTGTTCATGCCTGCAGTATGCCAGAGCTTCAGAAACTCCAACAGCTGAAGGATGAGACTGGAGAGCTGTCCTCCTCAGATGAGAAGCGCTACAGAGCTCTGAGGCGCACTGCTGAGAGAGAGTTGCTTATGGTGTGTCATTTGGACTTGCTGAACTCTAAATATGTCCTGTTTATGACAGTGCTAGGCACAGTAATGTGTATTCATCCATATTTTTTTTGTCATAGTTTGTATGATGAGACTTTCCATTAACTTTTTACTAAAATATTATTTATTGTTGTGATGGTTTATTAAGGAAAAAAAACAAGTGATACTTCATCATAATAAAACTCAACTTTCTCTCTTTTCTCTTTGCCAGAATGCTGACGTGATCTGCTGTACATGCGTTGGGGCAGGAGATCCTCGTCTGGCCAAGATGCAGTTCAGATCTATCCTGATCGATGAGAGCACCCAGGCCACCGAGCCAGAGTGCATGGTGCCTGTAGTCCTTGGAGCCAAGCAGGTAGGAGCTCCATAAGTGAAAATAACACTTGATCAGTAATCTGCAGTATTGGTGATCAGCTTAAACTGCTGCAATTTGTAACGACGTGTTTATTTTCTTCGTAGTTGATTCTTGTGGGTGATCACTGCCAGCTGGGACCTGTGGTGATGTGTAAGAAGGCAGCTAAAGCAGGTCTGTCCCAGTCTCTGTTCGAGCGTCTTGTAGTTTTGGGGATCCGACCAATCCGTCTGCAGGTCCAGTACCGCATGCACCCGGCCCTCAGTGCCTTCCCTTCCAACATCTTTTATGAGGGTTCTCTGCAGAACGGAGTCACTGCTGGTGAGATGGAAAGACATACAACCTCACATTTCCTCATTTCTTACCAGTACAGACACTTAAAAGTAAATAAATAAAGATCTTTACCGTCTGTATATGCTGCTTTATGTGACACTTTATGTGTTGGATATTTCTTTAAAACCCACTCTAGGCTGTAAAACATTTGCATTTGTTTTTTATGCTCTTCTAAAATGTAGTCATCTGGCAGCTGACTCATAGATGTAACACAGCCTGTCGCTAATCATATCCAGCTTATTAATGTGATTATTAAGTGTACCAGACTGCACACCATAATCTGTTTGTTCTTTCTGCAGCGGACCGTGTGAAAAAAGGCTTCGACTTCCAGTGGCCCCAACCAGACAAGCCGATGTTCTTCTATGTCACCCAAGGCCAAGAGGAAATTGCTAGCTCTGGAACATCTTATTTGAACAGGTGCCAACTTTCTTGGACTCTGTTGCCTGTGTCTGCCTTTTAGTGCCTAAATGATGCCTGAAAATAGCCAATATTTGACAGACATAAATTTTCTGAATCACTTCGAACAATCCTGATATAAAGTAGATGACTTAGGTGTTCAGAAACACTGTATGCTTGAAGTGATGTCTCATCTGTTTATAGTCAAGGTTAATAGATTCCTGTGTTACTTCAGATTTTCTATATTCAAAAGAAAAATCATTCTACTCACTCTACTTGTTCATGCAGGACTGAGGCAGCCAATGTGGAGAAAATAACAACGAGGTTGCTGAAGGCTGGAGCAAAACCTGATCAGATTGGTATCATCACTCCCTATGAGGGTCAGAGGTCCTATCTGGTCCAGTACATGCAGTTCAGTGGCTCCCTCCACACCAAACTCTACCAGGTAGACTGAGAAATGTTTCATTCAAAATTCAAATGAATGTTAAATTGATTCAGTCTAAACTAATGAAATACCAGCATCCTTAAAGGAGAGGCCAAACACTTGTTGTAGCACCTACGCAGGACACAGGACCAAAGAATTTCAGGCACTTGTGTTTAGTGTTGGAATAAAATATAAAACGCCTCACCCAAGAATGTCTTCATACTTTGTGCAGGAGGTGGAAATAGCCAGTGTTGATGCTTTCCAAGGGAGAGAGAAAGACTTCATCATCCTCTCCTGCGTGAGGGCCAACGAGCACCAGGGCATCGGCTTCCTCAATGATCCCAGACGTCTTAACGTGGCACTCACCAGGGCCAGGTAATGCAAGAAACCTCACCAGCTTTTTGAAACCATCACTGTGAGGACAACGTGCCCTAATTTGTTACTGTCTTTTGCTCTGTCACAGATATGGCGTGATCATTGTGGGAAACCCCAAAGCCCTGTCCAAGCAGCCTCTGTGGAACCACCTGCTCAATTACTACAAGGAGCAGAAGGTCCTGGTTGAAGGCCCACTCAACAACCTGAGGGAGAGCCTCATGCAATTCAGCAAGCCCCGCAAGCTGGTGAACACCATCAACCCTGTGAGTTTATGTGTGTGTGTGTGTGTGTGTGTGTGTGCTAGTTACACACACAGTGCTTTTGATGCTAAAGTAAAGTTTTTTTGTTTGTTTGTTGTTTTTTACATTATGAATATTTGTTGCTTTTGTACTGAGGACTAAAAATAAACCAGTATAATACATCACTGCAAAGACGCAAAGATGAGCTTTCTTACTGTTTTCTTTTTTAGGGTGGCCGATTCATGAGCACAGCTATGTATGATGCGAGGGAGGCCCTCATTCCTGGATCTGTTTATGATCGTAGCAGCAACGGTGAGATGTCTTTCTTACCCCATACACACCTTTTTCCCCCAACTGAAAAAGTATAATTAACTAAGTGCATTTAACATGCGTACTACTGCAGGGCGTTCGTCCAACATGTATTTCCAGACGCATGACCAGATCGGTATGATTGGCACAGGTGCCAATCCCATGTCCTCCATGAACATCCCGATCCCCTTCAACCTTGTGATGCCTCCGATTCCTCCACCAGGATACTTGGGACAGGTGAATGGACCTACAGCAGGTGAGAAAGTCATAAATTTGTCATGCTACCTCCAGTTTCCCCTTAAGGCAGCTAGGAATTGTTTAATGGAATTTTGTTACCCGACTTGATCTACGAACAGGTCGCGGCGGCGGTCTAAAGGGCAAATCGGGCAGCGGAGGAGGTGGGGGAACTCGAGGTGGCCGTCAAAGAAACCGTGGAAACCACAGCGGTGGAACAGACCGCGGACAGCATGGAGGTCAAATGACTACAAGCCAGACTAGCCAGGACCAGGGCTCCCAGCCGTTCTCCCAGGGCCCTCTGACGCAGGGCTACATTAACATGAGCCAGCCGTCACAGATGAGCCAGCCTGGGCTCTCCCAGCCTGAACTCTCCCAGGTTGGTTTGTTTATCTGAAAAACTGTTTCTGACCTAGTCCAGCATTTGCCCAGATTTTCTCTTAAAAACATGTCCAAGATTTCTCTACTGCATGGAAGGAAATGAAGGAATAACTGTTGACTGATCTCTTTTTGTTTGTCCTGTTATAGGACAGTTACCTTGGAGATGAGTTCAAGTCTCAGATTGATGTGGCTTTGTCCCAGGATTCCACGTACCAGGGGGAGCGGGCCTACCATGGTGGTGTGACTGGACTGTCCCAGTACTAGACTGTAAGATATTCCACTGTGGGCTAAGATGACTCACTAAAATGAAAGGAGTAGTTCAACTTTTTTGATTAAATTATGCTATCATGAGCTTTTAACACATAGGTTAGAACTAACTTTAACTTTGAACACACGTGCCAGAGCTCGATGTGCTGTTGTGTGGGTTTTGTTGCCCTTGCACATCAGGCAAGCCGTTTTTATCTTTATGTTAAGCTGAACTTACTAACGGGTTTCTCCAACTTTTTATTTAACATTTAAGAGACTTGGATTAATTTCAGAGTCTGATACAATGTGTATGTTGCAGTGCACTGAAAAGCTAAATGAATGTTCTCTGAAACAAGTGTGTTTGTCTTGCAGGTTGCAGGAAAGGAGCTAGGCCTGTGTGAAGCTTAGTTCATTGGTATTTTAATCTGGGTAATAACAAAAAAGAACAAACATGGATACCCGTTTTCCACTGCTACAACCGAAGCACCACTGTGTGAAAGTAACAGGAGAGAGACCGTGAGAAACCAACCAATCACAAGAGTGAGAGTAAAAATGGGAGTAGAGCTGGACAGGACGAGAGCAAGACGGAAAGAGTGGGAGACTGGTAGAGGAGAGAAGGCACTGCTGCTCACACGCGAAGACATAGCAAAGGAGAAAGCTGTTGTCCTCGGAGCGGCGCAGTTGGGAGAGGTGAGACCTTCAACAGGTCGAGGAGGGCGAAAAGATCTGAGGCATTCTGGAGAGGGGAAAGGGGCCGACTGCGTCATCTTGTCCCTCGCGTGCCCCCGAACCCTCGGATCTCCAGGCGGTGTGGTTGGGATTCTTGCTCCAAAAGCTGAGAAAGAAGGAGAAGAGGTGTCTCACACAAGTCCTCCAAGCTAACAACAGGACGTCCACTGTGACTTGGAGTGAGAGAGAAAAATAAATGGAGACGCAGCTCTTGAAGCAGTTGACATGGCAACTTTTTTAAACTCAAAGCTTGAATCGAGGTTCTGCATTTGATCACATTTTTAAGCAACCGGGAGAAACGTTTGGCATCTCAACAGAACTCAGAAATGCTTGTGGTGCTGTGCCTCAGAGGTTTAAAAGAAATTTGAGGACTAACCAGTTATGGGTCATTTGCTTTGCTTTCTCAGCTTTGAGTTGGAAAGTTTTCTAAATAAAGGCTGTTTTCATTGAGGGTTTTCAGTGACGCAAGCTAGTGTAGTTGGCCATCTTTCAAGGCGGGTCTTTCCCTAGGTGGTCTGCAAAGAACAAAGTGGTGGAAGAAGCTCTTAAATGTGTAAACGTAAAAAAGAAAAACATTTTTGTCTCCAAATCTGAGCTCCAAAGACCTGCGGATCGTGAGATAATTTTGTTTTTGTTTTGTTTTGTTGTTCTTCTTTGTGTCTTTTTAATAGTGCAAAAGGACGAGTGAAGGCACTGTAACCAGCTTGTAACTGAATAAAGCGGTCATTCTTTTCTGCTGACCCCTCCCCCAAAGCTGCTAAAGCTAGCAGATAGCAGTCGCCAAGCACATATAGCTGAAAGCGCCTGATAAGCCGAATCAAGAGGGCAGAACTTCCCAAAGAGCCTTGCCCTGAAGTCAGACGTCATAAAACATGCAGACGGTGAGACAGAGGTGTAAATGGTACACGTGGTGGAGTACTTGACATGAATGCTCACTGAAAAGGAGGGTGAAAACATGTAAGGCTCAACTGTACAACGGACAACTTGGTTTCACCACGTTGGACACAGATGTTTTGATGATGCATTTGAGAAGTCGACCGATGACACATTTAGAGGTTACACATCTTAGGTGAAGTTACCTTCAAATTACGAACACATGTAACCCAAGTTTAACATTTATGTAGATAAGCACCCACCCACACCCCCCATTCCTCTTGATTTTCTTTGCTTTTTGTTAGTCTTTAACCTATAGAAGAGTGTGAAACTGTTAAAGCAGTAGTACAATCATGTTGAGGAGAGAGCAGTTAGTTTGGTCTATGATGAACTTTGTATCTCTGTTTCAGTACTCGGTGTTGTAAGTTCTCGTTTCGCACTAGTGAAGCTTACATCAGTATCTTTCACCGCCTCATGTTATCCATGTGATGCTAAAAGCTTTCCTTTTTATGTTGTTGAATCCACTATACTGAAGAACTTTGTCATTTTCTGAGCGGTAATGGCTTTGGATTGTCCACTCTGAGCCAAAGCGTCTTAATAATTTTAACATCCTGTTGTAGATGCTAAGAGGGCAGAGCGTGTGGTGAAGAGTGCTCAGGCTGCCAAAGAGAAAAGGCATCCACAGGAATGAAACCTGCGAAGCGTGAATTATTGGTTTTTCTTTAATGCTACAATAGTCAAGTTAAGTAGGTGTGTCTTTATGCTGTGTAGGACATCAAATTAATAGTCTGACCCCATTTATATATCTGTAGATTTGCTCTAAATTATTCTTAGACTCCACATCTTCAACTTTGAAAACTGCTCTGCTTTACCTTTTACATAAAAATCACCAACATACAAAACATCTCAAGCCTACACGTGGTTTTTGCATGTCTTATGAACTGAGGCTAACTTTTGAGTTCTTCCTCTGTACTTTTGCTGTGACCTTGTTTGGCTTATTGCTGTTTAAAGCTGAAGTGAACAATGTTTTTATGTTTGCTGCACTGTTTTTTGTTTTTGTTTTCTTCCCACTAACTGATGTTGGTGCTTAAAAAGTGTACTCACAAAAAGAAAATCTTGTGTTAATAATCTTGGAAAATTAAAGTTTGCTTCTTTTTGCTCATTCAGCTTGATTTGAGTCTTTTATTTCTCCTGTGAGATGAATTACTAGCATGTGGAGTTCTCTTTAATCTGCTTAAGAGGGCAAAACAACAGGAGGATTCTCATATTGCAAAATCTCATTACACCAATAGGTCCTAAATGGGCTGTTGCACGACTCTTCACTTTTTTTTCTTCTTTTTCTTTTTTAGGTCAAGGCAGACCTTAAAGCTCCGGTTTGCATTGCACACATGCAGGCGCGTTGACATAGTTTCCATACCTGACTGTCACACACAGCTGGAGCGGGTGTTTGGAGGCTGCAGAGCCAGCAGGTGGTACTATACAGCCGGCTGTTGAATGCGAACAGCCGGCCGGATGAAGAGCCAACAACTGAAGGGGAGAACAGAGAGGTTTGGCCGTACAGGATAAGCAGTGAAAGACGAGGAAACAAAGAGGTCCCGTGTTCTGTGGCAGGACGAAGATGGACTCGGAGCAGCCCGCGGTCACTTCAGCCATTGCCGTCCGCAGCAGCTCTGCTCTCCCCGGCTTCTGACTCTGCGAGCTGCTCGGGGCAGGACGGTGCCACTTGGCGGGCTGCAGCAGGCGGAGTGCAGCGCCTTGCGGTGAAACCTCCCCCCCCTGGAGAATAAAGCAAGAATAAAGCATCTGGTAGCTGTGACTGAAAGGAAGAGGAGACCAACTGGGACAGCAGCAGCAGTTTCAGGACGCAAAATATTGTTAGATAACAGACTCGACGAGGTTTTACACCGAAATGGGGTAAGCGCCTCTCTATCCACGACACAGATTTAACTAGACTTTAAGTAAGAATTAAGAGCGGGGAAAAATGTTAAACTACAGGGACAAACTTTTATGATTATTCCGGGGTTTTTTTTCTGGTATAATTTTTTATTAAAGTAATTTACGTTAACAGTTGTCTAACCAATCCTCAGTCTTTTCTTTTACAGAAAAGAAGTCTTGGTGATCTTCTAAGATGTTTCCTCACCACAGAGAAAGGTATGGCCATCTACCAGCTTGTCCTTTAATATTTATTTATTTATTTATCTATTTAGATTTCTTGTACTTGCATGTGACATTGGGATGGCAGACACTTTACATAAATCTAACACAAATACTTTGAGATCTTGTTATCAGATCAGGGGGACTTAAGCTTTGATTTAAAGCAATCATTTGTAGTGAGTTTAAAACTGTAGTAGTAAGGCTGCATATGAACATTTATCACTGCTCTGCTGATGTTGGCTGTGGAGCACATCTGGAGCAGCGCTCTGGTTTCATTTCAGACTTAATGAATCTGTTAAATTAAGACATATTGTTATGTAGTCCCATGTGGCCCCAGCTTAGTTTATTTAAAACCATTTTCAGCTGATTGGGAGGAGAAGCATAGATTCTGGGGCCATCCTAGGGGAGCAGGTGTTACCATGACAAAATCCTACTTTCACTCACGTTAATGTAGATATTTCCTATTGCTGCCTCACTCCCTTTTTTATTAATCAGACTGTGTAGTGTTTAACATTTCTCTTAGAAGATTTAGATCAAAAGAAACCAGGTGAAACAGATTTTAGATATTGTAGTTAGTGACAGAGGTCAGAGCTACGCCTCAGGATGAACACACTAATTCCTGTCTAATCACTCCCAGGCTTTGTTATCATGCTTAGAGACCTCCATTAAGTAGGCCACCCCCTCTACTGAGGATGAAGGTCAAGTAATTGAATTGTTCTGCTGTTCAGTTAACAGACTATACAGAGGGGGAAATAATTATTCGATCCCCTGGTGAATCACTTCATTCGACAAGAAAAGTAAACATCACATAAAAGTTATAATTGATTTGCAGATCAGTGAGTGAAATTCTTGACTGCTGCTATGCAGCTTGATGCTTCAGCTCCCTCCAACCGTTTTCTGTAAGATTGAGGTCTGGAGCCTGGCTGCACCACTTTATGACCTCTTCTTTAGCCACTCCTTTGGTGCTTTGGCAGTATTCACAGTTTCATGATACATGGCCCCGTCTGTTTCCACCTCTGTGCTTGTCTGTAGAGGATGGTGTTCTTTTAGTCGAACTCAGCATTTCTCTTCCAAAGAGCTCGATATTGGTTTTCTCGCAAACCTTCTCTAAATCGAGATTGTGACTGGCAAACTGAAGACAGAGGTGTGCACGTGCCTTCTTGAGAAGGGGAACTTGCAGGTGCTGCAATATTTCAATGTATTGCAGCATCCTGTGTTACCAATGGTGTTCTTGGTGACTGCAGTTCCAGCTGCCTTCAGATCGTTAACAATCTCTTCCCGTGGAGCTTTGGGCTGATCCACCACCTTCCTCAACAATCATCCTCACCCCATTTGTCAAAATCATGCATGCAGCTCCAGACATAAGGTTTTTGTTTCATATTTTGTCTCTGTTAAAATGCAGCTGCCATAAAAACTACACTGTTCATTTCTTTCAGCATATACATACACTAGTTTGACCACCTTTGTGTTTCAAACGTTTTCTGAGAGAGGAAACTAAACATGTTGACACAAACACGTTTGCAGCCTGTGTTTGTCCGTTTGGTTGATTCCTGGTTCGTTCTGTTTGCAAAGCGGTCCGTGTTGTTCGGTCGGATGCCAGATATTATGTGGCAGAGCTCGTCACCTCAGGCAAGGTGAAAGCGTGGCAGTGATGGGATGATATTAGAGTTAATAGCAGGTCCACCTTCACTCTTACCCATTTTATGTTCTGTGTAAAACTAGCACTTTATGATTGTTTGACATCAATGACCTTATTGACTGACTCATGGGCTTCATGGAAAATAAAGAATAACATAAATATGACAGATTATTTGATAGTCCCTTGACTTTCTGATAACTGGTTAGTAGCTTTATTCCCCCTGGGCTTAAATAATGACCTGTTTTTACCATTTTCTGCAGAGGTCACAGCGGGCTGACCTTTATGCTGTTTCCTGTCTTAATCAGGAAGCATAAAAGCCGCAGGCAGCAGAGAGTTAATGTGACTGAAAAGCAGAATTGCAGCATGGCTTATTATCAGACTGGAACATGGTTGAAAGGGTTGGGCTTCTGCTGCTGTAGTCCAGCTGCTTCAAGGTTAGATGTGTTATGCATTCAGAGATGCTCTTCTGCTTAACTTGGTTGTAATGAGTGATTATTTGAATTAATGTTGCCCCCCAGGTAGGGTCAGAATTGAAGCAGGCTGGCCATTCTCCTCTGACCTTGGCATCAACAAGCTTAGTGGATATTTTCAGACCATTCTCTGTAAACCCTAGAAATTATTGTGTGGGAAAATCCCAGTAGATCAACAGTTTCCGAAATACTCAGATCAGCCTGTCTGGCACCAACAGCAAAGTCCCTTTTTTAAGCACCTTTCTCCATTCTGATGGTCATTGTGAGCTATAGCAGGTTATCTCAACCATGTCTACATGAAATGCATCCAGAGAAACCATTGTTGGTTTTTGTATTTGCAATGAGGTCACTGCACCAAAACTAGCCAAAATAATGCAGTTCCACTGGAAATAGCTATAGTGCGTTAAAGAATGCACGTCCTTTTTTTGAACTATTTCATTATCTTACTACATAGCAGCTCTTCTGATTTGCATTTCTATACCAGTGAATGACAGAGGCGTCTTCTTGTGATACTCACTTTCACCCCTGCTGAGGAGAAAGGAGGGGTTAGCAGTGCTGCTGTTCACACCACAGGGCAGTGGCTAAACCACCTCCCGGCACCACTGACTGTGTTGCTTTGATATATTTACCTCGTATCCAGGATACATCGGAGCAAAACCTGCCAGGCGCAGATCAGAGCGTGGAGGGTGACGACTCGGGAGAGGGTTCAGAGAGTTCTAGTCAACATGCTTTGCCAGCTAACCCTGTTTGACTGGTGGATGACGCAGGAAAAATAGTGGGAGATAGCCAAAGGATGATCTGTCCCTGGATGACAGGGGAGACAGAGATGTCCTGTTATGAAAAAAAAAAAGACAGATTTGTGTTTTTCATGCAAACAAGAAAGGATTTTTAAGCAAAACGGTTTTATTAATGGACCATATTTTAATGGTTCGATGCTCATTTTATACATTTAGACTTTACATTCAGTTCCTTCAGTGCCAGTGCACATTACTTTAAGTCTGCAGAGGGATTTTTACTTTGACATTCCCTTCTCACAGCATCTAATCATCATCCCTCTGTGATTCCTCCTTCAGGGAGCAGCCGATCTTCAGCGCCCGGGCCCATGTTTTCCAAATCGACCCCACCACCAAGAGGAACTGGATACCGGCCAGCAAGCATGCTGTCACAGTGTCCTTCTTCTACGATGCTACCCGCAACGTGTATCGCATCATTAGTGTGGGCGGGACAAAGGTGAGTGCGTGGGAAATTGGTGTAGACAAAATTTTAGATTCAGCAAAGAAGAAAGATTAAAGATGGACAGGGGGAGAAACAACAAACAAATACAGATCTGCTGTCTAGAAGTAATAAGTAAAAGTTGGTGGCTTTGGAATCAAAAGGGGTTTTGAAATAATGCCACAGGTCTAAAAAAGCAAGACAAACAGCAGCTTGAGATTGAATTTTTACTCATCAACCACACTCCCACCAGAAGTCCTGTGAGGTGAAGAATTATATAACAAACTAAACCAAATCGAAGCTCAACACATCAGCAGCCAGACCATCTTTGGTCCGGGCTTGTGGATTTAGATTAGGCGGGTGGGGAGGGGACCCATCTGATCTCATCTTAGCACCTCTAGTGTGACCCACATTTCTGCTTCCCAGAAGGCAGCGCGAGGCAGCAGTTGGCCGTTCAGTAGCCCAATCCTGCCAGGGCTGGTGTCTGGCTCCACAGTAATCTTCTCTGCCACTGCTGCTCCTGCTGCTAGAATCCAGCATGTTATGTCAAGCACGTCGGCACACAAACGCAGAGCGCAGAGTTCATGTAATCATTGGTTGGAGGGGAAAGGGGTGGGGGATGCTTCTTCTTAAGCTGCCTGCAGTTCTAGTATTTTCAGTGCCGTTGCTCTAACACAGGAGATGACGTAAAATAAAACAGGTTTATAAATAGGTGTGTTTTCCTTTTCTTTTTTTCTTTTTTGGGGTCATGTGTTAGGAAGGACAGAGCCAGCTTTGGCAACTTCCCAGAGAATGATGTGATAAACCTGGTAGATATGTTTTGATTGTGCAGCTGCTGCCCTTTTGGCAGAAGTGTGAGCAATTGCCGAAACAGGTCTCAAGGGAGAACATGCGTGAAAATGGCATCCTGGTAACCTCCTATTAATGTTCATGCCAAACCAACCGCTGATTTTAACAAAACCTGTTCAGTAATACAAATACAGTGGCTCAATACTCCACTTCATGGCCTTGCTACTATATCATCTATAGCTGTGGTGAGGCTCTGCTGAGGCCTATTTTCGATTTAAATGCTCCAGCATAAGTCTCTAATGTTAGTGCGCAAAGATTTACTATGAAATGTGAACCAAATGTAATAACAACATGTCCAGATGCTTGTGGAAGCATTAAAACTCTCAATCTCACTGATGGGAATAAACAAAGTGAGTAGGGACCGTGAGTGTCGGTGCTAAAGTCCAAGACCACCCCTTTCATGCCGTGGCTGATGAAACACTTAACTTTGGACCACAGAGTTAAATGCCAAGCTGGATGCCACATCCCTGACATAGCTAAAATGTGAACCCTGTTACAACATCTGCACACATCCTTTAAAGCATTCTGTTTACACACCAGTAAACAGTCTTCATATGGGGAGTTACATGGTGCATTAAACATTCAGAAGAAGGTGTGATGGGAACGTAAAGAGAGTGTGTATGGTTTGGTGGGGCACACTGGCGTACTCGACCTTCACTTTGATCTTGGTACGCTTCAGTTACTAATATCGATCTCGCTCTGCTGTGACTCCATTGGTGTGACTAAATTTGACCACAAACAAACACGTTAACACCTGCCGGGCATTACTCCCAAAACATGTCCCGCTTTATACATTCAGATATTACATTCACTTCCTTCAGTGCTCACTGTAAGTCTGCAGAGGGATTTTCCCTTTGACATGCTTTATTTACTATTTTACTTTAAATGGAAATGTAATTTACAAAGTGAATGTCATGCGGTATTTATTAGGATGGGAAAAATAGTGGAATTCAGTAGGAAAATGCATATTGAGGTGTTGTCTAGTTATTAAATAATAGATGGACTGGTACTTATATAGCACTTTTCTACTCTACTTATTCGCCTTAGTTCTTTTAAACCTAACATTCCCACTGAGGCTCAGGAGGTAGAGCGGGTTGTTTATCAACTGAAAGGTTGGTGGTTTAATTCCTGGTTACTCCAGTGTCCTCAAGTTGAAGTATCTTTGGCCAAGATACTGACATGGAGTTTTATCTACTGGGGTGTTTTAGTATAATACATACAGTGCTTAAGAGTAGAGATGTGTTTGAGTGAACGAAGCACTTTTTGTGCTCAGATAGAAGAACTGCTATATAAATATCATTACATCTGCCCAGGGATACGTCAGCAATCAGCCAGGGAACCACTTACCCCCCAGTTGGTGGATCTTCTGAGCAGCCAGAGGCACATCTGTAGAATTGGTTTTCACACCACAGCTAACTAAAGGCTTTTTTTTAAATTTTTTTTTTTATTAAAACCCTTGTTTTGCAGTCACTTTTTCAAACTGAGTCTGAGTGTCGCTGTGGTGTTTTCAGTGAGAAAAGTCTCATCTTCTGGAGTAAGACTCTCTCCAAGTTTTCTCAAGGCTGTGAGGATGTAAATTTTCTGCTGCGTGTCACATCTGGTAACAGTTTCCCCTTCATCACATCCGGGCCCATCTCTGCCTGTCTTATTCTCAGTCGTTCCCGGCTGCTTCAAGGAAAGAGTTGTATCAACTCCCAGGTTTTGGAGGCATCAGCCAAGCCTCCAGCGGCTCATCACCCACTGAGCTCATCCACAATGATCTCATCTCCTGACATAAGTCATTGAATTCATCCAGCTGCTCCAAAGTTTCCTTCTTTGTCTCTTCATGCTCTTCCTCATCCGGTTCTTCTCAGCATTCCTCCAGGTCCATGAGTTGATGCATTAATTTATCGAGTTGTTCCCCCATATTCTGCCTCAATTTGTGGAGAGGTCATCTACGGTTAAAACTGCATTTTGATAACTTTCTTAGTAAAGTAAGAGTAAAATGTTACCATTCACTGGTGAAATGTGTCATAAGTTATCATAAGAAATAAAAATAATAACTTGCAGTGCCTCAGTTAGAGCATGTTGCTGCCATAGTCTAAGAAGGAAGATAGCGTCTGCTCCCAGAGCCATCTGCTCTCTTCACCTGCACCTAAGGGGACGACCTCTGTTATCTCTTTATCTGCAGGCAATTATCAACTGCACTGTTACGCCCAGCATGACATTTACTAAGACGTCTCAGAAGTTTGGTCAGTGGGCTGACAGCCGCGCCAACACGGTCTACGGTCTGGGCTTTGCCACAGAGCAGCAACTGCATCAGGTAGGTCAAAGTACAGCATTTTTAAAAATGTGCCATCCATTTCTTGTAGAGGGTTTGTGCTGCATTGTCTAGGTCATGACTTGCCCTCTCCTGTACAGTTTGCAGAGAAGTTTAAGGAGGTGAAAGATGCAGCTCGTCTGGCGCGAGAAAAGTCACAGGACAAAGAACTGGCCAACACTGCACTCACCATCGCTGCTCCTCAGGTGAGCGCCGTCCTTTTAGAAAGCATGAGCATGAAAGAAGAGCAAAGGTTTGTGAGTGTCACCGAGAAGCTGTAAATGCGAAACCTCTGTTATTCATGCACATTTTGGGCATTTCAAGACTGAAATTAGATGATTAGGTGAATGCTCCTGTATTACTTGCTGCAGCTCAGCTATTAGACAGGGCCGCTGTGACTAAATCAAAGGAGGGACGGGGAGAGAGGGGAACGAAAAGCAAAAGAAATGTGAGCTGGGTCAGTTGTCTCAGAGGGAAGTGAAAATGAGGAAAACTAGGACGATGGTAAAATTATCCGATGCTGCTCAGCAGTACACCACACTCACAATTTCTCCCCACAGCTACCCAGAAGCCTCTGACTTGAAACACTTCTAATGATGAAAACGTAGTCAGCTCAGGGCCCTTTTCCATCAATAAAGAATAATCAGCCTTCAGTTACATCTGCCTGATCTTGAGGAACATGCCTATTTCCTTTTTAATTCTACGGCTGAGCAGGTTCCAAGTGACGTCTCTCACTCCCGATCGATTTAACGAACACATTGGGAGAGCCAAAGCTCCAGAAAATTGCCAACTGCTTCAATTCATTGTACTTGCTAAGTGGCACTGCACTGCATAACTGATCAGTCCGCAAAGCACGCTTTCTGACTGTGATGTGTTGAAAAGGTCATTTCGTGTTGTGTGCTTCGTGGTGATATGTTCTTCTTTTCCGTTTTTTCCACCTCACGGATTTCCTCTGCAGTTCTCACAGGTGAGTCATTATTTAGAGGAAATGTAAAACACGTGTGCAGGAAGCATCTTTATTTTTTCTTCTTGCCTCTGAGTTTTATACATTTTATACCTTCTCTGATGGGCAGACAGCTCTAAGCTTCTCATTTATCAGACGCTAAAACTATCGTGTTACAGCAGTCAGTCCATCGAGAACAAGACCGCGAAGAGAGAGTCATTTATTATTATCACGAGCTGTATAGCTTTGCTTGATTTTATATGCAGACTTTGACTTGAATGGGATTTTAACATCTAAAAGCAGGCGGTCTGTCTTCACTTTGAATAAATCCATTTAATGCAGAGTCTGGTTTTTTTTTTATTTCTTAATAATTCTGCATTAGTTATTATGAGAGTCCATTTACTGATGTGTTTCTCAGGACCTCTCGGATGAACTCCAGTCTCCACCGGTGATGTGCGTGAATGGACCGGAGGACAAGCTGTTTCGCAGCCAGAGCGCAGACATCACCCTGTCTTCTGAGAAGGAGCGCATTAAAAAGATGCTCTCTGAGGGGTAACTGCACACACACACACACACACACACACACACACACACACACACACACAGAAATGAAACCAAGGAAGCCTTGAAGTTTCATTACTGAGAGCTGAAACAGCCTGATTTCAAACACACCCCATGACCTTCTTCAGTGAAAAAGGTTTTCTAGGTAAATCTCACAACTCGACAGCCATGTTGGTAATGCCAAGTCTTTGCAGTTCCACTATACCTGGGTTTGCATCAGCGCAACATGGCTAGTTTTATGCTTTTGTATTTAGCCATTATGAAGAGGAAGACTGGCTTTTTAGAATATGAACAGACTGTATTTACAGATACATACGGTCATGTGAGAATTGAATTTTTTGGAAGTGGAATAACTTAATTTGTCATCTCTCACATCACCGTGGTGGAATTCAGACCCACTTTTCCTTATACCGCTGCTTCAGCTCATTAAGGCCTACAGGCATTAATTTATGCACAGCTCACATCAGCATTTCAATCGGGTTGAAGGTGGACTTTGACTGGGCCTCTTGTAACACCTTCTTTTTTGTCCATACTGTTGTATATTTGCTGCTGTCTTTAGGATCATTATCCTGTTGTGTGACTGAGTTTGGGCCAAGTTTTAGCTGTCAGCCTCACATTTGACTCTAGAGTACTTTAATATACGGAGCAGTTCAACTTTGTAGATGCAAAACAAGCCCAAATCATCACCCCTAACAGTTGGCATGAGGTGTTTGTGCTGACATGCTGTGTTTGGTTTTCTGGTGCTGTGTATTATGGCCTAACTTCTCCGCTTTGGTCTCGTCTGTCCACAGCACATTGTCCCAGTGTGCTGTCATGAACGTCAGCATTTACCATGCTAACCTCTAATGAGTCTGAGATGTAACTCTTGGTGTTTTTGAAACTTCTGTGAGTATTGCACATTGTGATCTTGGGTTTCATTTTCTTGAACATCCAATCCTGGGATGTTCAAGAATTGCGTTAACACATACCTGAATGGTTCAAGGACATGCAGCATCTACTTGAGCGTGTGGACTTATAGGGGTCAGAGATTGAGCTAGGGCTGGGCGATATGACCCAAAATTCATATCTCGATATTTTTTAGCTGGATGGCGATATAAGATGTATATCTCGATTTTTTTTTTTTAAAGCCATAAGTTAAGAACAAAAAGAGAGTTCTTAGTCACACTGTGTCCCAGATGTCACACAGGCACTTTTATTTACATACAGCGTAGATATTACTCAAAAATAAATTATCAGCATATATTAAATAATCATGGTCCATAAATAAAAGAAAACAATGTTGTTTTTGTGCATAACAAAAAGCTCACAATTGTGCAGTCAAAATGTAAACTAAAAGACGCTGAGCATAATAACAAAGAGACAGATTTCACAGCTGCTCCACGTCTCTGAACGGGTGCCATTTGTGGTCCTTATACACACACAGTACGTATCACTCCGCGAGGCTCCTCCTCTGTAGCCGTAATTCTCCGACAATCCATCAAGCGGTGCACCTCCGTAGCTTAGCAAAGTCATATTAAAACATTTTTTGACAGATTGCTGAGCGCTGTGTACCACATAAAATCGGTTCGCGGTCAGTAAGCACAACCAGAATTCATACATAAGGCGCACTGTCGATTTTTGAGAAAAGGAAAGGATTTTAGGCATGTCTTTAGCGCGGTTAGCTCGCTAACACGTTGACGCCATCCAGCCCCACGCACGGTAACTCGCTAACGGAGATTTTCCGCTTTCATCTTGTCATTGCCTGCAGGTGAAGCTATGGGGGAGGGGGAGTTGTGTTCAGTGCAGGAGAGGCGAGGCCGAGTAACGTTGCGTAGAGACAAAAGTGGACGAAAGAGAGGCAAACCTGCGGCTCCACAAGTATAATTATAACGTAACATAGACTATATCGATATAAACGATATTGTCACATCTTATATCTCGTATGAAAATATATCGATATTTTTAAAAAACTCGATATTTCGCCCAGCCCTAGATTGAGCCACTGACATTCTGATTGGTCGATGACCCGCTCTACGTGGCCACCCTGACGGAAAAATACAGTATAACAATCTAGTAGTTGCTGTAACCACGCACTGTGTTTTACAAACGGTCTTTGTAACATCATGAGGGTTTTTCAAATTTCAAGTGGACTGTGCTTCTGGCTGCACTTAACCAGACAATCCATTACCTTTTG
The DNA here is from genome assembly GCF_964374335.1 of Astatotilapia calliptera. Classification (NCBI taxonomy): domain Eukaryota; kingdom Metazoa; phylum Chordata; class Actinopteri; order Cichliformes; family Cichlidae; genus Astatotilapia; species Astatotilapia calliptera. The sequence goes on along the minus strand of NC_137439.1, from coordinate 24,036,352 downwards.
GTTCCTGAGTGTTATCATGGTTTTCATTTTTTCTGTGTTAATTAACGCCGCTGACGTCATTCAGTTTGTGAAGCTCCTAAGGAAATGAACAGGCCATTGTCGAAGTGTTGACTCATACATAACACTGAATGAGGCTTGGAAGCATCCCTCCATTCAGTGCTTTGAGCCACCCACAATGCTTTTATACCCTATAGTCCAATTACCACGAAGAAAGCAGCTCCTGAACGGTTACCATGGCAAAGTGTGGCCAGTTTACAACATCAAGCTTTGGAGATGTTGGACAGAGCAAAGGAAAAGGATCAAAGATGAAGAGAGCATATCAAATTCAATCATCGTATATGTCTTCTGTGCAGGTGGCATAAAAGTGGACTCATGGAGTGGGAACTGGCTTGTCTTACTCGCTTACAAGTCATGCATTCATCAAATGTGCAGGAAATTCAGTTTAAAGCCACAGAGATAAAGAAGTTTCAAGGTCACTTCATTTTAAACTGGAACAAACGTCAGTGGGGACTGAAGAACCGTGATGGAAAGATGTGAAAAATACACAAATCTTTATCTGTCATCATCATCTGTCATCTTTCGTTTGTCTTTTTCCTTTCCAACGTCTCTTGATGCAGTTGGTCAGTTTGATCTCTGCTCTCTGGGTCGGGGTTGGGGCTTTAATAAGTGTTTCTTTGCTCTGTCACCAGACCTGTGAAGTAAGTTTCCGTCTGCCCTTTAGGTGTGCGGCTGCAGGCTACAGCCTCCTTAACACTTGTGTAGTGGCTCTGTGATTGTGTTAACCAGACTATCAGAGTTTCATCATGTTCCAGACTCTTGGCAGCAGTACAGCTTGCTTGTTACTCCACAACCAGCTATTGTTTTTTATCCTCATGTTGCAGTGCTTGACACAAGACTCGATTTAATATTGAAGTCATCAACATGTGGCAGTTTTGTTTATTACTAACACTGCATAAGCTTTTTTCCCTGTAAAGATTTGTAAGTACCTGAATCAGAATCAGCTAAATTTGCACTGCATTGTTTGATCAGTTTTCTCAATTTTATATAGCGGGATACAGAGTTAGATATGACTCCACTTAATGAAATCTAAAATCTAAAAAGCATTGTTGCTTTTGTTTAAATAAGTAACAATTTTTCTTCTTTGTGAGGAATTTTAACATTTTTTTTTTAAACTCTGATTGAAAGTTAAGGTCCAGCTCACTGAAACAGCAACTGATGAAACGGCTCTCGAGTCTATCCCAGCTGCCATAGGGCGGGAGGCAGGGTGCGTAGTTTTGGATTTGACGTAGATGTGTATTGGTATTCGTGTTTTTCAGGTCTATTTGTGAGATGAACCTGGAAGCTGAGCTCTTCACTTTACAGGACAGCAACTCTAAGTTGGTGGCAGCTTTGCATGAAGCGAATGCTAACGTGGAGCAGTGGAAGAAACAGCTGACAGCATATCAGGAGGAGACCGAAAGACTCAGAGACCAGGTGAGCCTCAGGGAGTTTGAGGATGCTCTGATGAAGTGTGTTCACCCTGAAGTCTCACCTATTAAATTATAGAAACATATAAAATACAGGATGTTTTTTTTTTCTTGTTAAAAGCAGTAATTACTATTACTATTGGTTTTGTCTCTTTATCTTTATGACTGATTAAGTCAAACTCCTTGGATCTGAACTGGAAAAAACCCCCACTAAGAGTATACATCACTACTACTCCATCAGTGAACAATAACAATGAGATCCATTACTAAGCTTTATGCCAATAATATCCAAAATTGTCTGGCATTTGCTGGCCACAGATACATTTAAAAAAGCTGGGAAAAAAAGTGTTGTTTTGCTGAGCTCATGCAGCAGGAGATCTGGATTAAGTCTGGGACTCCTGCTGCGTGTCACGCCCCCATCTCTCCCCATGTACCTGTCTAAAACTTTCAGAATCTAATGAAGACATAATGACCTAAATAAACTTACAAAAAGCTCAACAGAGTACATGTTTTAATTTTGAGTACACCTACACGCTGCAGACTAAATTCTTCTTCCTCATTCCCAGGACTTTTTAACCTCCCACTTTTTTATTGTGTATATAGTAGCTTTTGTCTTCATAGCTTCTTTGTATCCCTGCACTCCAACTTTTATGTGAGACTATAACATCCCACATGTGAGTTTTGCTTTGGATGCTTAAGCAGAAAGTCACCTTGTAAACGAAATCATTTTAAAGCAGATGGTTTGAAACTGCATTTTAAAAAGAGTCATTTTTGGGTGATGGTAGCTTTATTGTAAAGTGAGTGTAGCAATGCAAACATCACCTTTCCTTTAAATCCTGTTAATGCTTTCTGAAGAGTGCTGGAGTCAGATGCTGAAATTGGCTGAATGATCTTATTGTTTTATTTCATAATAATTTGTTTTCAATAGCAAAAAAGCAGATTAAAATATCTCTGTACTCTGGGTTTTCACTTTTCTCCACTGGTCCAAAGACACACTCAGAATTTCCCACTGCCTCACATCGCCTCTTGTCTAATGCACTCTGGCTGAGAAGGCTCCATCCACCAACTATCAGCACAACAAGGAGTTTAAAGAACGGAGGGATTAGTTATTCATGATAATGCACCATCTGTGACCTAAAAGTTGAGACATACGGTTAACAAAAAGTTAAAATTCTGAGTCTAAAAGCTGAGAAGTTTTCTCCTCTGGCCTCTGAAGCTCTTATACAACTCTGCAGTAACCTGTGGAATAGAAACTAATGGTTAAGGTCACACCTAGTGATCATTTCTGTGGAACAGGAACACAAGTAAGATTGCACAAGCAACAGAGAGATATTGCTGCAAGACTGATCCGGGGTTGTGTGCCTCTACGCTGCTGAGCGAAGCCCTGCTGCTTTTGATTGGGTCGTCCTTTGCAGACACTATATTTCCTTGTTTTGAAACTGGTTGTTTGGAAAAAAGAAGCTTTGCTGGTAACACACTCCATCAATCTCTGACTTGTGCTGCAGGCTTTTTCCCTCAGAAGCTTTAATCAAGGCGTTATCTGTGCTGGTTGAAGCGGTTCACTAAGTACACGCCAAATTTCACGTTTCGCCACGAGGGAGTTCGGTCTAAACACAGAGCCTCACGAGGGTTTTACACTTGAATTACTTCTCAGGCTCCGGTGGATGCAGATGCCGCTGCCCTCCCTGTACCCGCTCATCAATAAAAGGTATTTTCATATTTGCTGGGAGCTGATTCCGCTGGGGACGACGTCGCCTCAGGCTGACATTTACAAACCTCTCTGATTTGATGCTTTAACACCTCGATCCCTTTCCATTATAGCCCAGCCTTACAGTATCGATCACTACTGTTTCATTCGTAAGCGCTCCCCTGGTATTTCAGTAAGAAACAGCTTTCACTATTTTGGTCCACATCGACTGATTTAATCATACAAGTGAGAACCCCGTCTCCTTTGGACCGAGCTAGTTCCTACTGTTTGAGGAAGGGGACCAGGTGGCTGAAAATGGTTCATGTCTCCGGGGTGGTGTGTGTGTGTGAGAGAGAGAGGGGGGTTTGTAGGACAGCAATATCCTACTTTCAATGCCCCAGTTAGGAAAAAATGAAAAATCACCAGAGGGAGTTGGCATCCACTTGTTTCTCTCTTCTTCTTTTTTTTCCTCTTTTCTTCTTTTGAGTCTAAACCATACGCCGTTTAAAATAATCCAACGGGGCATTCGGGGTGTTTTTGGAGGTGTCCTTCTGTTTTTCTTTCTAATTCATGGAGCTCAGATGAAATGCAATGCAATGAGGATTTCATTCGTTAAAGTGTTGCTCTTCTACGGCTTCATTATAGTAGAAGTAGCCGCTTATTGTTGCAGGTGAACGCTGTGAGCCATCTGTAGGTGTGACTGAAAGCAAACAGAGTTGAGTGCTCTCTGTGATAAGTTTAATTCTGTCCGCCGATGAGCTCTTTAGCTTTGATAAGAGTTATAGGTGTTAAAAGTCTATGAGTTTTCCTGTTATTCACCTTTACGTTTCATGTCGTTGTTAAAATCTTTAGGCTTTTATGTCTGAATTACTATAGTGTGGTGCAGGGACTGGGGCCTTTCGGTGTAGAGGGTTCTCCTGCCTCTCACAGTGCAAATGCATGCATGTTACTGTAGGTTAACTGGTGATTTTGACTGGCCATAGGCGTGAAAGTAAGCATGAATGGCTGTCTCTGTGTGTTATCTCTGTGATGGGCTGGTGACCTGTCCAGAGTGCATCCTATCTCTTGCCCTGGCACAGCTGGGATTGGCTTCCGCAGCCCTGCTTATCCCTAAATTGGATAAGCCGATAAGAAAATAGATGGATGGTCCAAACTGAGTGCATCATCAAAACGTTCTGACGAATGCTAGAATAAGTCCTTTTAATGTTTTTAGCTGTGCTTCAGTTATTTTGGTTGTGTTTTACCTTAATCCGGACTGTAAAATTCAGTGGGATGGGTTACCATGTTTACATTTATTCCTGGTGAATTCTAATGTCTATGCAGATACTATATTAGAGCCACACTTTGGTTAATATTTATAGCTTGACGTAGCAATAGTCATCAATGATTTGGATAAAATTTGGCATAGCTATTCCCTTAGGATGGAGTGTCATAACTGATCGCAGTGACATCATCAGGTCAGAAATCAGTTTATTCAGCTGAATATTAAGTACCTCCAAGACTAATCGGCACATGATAAACATGGTAAACATTACACTTATATAATATCAAGTGCTAACTCTGCACATTAGCATGCTATTCTGCTATTTGATCTCAGAGATAGCAGTGTGTCCACAGATTCTTGCTTAGCTGTATTAAATAATGTTCTATCAGCTGTGATCAAGCCATAACCTCCACCTTAGACTGTGTGTATGTGTATTTCAGCTCTTAGACTGGATGGCATGGTGCAAAAATGTGTAACTTACTGCTCAGGGCTTCCTTTTCAGTGCATAGAAAGCAGTGCTGCTGTTTGTGTTTGCCCACCAAAGCTATTTCTGGATTGTACACATGGTGAAGTGCCAGCCAGCGTGCGAATTCGTCTTTGTGGCATTTTGTCCTCTTCCACAGCACTCTTATGAAACCAAGGCAGATGGAGGAAGAGGCGTTGTGTTGGAGAAAAGCTGCACAGGATAGAGTGTTAAACTAGGCTGGATGGGCCGACTGGAGCCTTTCTGTGTGGAGTTTTCGTGCTCTCTCTGTGCCTGCAAAGATGTCGAAAAACATCCATGTAAGGTTAATTTTAAGCTGGTTAGAGGTGTGTTTGTGAGCATGAATGGCTGACCAAGGTGTTCCCTACATCTCAACCAAACACGAGGTCACTCTGATCTGCATTTCACATTGTCTTTGTTCTCATTATAGTTCAATTGTTTTAAGTAGACCAGGGAAAAATAATTTGAATCAAACCAGTAATAGTCTGGACCAAATAAAAGCTTTTTAAAACATTGTCTTACATACACAACATTTCCATTGGTGTGTTTTGTAAGGTGGCTGACCTTGAAGCCCACGGCCCCAGTGATCTGTTGAAGGATGAGCTGACCCAGTCCCTGGAGGAGCTGGAGGCCTTGCTGAAGGCTAAAGATGAGGTTGGATATTTGCTAAATAACAAGGAATGACATGACACATCAACAAAAACATACAAAAACTGACTTTTTGATGAGTACCTTTCATTCATTCTCTAGGAAATTCACATTTTGCAAAGCAAAAAAGGAGAGTACCACGAAATGGAGCATCAGCGCGACGAGGCCATCCACAGATTACGGGTAGGAGTGACGTTTTTACAGTAACTCGGCACGTTTTCATTGCTTATCGGGTTCTGGTAAACCTTCTAATATTTCCCTCTGCCTTTTCTGTGTTTACCGTTCACTTCAGGAGATGGAGATGCGAAACTCGGACCTGGAACGTCGCATCCAGAACACGGAGCAGAACCTGAGTAACTCTCTGGAGGACCGGGATCGCTTGGATACTGAGATCCAGAGAGCCATAGAAATTCTGGACATCAAGATCTTTGACCTTAACGACCTCCGCCAGAGCCTTGTTAAACTTATTGACAAATAGGAAGGGTGGGTGAAACACGGCAGAGTGCAACCTGTAAGAGAAATGGAAGAGAGGACAGGGGTTCCGGCAGGAAGCAGTAAACAAAATAAGAAGGAGCTGGTCCCGGTCCTCTTCAAGCACAAAACCCACCTCGGCTGCAGGAAGGTCTGTGTCACAGCAGTGACGGCAACATCGCGCTGACTCTGAGCAGCAGCATATATATGGTAGAGCTTGTCCCGACTTAACGTAACGCTTCATGTTGCTTTCGAGGGTAACACTCAGTGCAATAAACCAACTTATAAGGTAAGTGCTTAACAATGCTAGTCGTTTAGGATTTAGAACTGGTGCTTCTGGTCTTAAGGATCACCTTTGTACCCAAAATCACAATGCAGTGTCAATATGAACAATAAGAGGCCTTGTTTTTCATCTTTACAACAAAATGAGTCCATGCTTAGAAACAGAGGAGCTGAAAAGTGAATGCACAAGACAAAAAAAAAGAAGTTTAGCTTATTTAAGAGCCTGCATACGCCATAATTATTACTGGGTTAACAGTTCACAAAGGTCTTGTAGTTACCCATACGTAATCTAGCAGCTATATTGTGTAATGTGAAGGACCAGTGTTATTTTTTCAAAGGAATATTCAAGGATAGCGTGTGCTCGTAGTTGTCGATAATGTGGTTAATCTAGGACATGCAACTTGAATAGCAACAGCATCTAAACATTGACACCAAAGATCAAATGCTAAGAGCAGAGGGGGAAAAAGAGTTTTCCGTGGCGCGTCTTTTATCACATCCTCATTTCTTGTATTAGGAAACTTTTGATTCCTCAGTAAGCTACTTAAGTACATGATAGTAAGTAGGAAATATTAAGCAATTAAAGTTAGCATAACAATGGTTTTCCAAATGATATAAATCAATAAGCTGCACTTAAGAAGTAACCATAGGAAATTAAAATGCATCACTTAGTCTTACAGGTAAATATAAGTGACTTTTGAGCTTGTCCAGTCTGAATGATATGCTGTGCATCATCTACTAACAAAGCACTAACTTAGTAACTTATTTACAATAGCTTCACATCTTAATGAACACGTTTCTCTCATTGGTGTGATGCATCTGAAGAAATGTAAGATGTTTTCTGCCTTCTGTTACTTTTGAGCACATTACCTTTAGCTGTGGACAGTATGCCATAGGCCTTGAGATTGTGGCCGTACTGTATGAATAATTAAATACGTTAAAAAAGAAAAACTCAATGTCTACTTCAGAGTCTTTTCGTCACACAGACTGTATCATATGACATTTTTTAAGCCTTACTGTACGGAGGATGAATGTGAACAGTGATGTCGGCTCTCTGGGCCACGTCATGGTGGTTTGAAAATAAAAGCAAACATTAAAATCGCTTTATGCAGCATTTCGTCTTTTTTTTTCTTGGGTTTGTTTGTTTTTCTTTGGTGAATATTGCATAGAAAATACTTGGACACTGAAAAAAATGCTTGTATGAAAGAATGAATGAGATGTCTTGGAAGTGCTCTGAGTACTTAAGTATAAGAACCAGTCCATTTACCATAATTTGCAGGTGCGACTAACTGACTCAAAACCCAAACTCAAAATGTAATACCTACCTACATTCAATAACGCTTTATTTAAAAAAAAAAAAAAAATTATAAATTCAATCCAGTAATATTATTTCAAAATAAAAATTAAAAACACAGGGTTGCTATGTTGTTGGTTTACTCTACAGACTGTAGATAAATCTGATGTGCTTTTGAAAAATATACTGGCCAACTTTATAATCTATTTTTTTCTTTTAATCATTCAGCTCATATTCACATCCTGATTAAGCTGAACTTTGGAAAAGATCTAAATATGGCAAAAAATGTGTTACGATCACGTTTTCTTCAATTTTGATGTTTAACACATTTCAAAATAAGAGGTAAAAAAGGTTTTCTTCAGTATTAAGAGTTTTATTCAATCTGATGGAGCATTTTTAACGGCTGGATTGTGTAATCAGATTACAGAATCCTCAGTCTGATGTTGCGGGTGTGTCCACACTTGATGGCACGTGGATGCAGACGAGCATAGCACCTAAGACGGATGACAGAAATCTTTAGATTAGTGAGATGGAATCTGTAGATCGCTGCTTTACTGAGGGCTGTGATATGTATCTGCTAACACTCAACTTGGAGCCATCAAAGCTCTGGGAGAGCTTACTCCCAGTCAACCTAAAATCTGCCACTGAATTTGATTCTGACAACTGTTCTTTGAAAGAGGAAAATTATTTAATCAGCCACTCAGTAATTATTTAGCCTTGCTAATAATGCATTTTTTCCTAAAAACCTCATGTGCATAAGGAGCAACTAAAGGTTTTACTTCTTCGGACCTTTCCCATGCACCCTGCAAAAAGATGAAATCAAGTGGAATCAGTTTTTAGCAATCCGCTCAAAACATCTTATCTTATCTTAGGGGAATTATCCCCTCACCTCTCTGAGAATGAGTTCAGTCTCGCTAATATTTGTGTGTGCTGGTTTTGTATACATACTTGCGGCAGATTATCCTGTCACAGTTGTACTTCTGAGCCAGCTGCTTCAGTGATGGCTCAATGATGCCCCCTCTCAGACGTAGGACAAGGTGAGGGTTGGAATCTGAGAGAAAGACATGGGTATATAACCATCAATGCAACTTTAAAACATTTAACAAACAGCAGTTTTCTTCCATCGTGGTGAAATCCACCTTTTTGGATGTTATATTCTGACAGGGTGAGTCCATCCTCAAGCTGTTTCCCAGCAAAGAGCGTGAGACAGTAACTTAATGGTTACAGCTACTGTGGGCATGTACTACTACATGCACAGAGCTTTGTTAGTTACACCAATCCAGTTATAAAGCAAAATGAATGTAGTAATACTGTGCACTGAGTTCCCAGACAAAAATGATCGTTTCAGAAGTTAAGGAGAAGAAAGTTTATAAGCTTTCTGTTCACCAGCCGCTCAGAAACTCAGTGAGCAGAGCGCTGTGAACAAGTTTTATCCAGTGCTTTGTTTTTAATCTGTCCTGCTGACACTGCTGCACAGAGGGAGTAACTAACGTTGGGATGAAACTCACTAACAGGTCGCAGATTAACTGCAAGTGTTTGCTATGATGAATGACACAAAGGTACAATAAGAATGAAATAATTATTGAAAAAAACAAATATAGAAGAAAAGAGGAAGAGAGAAAAGCGAGGACAATTAAGTTTCATGATTTAATCCAGTTAAATATTGTTTTTCAGAAATTCCTTCAACTTTATTCTACATATTTAATTTAAGACTAATAGATTTAAACTAAATAGAAAAGAAGAAGTCCTGCTCTTAGTAGCATTGATAATATAAGAATTAAGGCAAACACTATTGATTAATAAAATATGAGTCATCATTAAGCCCACATGAGAAACGATAAAAGAGAGAAGTTGAGCTTTTTCTTGTGAACAAACTGAATCACTTCTAGAGTGAATCTTTCTAATCACCCATCAGGAGCTACGACATTTTATTCCAAAACAAAGGGCTCATGGAAAGACTTCCATCACAGACCATAATCCTTTTCGTCTCTTCTTCTGCTGGAACATTTGTAACTATGTGTGCATTTTAAAAAAACAACTCCTTCACGAGAGAGAGAGGTTTCACATAAAAGTGATATTATGGTCATTAAACATTTTTGCAATTCAAGTCTGTGGACCTCCTTAGTGTGGTTGTAGAAGCTGCCAGCAGATGGCGATGCACAACAGCGGTGATAGTGACACTGTTTAATCTACAGTACTGTGTCTGTGAAGGTTCTCGGTCATCCAGGTCATCATAGTCTAAGGTGCTCGGAAAAACCTCAGGAGTCTTCTCCAAGCACGGCATCCCAATGTACTTCAGACCCAGCAACACACTCAGCCAAAAACTGGTTCATCCCAAAGACAAAATTCCTAAACACAAACTCAAAAATGTGGTGTATGCTGTGCAGTGCAGCGAGGAATGCCCAGACCTCTACATTGGAGAGACCAAACAGCCACTTCACAATGCATGGCACAACATAGAAGAGCCACCTCCGCAGGACAAGACTCGGCGGTGCTTCTCCATCTAAAGGACAAAGGTCACGCTTTCGAGGATGCCAAAGTTCACATTTTGGAGAGTTTGAAAGAGGACTGAAAGAAGACATCTCTGTCCACTGTGAGCGACCATCTTCGAACAGAGGCGGTGGTTTACGACACCAACTGTCGGCCATCTATAATCCAGTTCCCTTCCCAGACACCTTAACGCCCACTCTCATCCTGGGCCATCTGACCTCACACGAAAGTGGGTTTCACAATGAGCTCACCCCAAACCTTGGCTGATTGTGACCTACACCCGTCTTCACACCTCGGCTTGTGTAATTAGGTAGAGGATCATTAGGGGGTCCATGTCTCTCTTGGGGGGACACTCCCACAGGGCTTAAATCTGGGACTCTCCACCATTTGCCCTTAGAACTGAAGAAGCTTCTTATGAGAGGTGAAACGTGTTCAAGCAACTTAAAGAAGTCCAGACGCTCCTTAGACTACAGTACTGTGCAGAACTCGTTAGCCACCCTTACTTATTTGTGTAAAGTGATCCTGGAAAAATAACACAAACAGTTCTCCAAGATTTCTGAAGATCTTTCAAAGTTTTTGTGTTTATTTAAGACTCTTATTACTGTTCTATAAATCATGAAAGCATTAAAAAGGCACCTAACCTAATGATGAATCAGTGACTGTATGAGATTTGATTTTTTGTTATAATCATTGGGATGAACTAGTGTTGTGTCTACACAGCTCACCAACAAAATAGTTTTTAATTGTATTTTTTGCCACTTAAACACATAATTTGTTCCAATTTCTTTTATAGAATCTAAGAAAAATACATCTGGCACACAATGAAACACTATGAATCATGGACTGTCCTCCCCAGAGTCCGGGCATCAACATTATTCGAGCAGTGTGGGATTTTTTACACAGAGAACAGTACAAAAGGCAGCGAACATCCAAAGAAGAACTTTGAATGCCCTTCAAGAGGTTTAGAGCAATAAACTTTTTCCTTCTATGAATTTTTTCCACTTCTGCGTAAACACTTTTGACTAAATGGCTGCACCTCCACCCCATCTTCCTGGGTGGCTGAAGACTTTTGCACAGCACTTTAATTCTACTTAATCACATACTGAAATATTTTTCAAAATCCATCCCTCCATCCATTTTCTTCCGCTTATCCGGGGCCGGGTCAGGGAGGCAGCAGCCCAAGAAAAGAGGCCCAGACCTTCCTCTCCCCAGCCACCTCCTCCAGCTCGTCAGGGGGAACACCAAGGCGTTCCCAGGCCAGCCGAGTGATATAATCTCTCCAGTGTGTCCTGGGTGTGCCCCGGGGGTTTCTCCCGGTGGGACAGGCCCGGAACACCTCGCCCAGCCCAGGAGGCATCCTTGTCAGATGCCCGAACCACCTCAACTGGCTCCTTTCGATATGAGGAGCCGGTTGAGGTGGTTTTCAAAATCTTTAACCAAAAAAAGAAATAAAGGTAGAAAGACTAAATGATCATTTTATTTTCAGCATTTAAATGTAACAGTATTTTACAGTAATTAAAGAGCACTTCTATCTACGCATGAACATACATCAACCTGCTCTTTTGTTTCGATATTGGTTTATGTTCGTGTTAATAATCTCTGTTGTACTTTTAAATGTTTGCTTCGTGAGCCTAATAAATAAAAAGAAAACCGTGTGCAGTGAAGGCTACAGTGGACATTAGCAAGCACAAAACATTTCAAATGAAGGCTGCCGTCCCTCTTTAAAGACAGTGAATCACTATGGATCATTGTACAGCGTTACTGAGGCTCAGGATTGTGCTTCCTGTGTGTAGCAGGGCGCTATGACACCTGTTTTATGACACCGGCTTTAAAGAGAATGTTTTCTGCTTCAGTTTCTCACAGTTAAAAGTGAAGGACAGTAGCATCATCTGACTCACAGACACCGCTCTGACTGAACACACCCAGTTCACATTAGTAAAGGAAAACAACAGACAGAGAACGTTCCTACTGAGCTTTACGCATTCTGTCCACCACAGACGACCTGTGGTTGGCCAGGTTGTTAAGGACACAGCTGTTGGTGAGCATAGACAGTTTGGAGTTAAGAGAGTCTTTACTTTTCTCCCAGTAACAGTCAACTCCTGGGTCCTTGTTCTCCTCTCCCCCTTTTTCCTCCTCTTCCTCTTCAACCTCACTTTCTTCATCACTGCGTTCATCTTTTTCCAGCTGAGGAAGAAAACAGAAGGTTTCACACTACAAACTACGAAGAAGGTCCAAAAACAAATGAGTGGGTGACACTGATTTATTTTCTTGTGACCACAGGGCTGTGAATGAGGACATAAAGCTGACTGGTTCAGTTTTCTGGATGCTCCCTGTCGTCCTTTTAATTGGACTCTTTGCTTGTTTGCATCAAGTGGTATCACGTAAGAATTAGAACTGCAAAACAATTGAAAACATGTCAGAGACATCTCGTGACGCACTATAGCTTCACTGCTCTTTCTCACCTTGCCTTTCAGGAACTTATAGAACATGTGCAAGATCAACTTGGCCCAGAAGATGTGCAGACCTTGCAGCACCATCAGCAGGATGTTAAAAAAGTAGTAGCCAGCAAAAGGCTCAAACACCTCCATGGACAGTACCAGGGTGGTGTGAATGATTCTGTAAGTAATCGAATAGCTAGAGTCAAGTTGCTGATGAGAGAGTTCAAATTCATCCACACTTCTTTTACAGTTATCGAGCAATTTAACGACAAAAAAAGGAGAATTATCTCTTACTTGCTGGGAAAAATCACCAGCCGAGTCACGAGGAAGATCACAGCGAACATAACAAACAGGGTGTCACACGATCTCCTCCAGCCAGCGCCGTAGTTGAACATCTTTGCAGGCTGCAGAAATAATAACCGTGCAATAAAGTCACATAGCAAATCCCAACAATAGTGCTATGTAGATATGGATAATAAAATAACAAACTAAATGTTTTCAGAATGGGGAAAAACAGCTCAGTCTTTAAGTCAAGCAGAACACTAAGAACGCCTGCTGTTTTCTCATTTTCAGTGCAAAAATAAAAAGCATCAAGCAGCTCAGGTTTAGAAGCCTGATGTTATTCACAATTGTGTCTTTTGCACAGGTTAACAAAGGTCAGTCAGCACCGCTAGCTATCATGGCACAATCACAGGATCCTTCTGCTTCCTGCAGGCTACTGCAGAGGTCTTAGATAAATATTTTCTAAGAATAGCCTAAAGTGCAGTTTGAACTTCTGATTGTAGTTTGTACAGTCAGTTTTTCTCATTTCTTTCAATTTTCTACATTAATGTAGGATGTCTGGCCAAAGTGAATATTATATTTTTAAAGATTCCCAAGATGTTTTTTCCTGCACATGTAAAAAAAAAAAAATGACCGTAAATGACCTTTATTTTACCTTTAGAGCATAAATAAAAGGATCTGCAGGTTACCTCTAGCAGGATGTCAGAGGAGTCGTGGAGCAGCATGACCAAGGTGCCGATGCGAATGTAGTTGGCACAATAAGAGAAACTGAGCAGGAAGATGGTAGCCAAGTGGTGGACGACCTGTTCCTTAAAATCCTGCAAAGGCAAACATGCAGTGAGCAAAACAAAAGAACCATCAGATGTCAACAGAAGACAGTCACTCATTAACCATGTGCTGGTCAGGATTCTCATTAAAGCAGAAGTGAAGTGAGAGAAACATGAAATATGACCACAGTTAGACCAACATCATCCCAACAGCTAACTTCTGTAAAGGGCATCTGCTGCGTGAGACAGGAAGAAATCTGGCAACGCACTCTGTGGTGGAATGTGTGAAACATGCAACTCAGTCAGCAGCAATCTGTATATAAACTCTGGCGTATCTAAAAGGGCAGCGCACGCAGTGAATCAGCTGCTTTCAATGCAATGCTTGCGTAACAAAACGGGCCGTTCAATGCACAAGCGCTTCTGTTTAAATAAACACTTTGCTACGTGTCGCCGGGGCTGAAAACAGCCTGTTGTGTAACATCCTCACCTTCCTCTTGACATCCACAGAGATCCGAAGGAGCAGAGAGCCATAAAATCCCAGCTCCAGCATGTAGTACCAGTAGTGAGCTCTCTCCATGGGCTGAGGAGGACGAATATAAAGGTGATTTTTTTATAAAATACCTGGACTTTAAATACTGGCAGAACAGTAGGGAGCACTGCACCTACACAGGTGGAGGATTTGAAATGTATTTATAAGCTTTTCTGTTTAAGAAAGGAAGGGAAACTATCATGAATAATTCTAGCGTGTCGCTATCCTTACACTTGCCACCGAAGCCTAAGAATCTGAGCAACTCATTTTGTTTTTAGTCCCACTAGGCGGTATAATGGATCACTCTTTGCCTATAAACTACAATTAGATGGATTGAAACTATTCTCAGCCATGACGGTATTTTTATTTATTTTTTCATACATATACATACATACATACATACATACATACATACATACATACATACATATATATATATATATATATATATATATATATATATATATATATATATATATATATATATACATATATATATACTTTCAACATAAATAATGAGACTTTCACAACGGTTATTTTAATGGAGCACACTCTGTTTTACCAAAGTAGTCATGTGGTGTATGTAATGTTTTCACCTGAAATGGATACTGCCTCCAACATTCCCTGAGGTCCCAGAACCACGGTTTCTGCACAGACAGGGAAAAATTTAGAATAAACCTGAAGAGGTGGAAACGTATGAAAGGACAGAAATAACTTTCAGATTATCCCTCATAATGTCCTCCCGATTTCCACACCTGTTGTCCTCAGGGGTCAAAAATGACTCCATCTGGTTTGATTGATACTTAATTAATATGAAGTGGATTTTTCCCCCACTTTTAATTAAAACTTAATTCAAACATTTTGACACGATTTCTTTATTCCATTTCAAATTTATGTCTGATAAAACCTCATTTAAATGAAATGTGTCTTTGTTTTTGGGTAAAAAAAATAAATTAAATCATCAGTTATTGTGATTATCGTTTCACAACCAGAGTTGGTTTCTTTAACAGATGATCACAGACGGGTATATGTCAAAGTTAATTTAGGAAGCTGTTTTTAAACTACTTCAAGTTTTTCACTGGCAGCAAATAATCACATCTGTTGTCTTCTGGGGTCAAAAATGACTGCATCTGGTTTGAAAGCAATAAGTATAAAATATCATCCATCTCTGTGTTTCAAGGTTTTATACAACTTTATTCCAACTCATTACCTGACATCACATACTGCACATGTTTTTATCTCGTAGTTCCCCGGTTTACTTGGGATGTTCTGTTGGAATGGACAGAGTCCTCTGAAGGGGACTTGGTGCTCACACAGTCATATCAGTACCTGGATCTTACATCACAGCAGGAGAAACACCCACTTGTTCCATACACCTCCAATGGGAGCATGTTTGTGTCATGAACAATGATCATTTATTGTTTCTTTATCAAGGAATGATATCCTTTTTGCGATTCTGTGATTAATCTTGTGTCAGTCACAGTAGCATGAAAACTGCCCTAAAAGACTCTGGATGTCATAATTTGTGTTGTACAGTTATTTCATTTTTAACCTTAATTTATATTTTATTCCTTCCTAGTTAAATTTACCCTTTTTAATTTTTCATATTTATTTCCTATCTTATTCATAGCCTTTTCCTTTTTTGTTTTCTTTAGGTCACGAGCAGTTGTCCAAGCATTTCACTACATATCGTACTGTGTATGACTGTGTACGTGACAAATAAAATTTGAATTTGAATTTGAATTTAAACTGGCCGTAGCGACTCTACTGGATGCACGGCAGTAAGAATCAACACACCCACATATGCCTACAGCTGCTCTTGATCCATTTTTCTTCCTCTCTTGTTGTCCCTCCTTGTTCATCATTGAGTTGGCTGTAGAGCAGGTCATCTGCTAATTGGATGGTTGTTGGTTCAATCTCTGTGTGCTCTAGTCTGGAGTTCTTACCAAGGTGTCCTTGGACACGTTACTGAACCCCAACTTGGTCTCTGATGCATCCATTGGCATGTGAACGTTAAAAAGCATAATACAAGCAGAATACATGGTGTATAATGCTTTCAGCGCTCGCGTAGAAAAGCAATCTGAGGATTTTAGGTAATCAGTATGGGACCTGGCATATGTGCCGTGGTAGATTGTCTTTCTCTGTGACGCACGAGAGAGTCCTGCATCGTCTGTCACTGGGAAGGATAGAAGACCAGATCAATGTTTCCTCATATTACTGCAAATATTCCTGTCTCAGCTGACTCCTCGTTCTTGCTTGATCTTCATCATAATTGAAATAGAAGATGTGTAGTCCTCTGACACATCTTCTATTTTAGTTTCACATTCTGAAAATTCAAGAAACTTCAAGAAGCCCAGTCACTTTCTTTCCAAGCTCTTCAGACTACCACATTCTGGATGCCTGAGAACCTACTTGAACATACTTCAGATTCTTCATCACTTTCCTTCACTTCATAGCCTTCTTCCACTTCTGCAGGTGGGTGATGTGATTTTTCAGAGAAAAGGTAGCATTTGATCTAAATATTGGCAATATTTTCTTTATCTTCTAACCCTGGATCTTCCTGAACATTGATTATTCCTCCTCATTATACTAGAGGACAATATGTGCATTTCTTTACTGGTCATTCCTTTCCACAACATGGTAAAAAAATTATCTCACAAGCCTCCAGTGCAATGGAGGCTTGTGAGATAATTTCTGTGTAGGTATTATTGTAGAGTCTACCTTACAATATGAAGCACCTTGATGCGACTGTTGTTGTGATTTGGTGCTGTATAATTAAAATTGAATTAAATGTAGAGCACCTGCCTCCTCATTGTGCTTCCTGTTTTGTTGTTGTTGTTATGAGCATTGCATGACCCCACACATCAGTGATCCAAGATGTTTGAAAGCAGTATGGTATGAAAATATGGCCCTTTGCAACACTTTTTACTTTGGGCCGTTTTTGACCCCCAAGGACAACAGGTGTTACAAAATCCAATAAAACCCCCATAAATAAATCAAATTACTTATTCCAACTTATTCCAATCATGCATAGCATAGTACTGAATAACTTCACTTATTTTCAGACCATTTAATGAATAAAAAACACATTTTTGATAGCAAAAGATTTCTTTTTGGGACAAAAATGACCCCAGGACAACACAAAGGTTAAATTGATTTTTTTTCACTCACTTATTGTTTTAGCATCAATAGTAGGAGTAAAATGTCATTGCTATAAAATGTTGTCACTCACATCAACCAGGCAGGACAATCCAGCCACAAAAGCTGTGAGGTAGAAGAAGAACCTCCAACTGAAAGACAGCGACTGAGATGAGAAACTCTGGCTATTTAAAAAAAGCACTTTAAAAATGTAACCAGCCAAAGCTTTGGACAGTGTCAGAGTTCTTGCGAGCTTTTCCAGGATCGGTCATTGTGGAGACTGGTGGAGGATCTTCTATTGAAGGAACTCATCAGTAACTGGACAATGACGGAGGCGTGGAGGGGAAATACTTACGCAGCTTCACCAAACTTCTTGGTTTTAGACGGCTTGTCTTGGCTCCTGCGACGCTTGAACCACGTCTCTATTTGTCTCTGCGTTTTGCGGCACGACAGCATCAAGCCTTCCATTTCACTCTGAAACAAAAAACAGCACAGAATGAGTTGAGGTGGAGCAAGCGACGCTCGAATGCAACGTGTTCGTATTGTTCTTTTAAAACGTACTTTAAGAAGTTTGTAGTGCAGTAAAAGTAAGTGCGACGTGCAGGCTTCGATTTATTTCTCCTGTTCAAACCCATTTGAATATAGTTGACATCATTTTTGAGTATATTTATTTTATTATTTCTTATTAATGTTTACATATGTAGCATTCATTTCATTGTTTAGTGAAATTTGTTTAAATAATCTTGATCACATGTTCATTTTGCTTTCCAAAAACAAAATAAACTTAGTCAGAAACTTTCTATATGTATCTAAACAGTATTTTAAAAGTTATAACCTGTTACTATATTGTACATAACAAAGTCATAAAAAATAATGTGATATTTACATATCATTCTTTATATGCCTACAGTGGAAACAATGGCAGAAAGAAGCATAGTTTTAAATAGCTCTATATAGCATTATTAACATGTTGACCTTCAGATCAATCTACAGGGGTCAGAGGTCAAATGTGACCTGCTATTTCAAGTCTTTGTCTATATGTTAAAAGAACACACCACACTTGTAAGAATCATAGTTTCTAAGTTCCATCCATCCATTCGCTTCCGCTTATCCTTTTCAGAGTCGCGGGGGGCGCTGGAGCCCATCCCAGCTGTCATGGGGCGAGAGACAGGGTACACCCTGGACAGGTCGCCAGTCCAACACACAGGGACAGACAACCATTCGCACTCACATTCATTCGCACATTCACACCTAGTGGCAATTTGGATTATCCAATTAACCTATCCCCACAAGCTGCATGTCTTTGGACAGTGGGAGGAAGCCGGAGTACCCGGAGGGAACCCACGCAAACACGGGGAGAACATGCAAACTCCACACAGAAAGACCCCGGCCTGATGTTGGAATTGAACTCAGGACCTTCTTGCTGTGCGGCAACAGTGCTAACCACCGTGCCACCGTGCACCGTTTCTAAGTTATGAGGCTTTTTGTCAGTTTTCAGCCAATAAGTCATTAAGCTGACCCTCCATATTTCTTCAGTCTTTAGAGCAAAAGCAAATGTCTGCTGGACTCATTTCTATTTAGCCAGAAGCCTGTGAAAGGTCACAAGATGACCTTGTGGGGTTGTGTGTTTAATGCTGTGGGGGAAAGGGAAAACAAAGTGCTTTTACACACAAATTTAACTTTCAAATGAAAACACGCCAGTTTAATCATTTGAAAAACACCTGACTTTAAAGAAATACAAATTCAAAGACTAAGCCACGTGTTTGCATGCGTGCAGAGGCCTCCTCAGGCTCACCTGTGTCGGCTCTCTCCTGTTCTGGATGTAAAACGACTCCAGATTCGGCGATGGTGCAGCGGTCACTTGAAATCTATTCTTCACCCCAAGACACCTGGCCATGGGTGGGGCAACAAACCTGAGGGCAGAGAGAACAAAAGGTATCTTAGAAAGAGGACGGGGGATACTCGGGGTAGCAGTCACTGTTTAGCTGTAAATAGAGCGCTGGGTGACCAGCGTGTGACTGCACTTACATATGAATGCATTGTATTACCACTCACTTAGCAACACAACAGTTAAAAAACATTAGGTTAAAGCATTGTTACAAACCTGCAAACAAGCCTGCTTTTATTAGTTAATCATAGCCATGCATGATTTTTTTCCACTCCAGGAACATGAGATCATTTGACAATCACATGACATCTTAAGTATGATTAACAAGCAATTTGAGTCTCTTGACGCATCTTCTGCTTGTTTGCTCACAGCTAATATGTTAAATTACCTTCATTTAGGTTTGAACATCTCTAATTTTCTCCCTCATTTCATTTCTGTTTATCTTCCTCTCTAGTTTCCAGAGTCTTTCTCCCCCCATGCTAACAATGCCAGCTCCACTCACCAAAAACACAAAAACACCTGCTCACTGTCCCACAGCTCGGATCCTCTTACAAAGTCCTCTCTATTGATACTGTGGATGGCTATAGGAAGCAAATGCAGTGCGACTACTTTTTTCCCCAGTGGTGACAACGACTTCATATGATTGCTGTATTTTCGAAAAGACTTGTAAGTGCTGTTTCAGCTTCAGTGGAGTGAAATGTTTGTGTGCTCTGCTGCAGACCCTTCACTATCTCAAACACTCACTCACCCATTTCAAAACAAAGAAGGCCTGTGTGCTACCTTTCAAACATGTAGCGGAGGGCTACGAAGCCGAGGGCGAGGGGCAGAGCGATGAGAAGGTCCAGGGGTCTGGGGCGGTTGGAGTCCCCCATTTGTTCCATGTCTCTCCAGGTCACACCAGGAGGAAGCCAGTAGTCCTCCTTCCATAAATCAGGCAGCATCTCCATTTTTTTTCTGATGCACAGGTGAAGAAGAATAAGAGAACATGGTGGACAGAACAAAATAAGAATAGATTAGATTTACTGTCATTTAAAGGTATATAACTCAAACTGTGAAATTAAGTTTGGCATCTAATCTGAAGGGCAAATAATATACAATATACAACACACACACATAGACACAAATGCACAAACCAATTATATTATGTACAGTACACATTAGAGGTTTCCACACAGTTAAGCTTGAGCGCAAACAAATATGAATTCATCCAGGTATAACAGCAGGTGAGGTGTCACGTGAGAGAGACAGCAGCTACAACAAGAAGAGCACTATGTTGGTGCATCCTAAGCATCCTATGATCCTACATCTGTCACCTCAACTACAATATGTTATCAAAAATCAACAATAATAATAACTCTTAAATAAATAAAAATGTCCCACAATAAGAAAATTCCTGTCCTACAAGATCAGAATTAATCATCCTAACAACCATAAAGCACGGGTCAGGTGAATAACGATCTCTTTTAAACAAAGTGCAGAGAAATAGCCGACTGCACTTCAGTTGGTTGTTTCCATGGATAAACGCAGTAAGCTGCAATGAGACCGCCGAAAGAAACGGGATCCAGAGCAGAAACCTACCGACCAGGACCTCCGTGTGAATTACAAACCGAATTAATGAGGCAGGAATCTGAAAGAAAATCCAGCTTAAACCGAGATTTCAGGCTGAGCCCTGGGTGGCTGACGATGCGCCGTGGTGCTCCTGTGTCCTGAAGACGACAGCAGATCCGAGCCGCTCGGTCATCATCGATCTGCAACGGTTGTTAAGTCAGACGGGGTTTTAAAAAAAATGAAGCGGGGAAGGAAGCTGTGGGACAACCTTCAAAAGTAAAAGCCCTCGGAAGAGTATGTTGTAGCTTTTAGTAGTTTATTTACTTCGTTTTAGTGTCCCCCCCGATAAATTTGTATAAATATAGAGTAAATAAAGAAATATCACTTCTCTCTCTTTAAGTCCAAACTGAAAACTTACTTGTTCAAAATAGCTTATCGCACGTAACCTCTTCACTCTACTATTTTCAATTTGTTTTATGTCTTATGCTTTTATGATTGTGTAAACTGTTTGCTTTTATGTCGCTTTTATTATTCTGCTGTCTACAGTGTCTTGAGTGTTTTGAAAGACGCTTTCAAATAAAATTTATTATTATTATTATTATTATTATTATTATTATTATTATTATTAATTTATTAATTTATTTTGAATATCATTTTTAATTAATGTAAGCATATTTTATTAACACCTCATGCTTTTTGACCTGTATACAGCCAAATACAGTCAGGTCGTGGTAGGTTCAAAAATGTAGCAGTGAACCTTTATTGTGAAGACTTCCGGTCTGCTCTGTCTGTCTGAATGATTGATAGCTGTGGGGGGACTGACGCACCAGGGGTGTCTCCGGCTCAGGGGGAATGATTCACAGTGTGAAGTGGGCTCTGTGGTTACCTTTTAAGTTATAGTGGGTGGGCAGGCTATTGCTGATTGCTTGCTACAATTTAAGCAGAAGGATAAGTGGTTAATAGCTGGGAAAGCAGGGATAGGCCTATTTTCAGTGTGCATGGTCTTTAACATATCAGGCCTTATAGTTGTTAACCTGTCATGATGTTCCACTATATAACCATTATATGAATAACACAAACTGGGGCAACCATGGCACAAAAGCTGTGATCTATTCCATTTCATTACACTTCGTTTTACTGTAAAAACTGTTTGATTAAATCCTTGATTGAATATCATGGATGGGAAACATGCCTGATTACATTTCCCTCTACTCCTTAGTAGATTATTCTCATGGCAGACTTCTCCCGGGTCACCAGCTCTCTCTGGGAAAGCAGCTCCAGAAACCCATTGCAACGAGCTTCGAAGGTAAGCACACCTCTCTGCACAGGCTGGCAGGCAAACCTTTTGAACTTTTACCCTTAAGAAAACTCAGGACAACTTTAAATGGTTCACTTCTTCCAAAGCCACACTGTGGTCCTCCTCACACTGTCCTCCTCCACATTCAAGCACTGCAGACAACACTCCTCATGTCCCAAGATTAGCAGATAACATCAGCACTGTTATGCAAATGTGCAGATCTTTATTGCCAAACAGCTCAGCTGGGGAGCTGTTTGGCAATAAGCTTGTGCATGACACACTAGAATTGTGTGTGTCACGCCTCAGGCATATAGGTGCAATATTCGGTCACATACAGGTAAAAGGTGTTTAAATGACTTGTGTTCGGGCAGTAAGGGGAGAGTTTGTGTACATTATGCAGCAGACAAATTACTATGATTTGCATGTGGCTGGGTGTGGGCTGTCCTTCACTGAAGTGTATGAGTGTATGTATAACACCGGTGTACTTGTGTTACTCGTGTTAATGCAATATTAATAATATCTCTTTGTGGCGCTGCACTCCAAAGACTTAATTCCCCCTTTTTAAGAGTTCAAATATTTCCATTATGTAAATATTTAAAAGTTAAGCTTTAGGTGTCAACTGTCAAACAAAGAAATGAATGTAAATCAGTGGGAATCCTGGTACGCGCAGGTGTGTTTTTCTGTGTATTTCATGTTTGCATATTCAGGAAGGTTTGATCTGATCTGCATTTAGTTGGTATGTTCTTGAGCTGGAAAAAAGGACAGCTGTTAAAAGGTCAGACGTGAAATATATTAAAATGAGAGTCAGTCATATCACCTGAGCCAGATTTGAGGCAATGTTTTGTGTGTGTGATCCAGACGTATTTGCATGTTTGTGTGCATGTGCACATGTGTTTTTCTGCAGACAGTCTGCGGGAGGGTGAAGGGAACTGAATGCCTTTTTTGTGTTGGCAAGGAAGTAAATTGTCAGAACTCAGTGAAGCAAAATCTGTCGAGCTCAGTTCGACACTAATGAGGTCGGGGTTGTTATACAGTGTTTCCAACCATCTGTTGGACTGCACTGGACTGTTTTGGTCAGGTTAGAGAAGTCTGACTGCACTCTTTGTGCTAAATCTCTAACAAGTTCCCCACTGAGTAATTAAGGCAGCTATATTGACTAATAAATTGCTGTGAGCAGTTCAGTTCAGGGAGATTCCAGCTGTACATCTCAGCTCTGTTCTCTGGATTTGGCTCAGTGGTACTTTGAACTAAAAGCTAAAAGCACTGGACGAGATCATATATGCAGTAGCATCTTATTTTAATATGTTTCCAATGTTTCCAACTTTTTCACTCTCCAAAAGACACGGGACCAAATTTTATGACGACTCCAGCAGTTCCCATTGTTGTATTGTAGGTTCTTCACCTTACAATATAAAGTGCTCTGAGGTGATGGCTGCCGATGAATTGAAATGTCATACAACAAGAGGCAAGGTAGACCCTTGACAGGTCACCAGTTAACCTAACATGCTGGGAGGAAGCCAGAGTGCCCAGAGAGGACATACAAACTCCACAGCAAAAGGCCCCAGCTATCCTATAGTTTCAAACCCAGGACCTTGTCGCTGTGATGCAACAGTGCTAACCAGCACTCCACTGTGCCTCCCTGGGGATCACAGTAGTCATTAGGATTAATCCTCTAGACACCCTGGTTGTCAGCAGTTCATCTAATGCTCACTCAAAGTGGTGGACCAGAGGCAGACAAACCCTAGATCAGTGCTGCTTTTTATCTATACAGTACTATACAGATTTTCTATATTCTTTGAAGAGAGCACGGGCAAAATGAAGTCCACAGAGAGAGTCTATATTTTATCCTTCTGAATAAAGGATTGTAGATGACCATGTGGTGTTTCTGAAAGTTATACGTTTCTTATTTTCCATTTTATCCAAAATGTGTGTGTGTGTTTGTTTGTGTGCTTCCTTGGTGCTGCAAAGCTGTTTGAACATAGATTGTTGTTCTCCAAGTAACCAGGAGAGGTCAGAAACTGAAGCAGAAAATCTGACAGGAAGGGGAAAGTTGGAAGTAAAAGGAAACCTCTGGGAAATTAATGGCATTGCCTTCAGGAAGTAATTTTAAAAATGATTCCACCTCAACTGAAATGGAGTCTTTTTAATCCATGGGAAGGAATACTATTAATTTTCATCACAAGTCCAGCCGTCTCCCTGTAACCGAATCACACATTGAATGTCCTAAAACTCTTTGTTATAGCCACAGTACAGGAAGGCAGTTTATTTTAAATTTTATACACATTACATGATCAGTTTCTAGCTGTTGCATAAGAAGAACATGACATATAAAGATATGCGCATGTGTATTTGACTGGTTGTTAATTATGTTAGCAGGATGGAGAGCTGTATTAGACATGTGAGCATACAGTGTTTCTACGGAGTGATGATGTCATTTTGATCATTTCAAAGTAAGAGTTTTAAACTGAACTACATCTCCTGTCATACATGTCAGAGCTACGTTACTGTGCAAGCAGCTAAAAAGTGGTTTGTTTAGAAACTTAGAAAGAACGCCACTGCAAAAACATTTCATTTGGAGGTTCATCTGGTACAATTAGGTTCCACCCTACTCTGTGTATCTCTTTGCAAGCCCCTAACTGATTATTCGATTGATGTCCCTCGCACTAAATCTTCCTGCTATCGATTTTAGCACAGCAACAAGGACAGCCTTTGCACAGGAAAGGTTCATGTGTATGAGTTAGTAGCTGACATGGATTTGTGTGCATGTAGTTAAGTGCAGTTTGCAGATCTGTAAATGAATTAGTGTTTCTAAAAGCAGGGCAAGACGAAAGCTTTTATTTCATTTTAAAAAATGAATTCCACTTTCATTCTTTCTTCTTCTTTTTTTAACAAGCGAGTGTGCACGTCCAGTAAGTTTGATCACAAACAGCAGTTTGATATTTCAGTCTTTAATCATTATGGAAACAGAAAAATCAGTGAAATATCAATACTAGCCATTATTTATAAAGTCTTTCAGAGCCACGTTTCAAAGGGCTTTACAGTATAACACGGACAGAAACAATATAAAACAAGAGGCCAAAGGAGCAGTATTAGTATGAAATAGATCTATTTTTACAGGTACTGTTGAACAGATTTGGCTGGTGTTTCACTGGATGGGGCCTAAAGCCAAAAAGGATTAGCGGGAGGACATTGGTGCACTTGCATTTCATAATCAGAACTTTATATGACACACATTCAATCAGAGCTGTGAGCCTCATAAGCCTTTTAAAGGGATGGTGACGTGAAACAGCAAAACCCCGAAGAAAATTTTGTGATGTTTATTCATTATAAATGTAGCTTTTATAGACATTGAATTTAGGACAAAGTGAATTTGAAAAGAAAAAGATATAAATAGAAGCTAAAGCTCAATTTCAGAAGGAAATCTAAATTACATCTTTAAAAACAGGTGCTTTGGTTAACTGGTCAAGAAGTTTACCTGAGGGTCATCAGAGTGGTGGCACAAAAGCCACCAAATGTCCAGCATGAGTCAAAGCTGATTTAGAAAAAAATCAAGTTTACAGTTTCAAGCAAACTCAGACCTTCTTTCCTGATCTTTTCAATTAAACTAATCCAGCCTTTTACCTAATAATCATAGAAAGCATATGCTCCTTTTTTCTAAAGCTCTTGCAAGTGAGTGCAGTTGTGTCTAAATGATTTCCATGTCTATCCTAAACTCATTTAGTTTCTCTCTTATTTGATCAGGACATCTCCTGCGGAGATCTGCTTTCTGGAATTTGTAAAAGAAAAAAAAAACATTATAGAATTATAAAATGACATGATGAGTCATGAAGAAATGCGGAGATATGGATCCTTCTCTTCCTGCAGCGTCTGTCACTGAAAGCACTGTACATAACACACACACACACTTAATGTCTGTAAAGTAAAATGGAAACTGGGCTTCTGGTGTTTCTGCTTGTTCTCTCTGCTGTGCTGCATTTTGCCCTCATACAGTTTCTGTTCAGTGCTTTCATATTGTTATGCAATAAGGACTGAGAGCTTCCTTTTACACCAGGAACCGAGCTTTTCACTGGATATTTCTCTCATCCCTAGCCGCTTCCGCTGTTACACAATGGCGTAATCAAACTGTGCTCTGTCGAGACCTTCCTTGTGGTCCGTCCACGATGACGATGGCATGCTGCTGTAAGGATCTAAAATGATGCGGACACAACGAACCACGAGGAAGAGCAGCAGCAGCACGAGGAGGCCAACAAAACACAGGGCTGATCCTTGTTCTGGGTGACCCGGCACGGGCTGCAGCACGGTGGGGCCCCGGGGATACCCGGGCGGAGCTGGAGAAGAAACATCATAGTCCATGAGCCAGTAGTTTGTGTTGCTCATCTTGGAAGTGAGGGAATGTTTTTGGAGTTTGAAATCGCTTAACTAAATGACTGTTTCTTTGCAGTCAGAAGCTCTGAGGAGTGGCACTGCTCCACATAGCCGTCTTTGTTAATGTTCGTGGTTTCTAAACATGGAGGAAGCTCACGTAGTGAAATCTGGCAGCTAATAGCTGACTGAGCTCAAATGCAGTGTTTTCCACAAGCCGCAGGGCAACAGAAATAACATAGCACAAATTAGCAGTGCAAATTAATCAGTCCTCTGGTAAATGGTGTGGCAAGCTGGGGCATGCTCAGCATGGCAAATTAGACTGAACTGGCTGGTGTTGGCATGATCCCTATATAGCACTCATTTGTTCTCAAGAGATCTAAACAATACAAAAGTAGAGGTCCCTGATTTATTTATTCTGTGTAATCCTCCGTTATTGGTCAATATTTTAACTGTCATCCAATAGCAGCTCTCTGGAAGCCTTTATTGTAATTACAAAGTGAGTATAAATCTCAGCTGAGTGACTGAAGATGTCCCATGGATCAATCAAAGTGCCTGCTGGCTGGAAATGATGTGTGTCGTGCTGCTTCACAGAATTATTTTGCATTCAAATTGTTTTGACTGTGTCGGCCTGGTTACTGAGCAAAGCTTGTATTTTTGTGTCTATTTCTTCATCCGGAGTCACGAGGAGCTTTTTCATTTGGGGTTTCAGTCATCAGGATACCTAAAAGGAAAAAAGAAGCAATAAAAACTCAGTAAATTTCCAGTATGCACTTCCTAGATGTAGAGAAAACCCACTGATTCAGGATTCGACCAGGGTTAAATTTTATTTGTTTGTTTCTGGGCACCAAGTGAATATTTTGGGGGTTTTCCTGCAAGCACAAAAAAAATTGTGTGAGAAAAACAATCTCTCCTGAATTCAGATATAGCTTAGTAGAAGATAAATAAATCAGGCACTGATGAGGGGAAAGAAAAAGAAATATGGAGAAAACCCTTAGGGAGTTGCTGCACTCTTGCATGGATACACCCTGCACAGCTTCTTTAATGGAGAGACATTTTCCTGCGATAGGTGAATTCCCCCATCAGCAGATTCTATTCCAGGAGGTTTCCTCTTCCTCCTTAAGACCCCGCAGATCCTCACAAAGACACGCTGATAGCACTCTTGCTCACCCAATGATGGGACTTAAGGGCATAGTGAAGGTTTAATAGGGGACCTTTGGACACAATGAAAGAAAGTGCCTGCCTCAGTATCAATTATCAAATGGCCTGTGGTTGCATCAGGTCTGGACAGCACGGAATAGCCATGTGTAGAAGAAGAAGAAAAGAGGCTAAATAGGCAGGACAGGCTCGGCAGTCAATAGAGCGGACATAACGTTTACACGGCAGGACAGAAATCACTTTGAAAAAAGGCTGATAATGAAAACAGGGATAGCAGTTTCTCACCGTTTCCATTTTTTTAAGGATTCGATTGATTTTTAGCAGCTGGCTGTAAACACAAAAGAAGATTAACTGGATTTAAAAGTTAAAGATTTGCTTTCTCTTAAATCCTTTTGAGCAGTTGCCCTGACAAAATACACTTTAACCAGTAGTTATGCAACACAACCAAAGTTATGGCTCTCTGGAGCACAGCTTTACCAGTTTCCTAAATGCATGAGGTAGGAATCACTCAGCACTTTGCATCCTTTCCCCACCTTTATTTAAATCAAGGCGTGAGACAAAGCACTGATTATCATATATGTGGGTCTGTTGCAGGTCTGGGGTTTCAAAAATGTGACCAGAGAAGTCATGTTTTATGTTTTTAGGTCATTCCACAGCTCTGCAGATTAGCCAAGGTCATAATGACAAACAAACAGCAACAGATCCAAGAGCACAGGTGAAAATTCATTTTCCCTGAGAATCAAAGCAAACACAAAAGCTTTAAAGAATATAAAAGAATAAGCCACATCAATTTCATGGATCACTGATCTTCATAGCGAGACCTGCTTTGGTTCCTAAACAGCACATAAATCACACTTTATTGCCTGACCATCTGATTTACGCAAAACAGCAAAATGAAAGCCTGGTGTGGACAGTTCAGGGCTCCAGATTTGTAATAAAATCTGAAGCTTTTTTTTTTTTTTTTTTTAAGCAATAAAGCAAAAAAAAGAAAAGAAGAGATTGATGAAAGCACTAAGCAGCTGTGCCAGTGAAATCTGACGACACACTGAGTGACATATGGCATTCCTCGTGCCTTTAATACCTGTAATACCTCCAATTTAGGGCTCTGGATTATGACAGCAGCTTTGAAAATGTCAAGGACTTCTACAAATGAAACGGATATTGTCTGAAAACTAAAGTAAATCCTTAAAGTTGGACTGTCAGACTGTGAAAAGGGGAAGCAATCTCCACCCAACAATGAGCACGTTGCTGTTAAACTTGTGTTTGGTGTCATCAAGATGATTAAAGCCCTAAAACATCTTCGGCCTCTTATGCAATTATTTTTTTGTTCTCCATTAAAAGGTAACAATTTTTAATGGATATTAAAACACAAATTATTTAAATGAATTTAAAAATTTAAAACAGAGTGAAATTAGAAGTTTTTAACTGAATTTCAGTGAAGGATTTTTTGATTGTAACTTCTTTTAAAACTTCTTACTACGCTGTAACTTTTAAACACTTCACAGATTTTCAAAATCAAAGACGTAAGATGAACATTGCAGTGGTTTAAAAAGCTCTAATTTTCCAGGATTGTTGAGAAGTGAAAGAATTAACTACCTTCATAAATATATTTCTATATATGTTTTTGTAGAATATATCACAAGATGAAAATCGCCTGGATTATGGTTTGTATCTTTGTATCACATGTGAGGTGTTAAGGTGCCCCGCTCTTAATAGTTCCTTTAAAACATTATTGATAGAAGTAGCACAGAGTTTTAAAGGGTGTCATAAAGTTACACAAGAACTCACAAATCACACCTGCTACTGTTTCTGACAGCTCGCAGACGTTGCCATTTAAAAAGTTAGACATGCAGGACCACAATAACTCCTACAAACAAACGTTTAACGAAGCAAGCACAGTCACCATTGTCATGAAACACAAACTGGAGGACGATCAGAAGAGATTAGAACTTACCTTGAGGTGAGGACTGTGTAATAATAATGATGGTGATGATGATGATGATGATGCAGCAGTAGCCCTTCAGCACCTTGGACAGCTCTGTGCTCACTCACGCTGCACGCACAGATTCAAGACTGAACTCTGCTTCCTCTGAGGGCTTTAAGGTCTCCTCAGTTTCACGGATCCGCCCCACCTCCCTCCCTCTCCGCCCACCAACGACTGCCCTTGTGCCATGCACACACACACACACACACACACACACACACACACACACACACACACACACACACACACACACACACACACACACACACACACACACACTGTTTTCGTTTGGATGAGTAAATCACAACATGTGGCTTTTGAATTATATAAGAGGAGTGCATGACGTGGGGACAGTCAGGGATCCTGATAGCCACACAGCCATTAT
>NC_137439.1:22003993-22008993 GCF_964374335.1 Astatotilapia calliptera | reverse complement strand
TAGGTCCATCATCCTATTCATGTAGCCCCTTCCGCCGGGGTTACTTGCGTAGTAGCATTCCAACAACGCCCTGTTTTCGTCTCTTGCCCACCAATGCCTTCTGTGGAATACACCAGGCACAAATACACGCAAACGCAGGTATGTACTGCCAATTTCCACATTTATTGGTTTGTTTGTTTTGACAGCTGACTCAGTCGCACAGCCTGACAGCTCACGAGCCCAGCTGATCTCCCCTCGCCGCTCCTCCCCGTCTCACTATAAACACAGCGGAGGGAGACCATCATCAGTACATAAACACCATCAGCTGTTCTTACCGGCCTCGCAGCGCCGCCCTGTTGAGCCTTCTGCTCCACTCCTCCCCGGCAGCTGCGCCCGGGGCCACGCCCCCGCCACACACCCCCACCGCCCGTTCGAGGCCGGGGAGCCGTCCGGCCGAGCCAACTCCCCCCCTCGCGAGCGAGAGAGGAAATCGGCCACCGCCATCTGTGCCCCCGGCCTATGGATCACCTTGAACTTAAAGGGCTGCAATGCCAGATACCACCGGGTGATCTGGGCGTTGGCATCTTTCATGCAGTGGAGCCACTGCAGCGGGGCGTGGTCCGAACAGAGGGTGAATGAGCGTCCCAGGAGGTAATAGCGCAGGGAGCCGACCGCCCACCGGATGGCCAGGCACTCCTTCTCCACGGTGCTGTACCGGCGCTCGCGCTCCGCTAGCTTCCGGCTGATGTACAGGACAGGGCGGTCAGCTCCCCTCACCTGCTGAGACAAAACGGCTCCCAGCCCTCTGTCCGAGGCGTCAGTCTGCAGAACATACGGGAGGGAAAAGTTAGGAGTGTGAAGCAGCGGCTCCCCACAGAGAGCGTTTTTCACTCGCACAAACGCCGCCTGGCACGGCCCCGTCCACTGGACCAGATCCGGGGCACCCTTTCGAGTGAGATCGGTCAGGGGGCTGGTTAGCTGCGCAAACCCCGGCACAAAGCGACGATAGTAACCCGCCAACCCCAAGAACCGTCTCACCTCGTTTTTCGTCCTGGGGCGCGGGCAGGATGCGATAGCCGCCGTCTTCTCCACCTGTGGCCGCACCTGCCCGCCCCCCAGGTGGTACCCCAGATACTGCACCTCCCTCCGTCCAACCGCGCACTTCTTCGGATTGGCCGTGAGCCCCGCCCCCCTCAGGGACTCCAGGACCGCGGCCACCCGCAGCACATGCTCCGCCCAGGTGTCGCTGTGGATGATCACGTCATCCAGGTAGGCGGCAGCATACGCCGCGTGCGGACGCAGTACCCGGTCCATGAGACGCTGGAAAGTGGCCGGGGCCCCGAACAGGCCGAACGGGAGTGTCACGAACTGGTACAAACCGTACGGAGTGGAGAAGGCCGTTTTCTCCCTGGCCTCGGCAGACAAGGGAATCTGCCAATAGCCCTTGGTTAAGTCCAGCGTCGTGAAAAAGCGGGCCGTGCCTAACCGGTCCAGGAGCTCGTCGACCCGAGGCATGGGGTAGGCATCAAAGCGTGACACTTCGTTCACCCTGCGATAGTCGACACAGAACCGTATAGACCCATCCTTCTTCGCCACTAGAACGATGGGGCTACACCAGGCGCTGTGCGACTCTTCTATTACTCCCATCCTCAGCATTTCCGCCAATTCCCTCTGCACGATTTTTCGCTTATGCTCCGGGAGCCTGTAGGGCCGTGAACGCACCGTCACGCCGGGCTGCGTCACGAAATGGTGCTCGATGAGGGACGTCCGGCCGGGCAGGGGGGAGAACACATCCGCAAAGCGCTGTTGCAACACGACAACGTCCGCTCTCTGGGCCTGTGTGAGATGGTCATCACAAGGGAGGGAGGTGGGAATGATAGAATTTGGCACCTCAGGCCCCAACTCATCTCTCTCCTTCACCAGGCTCACCAGAGAAGCGGTTTCAGCCTGTCTCCACTGTTTGAGGAGATTGAGGTGATAAATCTGCGCGGCTCCTCCCCTGTCCGACCGGGCGAGCTCATAGTCCACGTCCCCGACACGCCGTGTGACCACAAAGGGACCTTGCCACTTGGCGAGCAACTTCGAGCTGGAAGAAGGGAGTAACACAAGAAGGGAGTAACACAAGCACAAGCACAGGAAATCATTCCTGCCTGTGGCCATCTCCCTGTACAACGCATCCACTTAACACACTGTTTGCTGCTACAACTACACGTTTCTTTTCCAAATATTTATTTATAAGTGACTTATGTATGTATGTATCTATATATATGTATATATTGTACTATTCTTAGTTAGTGTATTGTCTGTCTTGTCTTAATGTTGGTTTAAAATGGAGCACTGTAACAAAAAATAATTTCCCCCAGGGATCAATAAAGTATTCTGATTCTGATTCTGATTCTGATTTATCCCCCGGTGAAAATTGCCTGAGTCTAGCCCCTCTGTTATACAGGCGTTGCTGACGCTGCTGAGCCTGGAGCAAATTCTCCCGTGACAACCTCCCCAAAGTGTGGAGTTTTGCTCTCAGGTCCAACACGTACTGAATCTCATTTTTGGCGGGGCTCGGACCGTCCTCCCAGCTTTCTTTAATCAGGTCGAGCACCCCACGTGGCCTCCTGCCGAACAGCAGTTCAAAGGGAGAAAATCCCGTGGAGGCCTGGGGCACCTCCCGCACTGCGAATAACAGAGGGTCTAGCCAGTGATCCCAATTGCGTTCATCCTCGTTAATGAACTTCCGAATCATGGACTTTAAGGTCTTATTCAGCCGCTCCACCAGCCCGTCAGTCTGAGGGTGGTAGACGCTGGTCCGAATAGATTTAATGCCCAGTAATTCGTACAGTTCCCGCAGTGTACGAGACATAAACGACGTGCCCTGGTCAGTCAGTATCTCTTTCGGGATTCCGACTCGGGAGATGACCTGAAACAGTGCCTGCGCCACACTCTTAGCCAAGATGGTGCGCAGCGGAACTGCTTCCGGGTACCGCGTTGCGTAATCCACCAGGACTAACACAAAGCGGTAACCGCGTGCACTCCGGTGAAACGGCCCGATGAGGTCCATGCCAATGCGCTCAAACGGGACCTCAATGAGGGGGAGAGGGCGCAGAGGCGCTCTCGGGATGGCCGGCTGGTTAACAAGTTGGCAGTCCGGGCAGGACGCGCACCAGCGGCGCACATCCGCTCGGATGCCAGGCCAATAAAATCGGGCCGTTATTCGCTCCAGAGTTTTCTCGTAGCCCATATGCCCTGCCATGGGGTTATAGTGGGCCGCCTGGAAAAGCGTTTCCCGGCGGCCCTGCGGCACCAACAACTGGGTGTGTGTTTCCTCAGTCTGAGTGTCACGACTCACTCGATATAATCGGTCATTTAATAAGACGATACGCGGGTAGGTCTGCGCGGCCTCAGGGCGCACCACGTGACCATCAATAGCCATCACTTGGTCAAAGGCTGAGCGTAGGGTGCCGTCACGAGACTGCTCCAGTGGGAAATCACCCATGGGGGACACTTCCGGGGCCGGCGGGACGTCCCGCCGGCTCCTCCCCCCCGGAGTCGGTGTCGGACGACCCCGCGACACCGCTGAATGCCGCGCACACGCTACACCCCGCTTCCGGTCGTGATCGCACCCCCGCGTACTGCCCCAGTAGCTGATGAAACCCCGGCCAATTGGTACCAAGAATCAGGGGGTGCGACAGGCGCGGGCTAACCGCCGCCGTTACCCTATGTGTATTGCCCTTGTATTTTAGCAGCAGCGGCACTATGGGGTACCGGTGCACATCACCATGAACACACCTCACCTCCACCCATTCTGCCTCCAATAATGCCCCGGGGCGAACCAAGCCTTGGTGCACGAGGGTCTGTGTGCAGCCCGTGTCCACCAACGCTTGGCGTATACCCCCTCGAGTCCTTACCGGAATACTGTATGTCCCTCCTGGACCGGGGGAGGGTGCTGGGGCGCCAGCAACGCGGAACACCTGCCCCACTTCCATAAGCGGACAATCCCTCCTCAGGTGTCCCGGCCGCCCGCACTTCCAACACTCCGGCCCCGGCGTTTGTGCTGCCCTCCGTGGGCAGACTGCCCACAACAAAAGGGTCCACTGGTCCACTCCACTTCAATGGCTGTGCGAGGTTGTTGGATATTCGTGGGAACTGGTACACGCTGTCGTATACGCCGGTCAAGCACATCCCGAACATGTTCAATGGGTGACATGTCCGGTGAGTATGCTGGCCATGCAAGAACTGGGACATTCTCAGCTGCCATCTGCCCTGAACAATGTGAACCATGATTCATCCGTGAAGCGCACACCTCTCCAACGTGCCAGACGCCATCGAATGTGAGCATTTGCCCACACAAGTCTGTTACGGCGACGAGCTGGAGACAGGTCAAGACCCCGATGAGGACGACGGGCATGCAGTTGAGCGTCCCTGAGACAGTTTCTGACAGTTTGTGCAGAAATTGTTTGGTTGTGCAAACCAATTGTTCCAGCAGCTGTCTGGGTGGCTGGTCTCAGACGATCTTGGAGGTGAACCTGCTGGATGTGGAGGTCCTGGGCTGGTGTGGTTACACGAGGTCTGCGGTTGTGAGGCCGGTTGGATGTGCTGCCATATTCTCTGAAACGCCTGTGGAGACGGCTTATGGTTGAGAAATGAACATTCAATGCACGGGCGACAGATCTGGTTGACATTCCTGCTGTCAGCATGCCAATTGCACGCTCCCTCATTGCTTGTGGCATCTGTGGCATTTTGCTGTGAGACAAAACTGCACATTCCAGGGTGGCCTTTTGTTGTGGGCAGTCTGAGGTACACCTGTGCACTACTCATGATGTCAGATCAGCATCCTGATGTGGCACACCTGTGAGGTGGGATGGATTATCTCAATATAGCAGATGTGCCCACTACCACACATTTGGACTGATTTGTGACCACTGTTTGGGAGGGATGGTTATATTGTGTATCTGGAATGAATTTTAGGTCTCTACGTCCATCCCATGGGGAATGGGAGCAGTAACAAAGGTGTTGCGTTTATATTT
>NC_137439.1:21903993-21998993 GCF_964374335.1 Astatotilapia calliptera | reverse complement strand
ACTGTGTGTGTATTTATACTTTATTCTCCCCAAAGGGAAGGAGTTTGTACGGTGGCCCCTAGAGACAAAGCACGTACAAACTCCAAAACACTTGCAAACTCCAAAACACGTGCAAATTCCAAAACACATGCAAACTCCAAAACACTTGCAAACTAAAAAACACATGCAAATTCCAAAACACTTGCAAACTAAAAAACACATGCAAATTCCAAAACACTTGCAAACTAAAAAACACATGCAAACTCCAAAACACGTACAAACTCCAAAACACATGCAAATTCCAAAACACTTGCAAACTCCAAAACACATGCAAACTCCAAAACACGTACAAATTCCAAAACACATGCAAACTCCAAAAAACTTGCAAACTAAAAAACACATGCAAACTCCAAAACACATGCAAATTCCAAAACACATGCAAACTTAAAAACACTTGCAAACTCCAAAACACATGCAAATTCCAAAACACATGCAAACTTAAAAACACTTGCAAACTCCAAAACACATGCAAATTCAAAAACACAATGGAAGTGCTCCAGGACGCTAGGGGCAGTGTTGAGCTTTTGTTACCTAGTATCAAATCAAATCAAATCACTTTTATTGTCACATCACATGTGCAGGCACACTGGCACAGCACATGCGAGTGAAATTCTTGTGTGCGAGCCCCACAAGCAACAGAGATGTGCAAACACAACAACACAAACGAGCAAAATACAAGAATGGCCAACCTGAAACTAATAAATATATGTACAATATATAATAGTGTATGCATTTCTGGATGTGTATACTAAATATTTTCCTACGTGTGTGTGTGTGTGTGTGTGTGTGTGTGTGTGTGTGTGTATACACATTTTTACAAATTAAATAGTAAAAAAATAAAATAAAATAATAATAGTAATAATAATAATAATAAAATATATAAAATATACAGAGTTGAATATGTGCAAAACAAGTAGCATTTATATACAGTGTGGAGTGCATAATGTTGAAGTTCCAGTAGTGAAGCTGAGGTGTCTATGACGTGTTCAGCAGTCTGATGGCCTGATGGAAAAAGCTGTCTCTCAGTCTGCTGGTACGGGACCGGATGCTGCAGAACCTCCTTCCTGATGGAAGCAGTCTGAACAGTTTATGGCTGGGGTGACTGGAGTCCTTGATGATCCTCCCCGCTTTCCTCAGGCAGCGCTTCCTGTAGATGTCTTGGAGGGAGGGAAGCTCACCTCCAATTATCCGTTCAGAGCACCGCACTACTCGCTGGAGAGCTTTGCAGTTGTAGGCGGTGCTGTTGCCATACCAGGTGGTGATGCATCCAGTGAGGATGCTCTCAATGGCACAGTGATAGAAGGTCCTGAGGATGCGGGGGCTCATGCCGAATCTTTTCAGTCTCCTGAGAAAGAAGAGGCGCTGCTGCGCCTTCTTCACTGTTTTGTTTGTTTGTTAGTAACTACACAAGACAGGAAGTACCAATGACCGGATTTGGGATTTGCAGCCTTAAAGGCCGCATTTTAAGGCCGATTACGTCACAGCGACAAGAGAAGGCTGTCCCAATTCAAAGGCTGCTCTACATGCGGCCCTCAAATGCGTCCTTAATTTCCCTGAATTTTAAGGATGGGTCGGTGTAGCCTTCATGGCCCAACATATCCCAGACTTCATAGTACGGTGGTGGTGTGGATAATTTTGCCGAAAAAAAACGGTGGAAGCGGAGCGGAGGAAGAGTAAACTTTCAGAAGTAAGTACTGAATATTATGTCACTTATTTATGCGCAAATATTTTTTTAATGAAGAACATTAAACCATTATTGTTGGCCACATGTCGGGAAAGTTATGTGACATTAGCGATGTCTGTACTTTCAGAATTAACTTGGTTTTAAAGCCTTTACTTTAAAAAATATATATATATATAGTCGACCTTAATCTTACAGAGATTGTGATGATTTTGTGGATAATTAAAGTCAGTCATATATCCACAAACACAACAAGCTGAAAGTCAGTGATGCTGCTCGGTTTGCAGTCCTGAATATCACGGCACAAGCAGGATCCACTGCACTGTTAATGTTAGCTATGTTATATTGCTGCCTCTGTTCGGTGGTGTCGAGCCAAACGGACTTTAACGTGTGTTTGAACGAGCTGACGGTTCACTCGTTAAGCTGAAAGAAAGATGCTTTAATCGCAGGAGTCACACATGTGTTCACTGCACCATCTGGGAACTCTTCTTGTTTCGTAATAACACAAACACTAAATCCTCCTTCTTTTGTGCTGTTTTGTAGCAGTGTATACACCTGAGACTTTCACCTGTCTGTCTGTCCTGCACTCGCTCTCTGTTTCTTTCTCTCTGATTGTGTAATAAAAGTATGATCATGTGTTTATAAGTTACACTTGTGTTTGAATCCTGCAGCTTATCACACATTTGATTTCCATGTGTGACAACTGCAAGTGTCCAGAGTGAGGACAGACTGAGGGACCCACTGCTGCACATCATCTGTGAGGCTTTGCACCCCTAATGATCCACCAGGACAAACTCATCAGTGTGTGAGGAAGAGGAGGAGGAAGAGCCAGCAGCAGCTGACAGATGGAGAGAATAGACAGACTGTTCCCTGTTTGTGAAGGACTGCTAGAAAAGTTTAAAATAACTAATTGTCTGTCCTGAATCAGTCTTATTAGGTAATGTTCAAATAATTTTATCATTCCAGTGTTTTCAGTGTGGGAGAAAGTACTCAGGGCCTTCAAGTTACACACTATGAAAGGCAGCAACAAGTGTAATATTCAGAAACCTAAAGTATGTATCATCAGCAGAATGGACCTAAAAATAAATGTTTGTTCCAGTTCTATGAAGCTTTGAGTATTTTGGATCAGTAGCACTGCTGTGTTTGTTGCATCATATTACTGTAATTGTTTATATGCTTTATATATTCTGAGGTAAGTTGATCTATAGTGTTACATCATATTCTATAAGGTAGGGGTGCAACGATATTCGTATCGATATTGAACCGTTCGATACAGTGCTTTCGGTTCGGTACGCATATGTATCGAACAATACAACATTTGTAATTTATTTTATCAACTTTCCTTCTGACGATGCTGTCTGTGTTGAGCGCTCAGTGAATCTGCGTTCGACTACTCCGCCTAGGCTGCACTGTCGAGCGCAGATCCACTGAGCGCTCAACACAGACAGCATAGTCAGAAGGAATAGCGCAGGGCAAGCTAGCGAGACAGAAGTTAAGCTCTCCTTGCAAGATGGACCTCCCCCACTCTCATTCAGATCTGGCGTTTGGAATTATTTTGGTTTTCATGTGACGTATGACCCTGAAGGTAAGCGAGTCATGGACTAAAGTAAAACAGTATGTTGGATGTGCCATGCAATGCTTAATTACATGGGTGGGAACTAGTGTGTTAGCGCAGTTAGCTCGTTAACGTGTTTGCCGTCTAGCCCCATGCACGGGGCGATCGGCGGTAGCTCGTTAACGGAGATTTGCCGTGTTGTGGCGTTAAGGTCATTTCAACGAGATTAACCTGAAAGCACTAGTGGGAACACAACGAATATGACTGCACATTTACGCCGACATCATCCTAGTGCAAAGACAAAAACAACAAGCATGCTACTAACTTTAGCCGAGTCATTTAGACAGCTGTTAGCACATGATTCTCCTTATGCTGCTGAGAATATAGCCCAGAAGAAGCGGATAGTATAGCTTTTATTTTGGAAAGAGACATTTCTCTGTAATAAACTCTCTTTTCCAAAGATGAGTGATTCCTCAATCAGATACAGGGCTCGCAAAATCGCTAGCCCGACGTCCTGGGGCTAGCGATTTTTTTCAGTCGGGCTACCAAAATCTATCTCTTCCCTGCCCGTCGGGCTATTGTAGGAAGGAAAAATATATGTCAATGCTTTTGCATTCTTTCAGAAATGTAGCTGGGTAATTATGTCATTGGCATCGGTGAGCCACTGTCAATATGTGACATATTGAAATCGCGTTTGAATTTGCGCTTGTTTTTTGCTTTCACTTTGCAATCGCGCGAACTGTGTATAGAGAGCAACAGTACTGATCTGTGAGTGATGATAATTTGTGCACCAATTCCTCTGACATCGTCTTATTAATCGTTAGCTTACTATGCAAACATGACAAGTGAAATCTCCCGCAGCAAGCTTAAACATGTGAGAGGCTGATCGCGCAGAGAATCGCTGAGCTTATGTGAATCCGTGTGTAAAAGCAGCAGGATATATATTTTAGTTCTGCTGAGCCAAATAAGACAGGTCAGGGTGAAGAAGTGACAGCCAAAGAAAAGCTTACCACAAAACGGAGAAGTTATGACAAATGAGACTATAAGGCAAAAAGAAAGTGCAGCTTTATGGTTTCATGGACAAAAGAATTTCTGTTGCTGCGATATGACGAGCTAAATAACCAGGGCTGCACATAAGTGGTCCGCAGGTGCGCATTCGCTGTCAAAATAAAAAACACGCACAAGGGTTAGGGTTAAATTTAAAAACTGTACTTTTGAGTTAAAATATATATTTATAATTTTAATAAATGACAAATTAAAAAGGCATGAACATTTTTTTTGTATCGAAAAAATATCGAACCGTGACACCAAAGTATCGAACCGAACCGAACCGTGAATTTTGTGTATCGTTGCACCCCTACTATAAGGATGTTACGTGTTTGTTTACTTTCTGCCCAGTTTGACCCATTTAGCAGAAGCCAGCCTGTTTAAGGCTCTGATATCTATTCTGTATGACTTAAAGCAGTTATGACATGGTCTGATTTTCTCACCCAATAAAGGAATATTTCATACATCAGTCTACTCTTCATTTTATCAGAAACAGTTATCACAGCTTGTACATTTTCTTTTTATAAATATATGTAAGCAATGAGCCAAATTTAGTAATGCCAACATACTGAAGGAACAACATTTGTCTCTTATATATGATACACCTATATATGCACTGTCAAAGATACTTGTCTTTGAGTGAAGATTTAAGGTGATAAGACATATAAATAACTGCAACTTGAAACTGTACTGAAGCTCAGTATTTGACACAGAGTTTATGTTCACTGCTGTAATAGCTAATAATGATTAATATAATAACTATAATATTGGCCATATTATATTTACATTACCAAAGTGATATGACTTTAGTC
The DNA here is from genome assembly GCF_964374335.1 of Astatotilapia calliptera. Taxonomy (NCBI): domain Eukaryota; kingdom Metazoa; phylum Chordata; class Actinopteri; order Cichliformes; family Cichlidae; genus Astatotilapia; species Astatotilapia calliptera. The sequence continues at coordinate 21,993,859 of NC_137439.1, read as the reverse complement.
TCATGAACAACATCAGCTAATTCTTATTTACTAACTAATCTTGAAATAACTGTTCAGTACAGAAATGAAGCCCAAAAATCATGTTTTACTGTCCTGTGGTCTCAGCCTCAGATACTTATCAAATCACACAAAGCTCTTGTAGAAACAAACAAACAAATGAACAAAATATGTTCTCCCTCATTTCTGTCAAACCAAGTTGTATGACACATGTTTCCAGCGGTTAGTATCATGGTTGCTAGGCAAACTGGGAAGCGCGACGGAGACTAGACCGTCCCATACAGACAAACTTGCCGTTTATTTTGCAAATCGAGCTCAACACTGCCCCTAGCGTCCTGGAGCACTTCCGTTGTGTTTTGGAATTTGCATGTGTTTTTGAGTTTGCAAGTGTTTTGGAGTTTGTACGTGCTTTGTCTCTAGGGGCCACCGTAAGTTTGTAATTGTTTCTCTGTGTATTTGTTAGCAGTCAGCGTCCACAGTTTACAAGATATCTTATTAGAATTTTGTGTGATGGTAGTTACCAATGACAGCTCGAGCAGATTTCATTTTTGTAAAAATCAGTTCGAGGTCACACTAAAATCAGTAAAAACTTTATATTACCTACAATTTTTTTATGTCTTCAAACTTCACACCAGTACACTAGGCTTTTGGGATCATGTGTATATAGGTTAGCTAAGCACTTGATCTTGACCTTCACTGTTCAAGTCCAAGGTCAAAGTTGACCCAGAAAAAAATGTCCAGTAACCACATCAAGTAATATATCATATGAAAAGGACTAAAGAGAGCTGTTACAGCATCATTGTGATGCCATAACTGGCTGACATATTGTAATAAAGGCAGGCTGACATCAGCGTGCTGTGATAAAAACAATGTTTTAGTACAACACTTGTCCATCAGGGGAGCTGTGCTCAGATTTTTGTAACAGCCAATGAAGGCTCACTTTTTGAGGTTTATTCTGTCTCAGTGTCTTACATTTGGATACTCAGTTGACGTAGTTGACAGTGTTCAGATGTTGTCATTTGTTTCTTGTTTACCTTCAAATTACTGAGTCAGCACAGAGGATTTGGGAGAAACTACTGTGGACATTATTGTGATGCTGGTGTCATCTGTTTAAGTTAGATGCTGTAATGATTTTGAGTTTGGGGTTTTCTAGTTTTGTTTATACTAAATTTACTCTATTTTGTATTGTTTACTATCAGACTTTTTTTTGGTGTTTTAGGTAGTTTACCCCCATTCTGTTCCCTCAGTCTTGTCTCTTGTTTTTGGCTGCTATCTTTGTGTCAAGTTTGTGTTTAACTCATTCACTGCCAGCCATTTTCAAATGGCTGGCAGTGAAACACAACAAGACTTGCACCACATTTTTGTCTCACTGCGCAATCCCTTACGTGCGCAAACCCTGCACCTCCTTGCAGGTCTACTTTTACTGCTGGTGGGCTTCAGTTCAACTTAGGTTGACTGCCATTGACGTCTATAGACGTCAATGGCAGTCAACGTAAGTTTTTCAATTGACGTCTATAGACGTCAATGGCAGTGAATGAGTTAACTTCCTTAGTCTCCTTACCCCTGATTTGTTCTTGTCTCTCCATTTGTTGCCTGTTCCCTCATCAATGTGTGTGTATGTATTGTCTTGGTTTTTCACTGCTTTTTGACCATCTAGCTGTGTGTCCTTTCCCCCCCCAAAAGGCTTATTAGCTCCAGGTTTCTGCCAAATCATTTAACAGAAACCAGGAGCTAACAGCTCATACTCATAATTAATGACTCAGATTGAGCATAAATCTGAGTTTTTGTATTTTGCTATTTTGCTCACTTACGTTCAGAATAAAGTTGCCTTTAGTTTTACACTCCTGCTTTCGCAGTTCTGGATTTGAGTCATAACCTGCACAGCAAAGCGTGAAAGATGCTTTCTTGGATTATAAACAGTATTCAGTAACAAAATGGTCCATGCAGCTGTCATCCAGAGAGAAATATATCTGTTACATATTATGCTTTAAAACTGAGGATAACTTTTCTTCAAAAAAGCTGGCATGTGATTATATGTGGCTATTATTAGTTATATTGTATGTTTGAGTCGAGCATCAAAGGGTTTAAACTTGAAACCTCTCATTCACTGTAAAAATACCGACAGCTTTGTGAAAAATGCTGTTGTGGTGCAGTTTCTGCCATGTCTAATGGTTTCCACTGGCTTCTAGTTATTTCTTGCTTTATTTCCTCACTGTGCCTCTGCTCTCCTGTCTGTGTCATGATGTTCAGTGTTAGTTATTTCTGCTTGCTTATTTTATTTTTCAGGCAAGTATATCTCACACAGATGATAGAGTAGTTGTACACAGCAAATCCAGCATGTCCAAATTAACACTGTCAGATTTGATTTCAACACTATTAAAGTGTCTATATGGGTCCACACCAGAGAGTGTTAATTTAACTCTTTTTGGAGAGTTGGTACATTAACTCTGATTTAGTGTTAAACACCAAATCTGTCTGGAGTTGATAATTTAACACTCAAGAGTTTATATATTAACTCTCAAAGAGTATTTTAGTTTTAACTACGTAAGAGTTATCTTCTAATTCATTCTAAATTTTACTGTTCTGAACTTCTAGAAATTTCTTTTGGAAATAAACATTTACTAAAAAGATGCAATGGTTTTTGAAAAACATTTATTCTGAACTGTGCACCACAATTTCAAAACATTTTCTGAAAGACGTAACAGTATACATGTTCTCACTTTCATTAGAATTTTGTTTATCAAAAGGTCTGACATGGTAAATGCAAATAACAGCATTCTCATCACTTATTTCTTCAATACAATATGCATGTCCTTCATTCATCCCTTTGTGGAACTTCAACGCACTTCTGCTCTCCCCCATATTCCATCTTCACAAGCATATCCTGTGCGGAGATTGAATAAAAATTAGTTGACACTAATTAATGGCACAAATAATCCAGTAAACAATTGCAGCACAGTAAAAAAAAAAAAAAAAAAGTAATCCTCTTTGAGCCATTACTTGTGTAAAGTATTTTCCCAAACAAGGACAAGGACACAGGCAACAGGTAATACTGAACTAGATGTAAAACCTCAACCTTTTTAATTTTTACCTAAACCGTGTGCACAAAACTCCGGAGGGATCTAAATGCTAACGTAGAATCCAGTCAGGACGCCTGCTACTGCTGTTTGCACGTTTTTTTTTTTTATGGGCGATCGTTTTCAGGCTTCAAGTAGCACCATTATACCAACATTTCACATTCTAGACATTGTTTTAGGTGTATTTGACCAAAAGTTTGACTGAAAATTCACATGCAAGCTTTTTTTTCAAGGCTGTGGTATTTGCCCGCAAACAATACCTTTCAGCTAGCTAAAACAGAATATTATGCTATCAGCGAGCAACATGGCTAATGCCTTTCACACAGCTTTGTCTCAACTCCAAAGAGCCACAGAAGTAAAAACTAATAATAATAATTGAAACAATCTTTGAAAAAATGATTTACCAAGCATGGCAAACAACTCAAATATGTAGAGCAAAATGTTCTGAAACGGCTTCACTTCAGCTTCGATTGGAGTCTATGGTGCTGGGGGCGGAGTCTGTGAATTTACTCTATTGGTGTGATAGCCCCTCTAGGAGTTCAGAGTTAAGAGGTCAAGAGTTAGTGTTTCCATTGTAACACCTCCAGATTTGACATAGAAACACTCATTTTTAACACTCGATTTTAACTACTATCATTTTACACCTCAGAGTTACATTAAAAGAATGTGACTCTACTTAGAGTAAAATTAACTCTACTTTTGCAAGAAGACTATTAACACCAAAACATTTAACACTTTTGAATTTGCTGTGTATTCATGAAAATTCACTAAATATTACAATCATACTTGAGTATATCCTTTATACTTTTTGTGCTTAGAAATCAGATTAGCTGGGTATCAGCATGCTCGTTGCTCTCCAAGAGTTGAAATTTATCGCAACAACAGCTGGGGAACAGTCTGTGATGATAACTGGGACATAAATTATGCTGAGGTGGCCTGCAGAGAGTTAGACTGTGGACTGGCACAGGATTCCATAATAATAACGAAGGTCAATCAAATGGACCAATTCAGCAGGGCCGTGAGGATCCACTTGGTAAAGTAAATCCATTGGGCATCTTTCTTGGCCTTCAGACAATAATTCTGATGGTTAAAGAACCAAACGGGACAGGCAAAAAAAAGAAAAAAAGAATGATCCTCCCGGCGGTAACACACGTTCCAGCCTTGTATTCCAGCCCTAACCATAACCTTATCCCTGACCTTAACCACAACCTTAATAGTCTTAGATAGTGTTTTCCAAAGTGATTCATGGTGAGAAAGTAAAATAAATGTACATGTGTAGATTCAGTCCAAACAGTTCTCATGTTTCCTACTCTTTCCGAACACTTAACATAGAGACATGTCAGGTGCCCGAAAGCATAACATACCGACTATTTGTCACATAGCGTAACATATTATGCTTTGGGGATGAGAACGTGTGGTTCACACATACATTTCAAAGTTTTAGCTCATTTAGTGACACCTTTACACAAAATGCTTCTTTAACTTAAAATAAGAAACACACAGTTTAATCTGCTCTCTTTTGTCAGATGCTCAGATAAGATTAGTTAATCCTGATAAGTCTGAGTCAGCTCGCTGCTCTGGAAGAGTTGAAATCTCCTACAACAACAGCTGGGGAACAGTCTGTGATGATGACTGGGACATCAATGATGCTGAGGTGGTCTGCAGACAGTTAGGCTGTGGAACTGCTCTGAATGCCACTCGATCAGCTCAGTTTGGTGAAGGGACACGACAAATCTGGCTTGATCATGTGGAGTGTTCAGGAAGTGAGAGATCTCTAACTGAGTGTCTGCACAGAAGATTTGGTTCACACAACTGTAGACATCATGAGGATGCTGGTGTGATCTGTTCAGGTGAGATGTTTTTTGTTTCATACGCAGTATTCAGTAACAAAATGGTCCATGCAGCTGTAATCAGGACATAAATCTGTGTGTTAATTATTATAATGTATACAGTGTTGCTTTTTTGCTTTACTTCCTGTTCTTTTCCCTCTTTGGTGTTAATCTTTGTTTAGTTTCGTCTATAGAAGCATGCATCTCATTCCCAATCACTGTCTGTGTGTTTATACTTTATTCTCCCCAAAGGGAAGGAGTTTGTAATTGTTTCTCTGTCTGTTTGTTAGCAGTCAGCGTCCACAGTTCACAAGACTTTTTTTTTAAAATTTGTGTGATGGTAGATAGATACCAATGACAGCTCGAGCTGTTTTCATTTTTGTAAAAATCAGTTCGAGGTCACACCTAATGTGAAAATCAGTAAAAACGTTATATTACCTACAATTTTTTTATGTCTTCAAACTTCACACCAATACACTAGGCCTTTGGGATCATGAGTATCTAGGTTAGCTAAGCACTTGAGCTTGACCTTCACTGTTCGAGTCCAAGGTCAAAGTTGACCTAGAAAAAAATGTCCAGTAACCACATCAAGTAATATATCATATGAAAAGGACTAAAGAGAGCTGTTACAGCATCATTGTGATGCCATAACTGGCTGACATATTGTAATAAAGGCAGGCTGACATCAACAAGGTGTGATAAAAATGTTTCGGCACTTGTCCATCAGGGGAGATATGCTCAGATCTTTTGCAACAGCCAATGAAGGCTCACTTTTTGGAGTTTGTTCTGTCTCAGTGTCTTACATTTGGATGCTCAGTTGACGTAGTTGACAGTGTTCAGATGTTGTCATTTGTTTCTTGTTTCTTCAAATTACTGAGTCAGCACAGAGGATTTGGAAGAAACTACTGTGGACATTATTGTGATGCTGGTGTCAACTGTTTAGGTACATCTTTCATTTTCAAAGCCATGTTCTTATAATAGATTAGACTCCAATTTTGCTTCATAATCACCTGCACAAATAATGAATGACAATTGCTACCCCTAGCTTCATAACTCAGTAACAGGAGAAAAAAGTTGGGAAACAAAAGGCGACTCACCCCTTCGGCTTCAGCCTATGCACACATAAGCACTGAGCCTATTTACACAAATCTGGCGGCTCTCAAAGAGGGCATGCTCACACATACACAAAGAACACGAAAAGTTTGGAAGCCAGGGCTGGGTCTGAGTCAGCTGTCAATCTGATCACTCTCGCACTCCCTCGCTTCTCTCTCTCTCCTCTCTCGGCAGCTGTTGGACTGGCTTTAAACCCAGTCACATGATACATGAACCAATCAGCAGCCATTGCTCTTCCTCAGAGAAAATATCCTGCAGAGGTTCTTAAAACACAGTACATAAACACACAGGAACAGCTAACACAGACTTCTTATGGCCACGGGCCGTAGCACCCACACCTGTTAAGACAGTGAAAATTGTGGGTATAAAATGTTAATTTCTTCACAGCACAATGAATACTTTTGTTGAATCTTTCAAAATCAAGCAGAAACTCACTTTAAGACCATTTAGATCAGGGGTGGCCAACTCCAGGCCTCGAGAGCTGCTGTCCTGCAGGTTTTAGATAACACCCTGGTTCACCACACCTGAATCAAATGATTAGTTCGTTACCAGGCCTCTGGAGAACTTCAAGAAATGTTGAGGAGGTAATTTAGCCATTTAAATCAGCTGTGATGGATCAAGGACACATCTAAAACCTGCAGGGACACCGGCCCTCGAGGCCTGGAGTTGGCCACCCCTGATTTAGATCATACAACTGTGACTAAACTGCTGAAATAACAAAATATTGTTTGACTGTCTAAAGATTCCCAAACTTATCTGTACGTAGTTCATCAGTGGCTGCTGTTCAGTCTGAAGCAATATGGCCACCATATTGGTCAGATGGAGTCACGCCTCTTAAACGCTGCGTGTATGGAATGTCTAAGTGTGATGTAGTAAGGTTGTGGGTGGGTGGGTTGACTTCTACACGCAATTCACTGGCAGCCCATTGTTTCATAATCTGTTCATGTTAACATGGATGATTCATGAGGAGGTTTTTCACATAATTTGTTTTAAGTTTTTTAAAACCAGCGATGTTTGTTTTATGGTGACTGATCTCTTTCCACAGATCCAATAATTCCAATCCTGAGATATGTTTTCCTGCCACTGATTCTGCTTTTGGAGAACATTGCCCTTCAATTCTACTATAAGGTACATCGGAGTAAATAAAAGCATGTATGAAACTGAGTGGTAGCTGAGAAGTGTAGGAACAGTAACATGCATTGTGTCCCGTCTCTCCAGGTCATCAAAAAGCAGAAATCAGACAAAAAGGAGAACGATGAGACGGATGTTTCCAGAGCTGAAGAAGTGGAGGCCGACGAGGAAGAAGTCCAAGAAATAGAATAGAATCGAAACATATAGAAACAAACACACAAGTCTAAACTTTTGTTGGAATTTAGATTAAAGTTGTTTAAATACTGTTTAATTATGTTTATGTTTTAAATGTCTGCCACATTACTGCAGCGGCTCTATTTAACCCGCCTTTCCTCTCCAGTATAAACTCTTCATAGCATGACTGTGACTTAAGTTTGAAATTAATCCTTCATCCTCTTCGTCCTCACTTTCTTCCATCTTCCATCTCTGCCAGTGAAGTTTTCACACATTAAGATTTTTACTTCTCACTAAACTGTATCTTTGGCTAACAGACAGAATGTGTGTCAATCTGCAAATTAACATGTTTTTATGTTTGGTGATATTTTTGAAGTCTTTGAATTCATCTGCCATTTAGTTCCTGCATTTACAGCATCCTATTCTGTGGCACTAGCTAGATGTTTCAATATTGTGATTGCAACTTTACTGACAGCTGCAGCATGGATGTATGACAGTGACGAGAAGGAGAAATACAGGCAGGGGCCAGTGGGACCCCCTCAGCCTCCTGGTAGATACACCTGTGGTATTGTTATGACCCAGAGCTAAACATATAACACACACACCACTGCTTTACCTGGATCAATATCAAAGTATGACGTGTCCAAGCCTGCATGGCAGGGTGACCACAATACTACATCAGGCTTTTATGGCTGGGTGGCCAAGGGGTGACTTAACTGTGTCTGTGACATCACCAACAACAGCTTTCAGCTGGCTTATCTAAACATGGTGTGCAGTGTGACCATACAATACTGGACAAGTGGAGGACAAGGGATGATGTTGCAGGAGTCAGAAACTACAGCAGATGAACAGTTTCTGAAAGTCATGTCAGTAAGAAACAGGAAAACATCCAATAAACCTGACACAGGACCTGAGAGACGCATTTGGCTCTGCAGTTGATCCATCTACTGTTTGATCAGAAGAAGTGGTCCCAGTGGAAGAGTGTCATGGTCTTGGGTCATGGACTCAGAGGTTTGAGTTTTAGGACTTCTTGTTTGTTTACTTTTTATGTTTTGTTTTTGTTTCTCCTCCAGCATTTTAAAAAGTACAGATTACCTCTTCTTCTGGAACTTCTTGGTATTTTCCTTTTGAATTTATGGACTTTGATTTGTAGACCTTCAGCCACATGGAATAAAGCTAGTTTTCAGTTTAATCTGTTGCTTGTTTCTGCCCATGTATTTGGGTTATTTTCCATGCAAAGTATGAGAGTGGGATGCTGTCAAGAAGCACTTCTTAAGAAGGGGAAACAGGGAGGAAAGGCTGCCAAATTACACAAGAACTGAATTGAGAATCAGAGACAACTGATGTTATAAGGTTAGGGCATATTGCAACAATATATTGGAAGAGAACAGAACAAAATGAAGTAAAAGGACTTGTTTGTGCTTTGAATCACTTACCAAGAAGCCTGGAGAAGTATTTCTGAAGACTTCTAAAGAAATTGGAAGAAAGTTGCCTAAGAGAGTTCAGGCTGTTTTAATCAACAAAGTTCATCATACCAAATATTGACTTTTATTCATGTTAGGATTGTACAAACTGTCTTTGCCTCATGTATTGTGTTTGTATAAAGAAAAGAAGTGACTCCTTTAACGCCGTTTACTTTCTTGGGATCTGATCACTTCAGGCTGGAGGAGTTCGTGGGAACCCTTAAACCTCCTGACAGATTTTATCAGCCCTGTCTTTGACTCCGTCCTTGTGGCTCACAAATCCTGGTGGGACATATATGGTGTTTTCATTCGACAACCATCTGTAAAGGAAAGAAATCAAGGAAAATATACTGAGTTCTGAGAACATGTCAGACACCACTGATCCAAGATGTGGCTGTATTGTGGTGACTAATTCTGACACAGTATAGGATCAGTGAAATTTATCACATCATGTTCCCACTGAACAACATCTTTTGTTGGACTTCCTGTATTTTCCTGCTGCACTGCTACTGGTGTAAAATGGCAAAGGTACGCCCCCTGCGGTTCAGGATCAGCACTGAGAACAGGATGGTAGAGAATTTTATTTCCTATTAGTACAATAAATACTTTTTTTATTACCTGGATAAAGAAAGTTTATTAACTTTATGACTGCTCATCACTGCTTTTTCTACCTCACAAAGTTTAGTGTCCGCCTGCTGGGCTGGGGTTGGCATTCACTCAGCTTTAACTCTGGGTTATTGGGGTGGGCTGAACCACCATACCATCCAGAACGATCCTGTATTATGTTGGTAACCAGTGTATTAGAAATAAAACAGGATAGATGTGTTGTTGCCTTTTGAACCGAGAGACCTGAGGTCTTCCAGCCATAAGCTTCAGGTCAAAGTGTTGGACCAGCATAAATATTATGCCACCCATGGTGTCCCTTACATTTTATCAAGGGCATAGATTTGGCATGGACGGAAGGGACATGTCCCCACCAATAACCAGCGATTATTGAATTGTCCCCACCAATATTTTGATCTCTTCAAGTAAAGAAAAACAAACCGATAGAAAGAAAAAAAAACGATCTGTCAACGTCTCATTCACTTAGCAGCAGGGCCGTGCAGAGACGTTTAAAGGGCCGGGTGCTCAAAGTTAAAAAGGGGCACATTGAACCAGGCTGAATAACAACAACACACATTCATCAAGAATCTAATATGGGATTGCATCATACTATATCACTATTGTGAGGTGGCGACAAGGCAAAGCAAACGTAGCCTATGTTTTACCTGATGGGTACAATGTAGTGATGGTGTAACGAGTTAAATTTTCTTTTCTACAGTCTCTTATCTCTCTGCATCCTCAGCTGCTGCAGGTCAGTCATGTTTTATTAACATATTATTATATTGACTTTAACAGCCGAAAAATCTTCTGTAAATAATATCAAATGTTAAACTACATGGATGAATGAGTTACTGAAAGCAGTGGTGTGTCTAGAAAATTTTTGTTGGGGGGGCCAGGTAGGGGCACAGATTTGGAGAAGGGTGGCAGATTTAATTGGCAGATAATGTTTTAAAAAAAAATTCTACCAACCCTTAACCATAATTCAATAATCCTATAAACCTAATAACCAAATGCACTTTTAACTCTTATTAGAATGAGATTTTAACCACTACGGTGCAAAGTTTTTAGATACTGCGTTGATAAAGTACAAGAGATACAATCAGTGCTTTGTCAGTGTTTACTCAGCAGTCAAGGAGAGCAATATTTGCATAGTATTTTTACTGACATATAGTGCACATATGTTTTGGGCAAAAACATTTTTGAAAATTAAAATACGAACATTTGTAACAAACAATTGACAAATTAGCCAATGCCAATGCAAAACTTTATCTGCCTGTTAAAAAAAGAAGATAATCTTCTCACAAACTGGTGTTTGATTTTGAAACAGGAAAAAAGTGGGGAAACAACTGAAAAGACTAACATTTGAATGAAACCTGAAAGCAAGTAAATACTTTCTATGCTGCCTTATCGTAAACTTTGGTAATATTGATAAAGAACAACACTGGCTGATGATAAAATACAGTCAGCTGGCATGGTGACACTGCCAGTATTAACCTGCAGGGCTGGACTGGGACAAAAAAATTGGGCATTTTTACTACAGACCGACCCACCAGGTAGTAAAGCCATAAAGACTTTGACTGAAAACAAACCCTGTTGTGACAGTGATGTACAGTCTTGTTGGTATATGTATGATTTCTATACATTTTACGTCAGATAAAAACTTTGGTTGTAAGATTTAGATAATTATTTAATAAAAACTAGGTATTTTAAATGAGAATAAGAAAGAAAAGTATTTCTTTGTGCCCACCTTTCCCTGTTAATGCCCTACCTGGCCCCCTGGCAAAACTTTGCTAGACCCGCCCCTGCACAGTTACCAGCTGTCTGCTACATAAAAAAGGATCCTGGTGTTATTTGTCTCTCAGAAACAGTTCATAACTTCCCTTCAACTCATTCATGTCACCTAAAAGGTAAACCTGTTTCTCCATCACCTGTTCAGCTCTGATGGTTCAGTAAGGACATCTCCTGGTTTCATCTTCATGTTTCCCTCTCACCACATATCTAAACAGACATCATGACCAGCAGCTTTACAGCTGTGGCTCCAGCAAACATCAGCTGATACTAGAAATTAATATTAAATACATTCTAACAACAGCCGATCAAGCTTAAACGTGCTGCTGTTGTTTAGCGCAACATCTGCTGGTTTCCTCTTTCTGGCGCAAAGTGGGCGATAAACAAGAGAGAAAAGCCGATCAGCTGATCATTGATCAGTTTCATGATTGAAGTAGCAACAGGAGAGGGAGGGGGAGAGAATGAGAGAAGAGGCAGCTGTGCAGCATAAAGACAGAATAAATCCAGCTTTGTGTCTTTTTTCCATTCTAGCTAAAGTCCGGGACAAACTGCGTCTCTTCTCAGCTCAATACGAAACGCGTAATATTTTCTCTGAATGAGGGACCATTCCATTTTTTTAAGGAGCCGTTGGCAACTCTACTAACCTTATGAATAAAATAAAGTTCACTATCAGTAACATCATAGCACCCACCCAGCTGTATAAAAACTCCGTCAAACTGGCTAGAACGCAGTATGAGTTATTGCAACTGACAGTAAAAAGTCAGCAACATGAAAATAAACTCCACCTAAACTTGGTTTATATCTGACCCAGATAGACTGCAGGTCATAACTTCTTACCTGAAGTTCAGTTCACCTGACACTCGGACTGGTGGCTGCTTCGGGTCTCTCCTCCTGCCTCCCCTTCCCTCATCCACCTGTTGCCTCTGTGGAAGCCCCGTCATAGTCACCACCAAACAACGGAGTTATTTCTACACATCGACCTGCATCTGGCCAATCCACCACCTCTCATTGTTCATGCCATTACAAAAAAAATAAAAAATAAGTCACTGGGGATATGCCCGGTATGCCCGATGGCCAGTCCAGCTATGTTAACCTGCAACCAAATCTGCAGCTCCATACAGCAATGTTACGACTTAGATTATATCTTATAACGCATAATTCTTATGTTAGCTGCCCTCAGTAGCATACTGTCTGAAATATTCCACAGCTGCAATTATTCTTTAAGTGTTATTTTTTTCCTTGGTATTCTAATTTCACCGAAGTTTACTAAACTCAACAAACTTGATATTACTTACCGGGACATTTATTCTCTCCTCATTTTCTTTCACCGAAAAATTGTTTCCTGCAGTGCCATCTTTCGCGCTTGGCTCTCCTACCTTTGCTAACGTGATGCGCATAGCGCAGAAGCCGATGCTGCATTCACTTACACTCGGATATCTGAGCGTCACCGTGAAAACATAATCGGACATTTGATATTTGATTGAATTTTATTGTTTTGCCTTTGGGGTGGCACCTGGGGTGGCCAGTCTGGTTTGGGGGGTGGCCTGTGCCCCCCCAGGCCACCCCGCTGGACACGCCATTGACTGAAAGCACCAGACTGACAAACATTCCACAACCACCATGAAAAAACACGTTTGTTTTTATATTGATTACATGGAACTACATAAAAAAAAATTTTTTTTTTGTTTGTCACTCCTATTATACATGCAGTACTTCATTGTCATTGTTTTAATTAGATTCATTTTGTGTTTTTATTTATCTTTTTTGTCATTTCTATTCCTGCCATTAATGTGTTGTTGTGGTTGTTAAACTACTATTTTTTTAATAATTAAATGAATTTTTAAAAATATATAACCCAGTGAGTATTTTAAAATTAGTTTTGAGAAGTACATACAATATTTTACAAACTGACTATATACAGCATACGGTTATGATGTAATCAAACCAAAAGATCAAAAATTAAATATTACTACTACTACCAATAATAATAATAATAATAATAATGATAATACGATTTTATTATTATTATTATTATTATTATTATTATTATTATTATTATTATTATTATTAATTCGAGATTTATTGGATGTAACTGACATGGAAAATATTGAAAAAGTAGATATGAAATACATGGAAACAGGGACATTGAGAAAGTTGAAAAGATTATTTTTTTAAGGTAATAATGCCAAATGGCAATTTTATTATTTAAAGTTTGGATAGTTTCAGAACGAAGTATCATCTCATAGGGATTCTATTCATTGAACGTTAAAGCAAAGAAAAACAAAAAGAACACAAAACCACAAATGTAGAGAAAGAAAAAAATAAAGGAAAAAGAATAGAAACAGTTTTAGTCTGCAGCATTTCTGTTTTATGTAATGATGCTAAAATATTGATATGGCCAAATATTAGTAACCAAAGAAATGCGCTGTCACAAATGTGATTTCATGTAGATGAAATCATGGGTACTTTTATAGATAGAAAGATGTATACTTAATAAAATATTAATAAAATATTGACTTAATGTCATAATAATGTTGCAATACAGAATTGTTACTGCAAGGCCTCTTTATCATTTCATAGAAATTTTCACGCAGTTAAAACTACACCATGTTTGTGTTACATTAAAAAAAAGAGAGAAAAAGAGAATCATAAGATTTAGCTTTAACAATTAGAACACACATTCTTGTTTTCAGCATTTTCTACAGTTAACAAACAAACCAACAAAGAACAGTGGCCCCCCGTTTCAAAACTCTGCTGTTTTAAACCAGTGCTCCACATACCTGAAGATATTTGGACACTTGCAGACAGCAAAGTTGTTTTCAATCCATGTGTAGTTGACAGCAGCTACAGTTCAGGTTCACTGTAAAACGTAATGAAATATTTGTTCACACTCTTGGAAAAGTGGTCAAAGATCATTACACTCCCCTTAACCCCGCTGACTTATTGTTTTGTAGTTTAGCTTTTTGTTAGTGTCTTGGTAGCACTGATAGCAGGTGCAGTTGCACAGAGGTTTGGTGAGTCTCCCGGCACAGTCTTGTGTGTTAGAGGTACCAGAAGACAAGTATTTATATGAGGAGAGTACAACATGATTGTAGAAAGGCTTTGAGTTTTGTCATGAAGTGAGGAAGGAGAGAAATGAAAATGCAGTATTTAGAAAGCAGAAGATTAGACTGAAAACGAACCTTTAATTAGCCTCATTGTATTGATAGGCTGTTATCATCATAAAAATATGCGCAATGCTTTTTTCGGAATATTATCGTCACGTTTAGTGAGGAACAAACGGTAAAAACTGTATTTTATAAGGACAGCGCAAGAAACAAAAGAAAAAGAAAAAAATGCCACCGCTTTCATATTAGTGTAAAAGTGCATCATGTCAACCAATAAAAAGTGATTTGGCAACAGGTGAAATTTGGTTATTTAGGAATTGGGGGCAGTTTGGGTAGTGACGACTGCGGGAGAATCAAAATTCACATATTTTATATAACTGAAAAGTTTAATTATCTGGGATAAAGAAATTAAAGTTATAGACTATATTTATATGAAATTCCACATGATTTGAAATGATACTTATTTTCTATATTTAAATAATTTTCTTGGTTAAACTTCCTTTACGAAAGCTAAAGTTTGTGTTTAATTTAAAATCCAACTTTTGTAACACATTTATTTTGCTTCCATGCCCACAGTTCCAAATTTTCTTTTTTTTCTGTGTGTATATTTTTCTTGTTAATCATTTAACATTCCTCACAGCCTGGCAAACAAACTGCTGGAGCGTCAATAGTGTATATTTTACTGAAACATCCTATAGTAGCATTTAACAATGCAATGTGAGCTCAGCATAAAGCATAGAAATAAAACTGTTAAATTCAATTTCAATTTCAAAAACAGTTTCTTCAAGGCACTTCATACTGTAATGGAAAGACCTTACAATAATCCTTTAGTATGTTCTTTTGGACCGTACTTTTTTGGAGTATGTTTTTGTTGAGCAAATTAATGAATGCAGTCATGAAGTAATTACACACTGAATAACACAAAGTCTATGAAAAATCTTATTTTCTTTTTTTAAATGTATTATTATGCTCACTGTGCCCAGGTGTGCCAGTCAGATTATCTGGAAGCACTTTGTGCTCTGGAAGAGTCGAAATCTTTTACAACAACACTTGGGGAACAGTCTGTGTTGATAACTGGGACATAAATGATGCTGAGGTGGTCTGCAGAGAGCTTATAATTATTTATAATAATAACAATAATAATCTTTATAATGTATCATTCTTAATATAATAAGGTAAATGTTTTGCCATTTTTAATTGAATCATCTCTCCATGACTGATGTTTCCTCAGTGATCCTTCCAAAGCCCAGAATCTTCATGATTCCTGCTGGTAAAGTTGAGCGGAGAAGCGATGTCAGCATCACTTGTTCAATATCACCTCAAAGCCAACAGCTTGTACAAGGAGAATTTACTCTGAAGCAGATTTCAGGCTCATTCAGTCAGAAAGAGCCATCAACTACCAACTCGGCTACATTCTCCAAGTAGATTTGGACAGTGATGGATTTTACCAGTGAATAGTCACACGACTCCAGCATCTCCACAAGTGACTCTGTCAACATCTCTGTTATTGGTAAAAAAATTCTTTATATTACAGTGATAAAGTGACAGGAAAAATACTGTTTACTTGTTATTCTATGACAGTGATTTCTATGACAGAACTGTGCCTAATGATTCTGTCATGATAATGCATGGACTCAAAGATCCGGGCATCCAGTTTGGATTTCCAGCCTTGTCCCTTGAACACAGAGATTACTCCAGATTCTCTGAATCTTTTTCATGATATTACTGATGCTGTCCTGGTCCTGGGTCTTTAGACCAAGTGTTTTGAGTTTTCCTGTGTTTCTTGCCATTTTTGTGTTATGTTTAAGTCCACTTGTTGTCCAAAAGGTTAATTCTATGGTTCCTAGGTTATTCTGTGTAGATGTTGCTTATAGATTCCCCCTTGTGTCTTTGCTTTCTGTCTCCCTCTGTGTGTCTGTTTATTTAATTGTGAGTTCTTGTGCCTTTTTTCCCCTCCTCGTGTTTTATTCCATCATGTTTCCCCAGCTCGTCATGTCTGTGCTCTCCCTCGTGCTCCTCTGTGTTCTCTCTCCCCCTCCAGTCTGTGTACTTCCTGTTTTACTTTGACAGTCTCCTGTCAGTGTACATCATGTTGTGTTTGCTCCTGTTCTGCCTCGTGATGATTATTTGTGTCAGCTGTCTTCCCCGTGTGCTCCCACGTCCCTCGTTATCTTTCTGTGTATTTATTTCTGCATCTCCCTCAGTTCTGTGTCACGTCCAATCTCATAGTTGTGTGCGTCTCCCTGCGTCTCCAAGTTTAGCCTTCTCAGTTTAGTTTTTGTATTGCGTTTTTGACGGTCAGCAAATAAAGCTGCATTTTGAGTTTAAGTTTTGTTTCTGAGAGTTTGGGTTTAGGTCCTTCTCCTGCCTGCACACAGCCAGTTTATGACAGATTATGTACTCTTGGTGATGAGATATTTAGTCTTCATAATTTTATGTTGACAAACTTTATTATGAAACAGATGCCTTTTTATTAGATGCTTTTTTTTGCCAATGGACAGGTGAATCTCTGCATATCTTAACTTCTGAGAAAATCTGTCTCTAAGATGCTCTTTTCATACCAACTCATATTACTGACCTGTCAATCTGCTTGTCTCGTTGTCCATAAGCAGTTCATTTTCCAGGATAGACTGAAAAAATATATATCATCCAAAAGCAGGAGAGGCTAAAAGAAAACTGATGCCTGCATGAGAACAAATGCACATTGTTAGAAAAATTGCTATTTAAAATGCCTGAGATGTTTTGTTTGTTTTTTGGGGTTTTTTTGCCTGTCCCGTTTGGTTCTTTTGCCATCAGAATTGTTGTCTAAAGGCAAAGAAAGATGCCCAATGGATTTACTTTACCAAATGGACCATCCCAGCCTTGCCGTATTGGTCTATTTGATTCACCTTTGGAAAAGGTAAAACCAACAAAACAAACAGACAAAAAATACATATATCAATCACCTGGATCACCTGTTGAGAAAGAAAAAAGAGAAGACAAGCAAAGAAAAAGAGAGCAATATAATAAACAACATCATCGCGATGATCTATGTGAAAATAACAAAATGCCTGAGATGTTGATAGATATCAGTCTGCAAAAGAACTAAATCTGGCATATATGTAAAGAGTGAATGTCAGTGAATACAAATTCTTCATTAAACACGTGATGGTAAAAAAAATTTAACTATTCCAGTGTCCACGCACACATCTATCTGGCATAGATGTGTGCACCTGCTTCACTACACCAGGCTGAGTATGTGGCAGGGACTAAACACGATCACAGACTTTAGAGGGAAAACCAGCACACCGCAGACCACGGCCTCTCTGTGTGAGGATCTAAACGTATTCTACGCTAGATTCGACACAGCGAACACCATGAGACCGGACAGTGTGCGCACCGCGGATGACGTCAGTGCGCACACTGTGTCTGAGGAGGATGTGCGGAAGTGCTTCAGGAAGGTGAACGCACGCAAAGCTACTGGTCCGGACGGGATTCCCGGCCGCGTCCTCAGATCATGCGCGGCTCAGCTGGCTGGAGTGTTCACGCACATCTTCAACCTTTCCCTCTCTCTGTCTGTAGTCCCAGCCTGCTTCAAAATGGCCACCATCGTCCCTGTACCCAAATCCTCCACCATCTCCTCATTGAACGACTGGCGACCTGTAGCCCTGACCCCCATCGTAAGCAAATGCTTCGAGAAGCTGGTCAGGGACTTCATCTGCTCTGCACTACCCGACTCACTGGACCCTCTACAGTTTGCATACCGCCACAACAGGTCCACTGATGATGCCATAGCCCTGACACTACATACTGCCCTGTCACACCTGGAGAAGAGAGACACGTATGTGAGAATGCTGTTTGTAGATTACAGCTCAGCATTCAATACCATCGTTCCCTCGAAGCTGGACAGGAAACTGCAGGATCTAGGACTGAGCAGCTCCCTCTGCAGCTGGATCCTTAGCTTCCTGTCTGACAGACGCCAGGTGGTCAGACTGGGCAGCATCACCTCATCCCCCATCACACTGAACACTGGTGCTCCACAGGGGTGTGTACTGAGCCCTCTCCTGTACTCACTCTACACCTACGACTGCACAGCCACTAACAGCTCCAACATCATTGTGAAGTTTGCGGACGACACTACAGTGGTGGGTCTTATCACCAACGGTGATGAGACGGCTTACAGGGAGGAGGTCAGCGCCCTGACCCACTGGTGTCAAGACAACCATCTCACCCTCAACGTCGCAAAGACAAAGGAGTTGATAGTGGACTTCCGGAGGTGCAGAGAAGTACACACCCCCATCACCATCAACGGCGCTGCTGTGGAGAGAGTGAGCAGCTTCCGGTTCCTTGGTGTACATCTGGCTGAGGATCTTACGTGGTCAGTACACACAAACAAAACAGTGAAGAAGGCGCAGCAGCGCCTCTTCTTTCTCAGGAGACTGAAAAGATTCGGCATGAGCCCCCGCATCCTCAGGACCTTCTATCACTGTGCCATTGAGAGCATCCTCACTGGATGCATCACCACCTGGTATGGCAACAGCACCGCCTACAACTGCAAAGCTCTCCAGCGAGTAGTGCGGTGCTCTGAACGGATAATTGGAGGTGAGCTTCCCTCCCTCCAAGACATCTACAGGAAGCGCTGCCTGAGGAAAGCGGGGAGGATCATCAAGGACTCCAGTCACCCCAGCCATAAACTGTTCAGACTGCTTCCATCAGGAAGGAGGTTCTGCAGCATCCGGTCCCGTACCAGCAGACTGAGAGACAGCTTTTTCCATCAGGCCATCAGACTGCTGAACACGTCATAGACACCTCAGCTTCACTACTGGAACTTCAACATTATGCACTCCACACTGTATATAAATGCCACTTGTTTTGCACATATTCAACTCTGTATATTTTATATATTTTATTATTATTATTATTATTTATTTATTTTTTTTTTACTATTTAATTTGTAAAAATGTGTATACACACACACACACACACACACACGTAGGAAAATATTTAGTATACACATCCAGAAATGCATACACTATTATATATTGTACATATATTTATTAGTTTCAGGTTGGCCATTCTTGTATTTTGCTCGTTTGTGTTGTTGTGTTTGCACATCTCTGTTGCTTGTGGGGCTCGCACACAAGAATTTCACTCGCATGTGCTGTGCCAGTGTGCCTGCACATGTGATGTGACAATAAAAGTGATTTGATTTGATTTGATTTGAACCAACCTCACAAACATCTGTCCCCCCCCTTGGTTGGTTTTATATGTACAGGACTCCCTCTTTTTTCCTCCAGTGTCACCTGCACAGACTGAAAGTTTCTTTATTTGTTGTTTATTTTGTTCTCAGTGTCACTGATGCTGCCCAGCATCTCTGTGATGTCTCCAAATGGAGGACTGGTTGAGTTTCCTGAAGGTCAGGAGATCATCCAGGGTTACAGCTTCATCTTCACCTGCACAATTAATGACAACTATTCAGGAGGTGAGTCTCATCTTCTATGATACCAACATGAAAAACACCAAGCCAAATGTCAACAACTCAGCCTCCTTTAGTTTCCCTGTAGCTAGCATCAGACATATCGGCTGCTACAGCTGTCCATATGAGATGACTCTTCCAGCAGGAACATTCACTTCTGAGGCATCGTCAGTTCACACTATCATTATATGTAAGTAGACAGCACAACATTTCTAATTGCTGTGAGCAGTAACTGAATAACTAGTAGATTAACTGAAACATATTGAAATGGATGCTGTTACACATCACTGTAGTAAAAGATAAAGAAAGAAAGAACATTGAATCAAAAATAAGAATTTGACTTTTTTGGTTTGTTTTTTAACTGTACAATTAATTTCACTAACTATGCTCTGTAGTGTGAGCAATTGATGAGCAAAGAAACAAACCACACCTGCTGAAGACTGTGGCTATAAAATAGTATGTCCTTCACAGCACATTCGATATTTTTGTTGAATCCTTCAAAATCAACCTGAAACTCTCACTTTAAGATCATATAATTGTGATGCAGGTAAAATAACAAGAATTGTTTAACTAGCTAAAGACTACCAAACATATCCATAGTGGCTGCTGTTCAGTCTAATAGTGCTTCAATGACGCCACCATACTGGCCATCATTACCCACGCCTCCTAAACCATGTGTGTCTAGGATGGCGAGCTATTGATGGTAAAGAGACTTTTGCAATCGTTTCGCCTTAATGTTAACATAAATGATGTATGAGAAGTTTTCAAATATTTCATGTCAAAGCTTTTAAAACCAGTGATCTTTGTTTCATAATAACTGATGATACAAAACTCTTTCCACAGATCCAAAAATTCTAGTCCTGAGATATGTTTTCCTGCCACTGATTCTGCTTTTGGAGAACATTGCCCTTCATTTCTACTATAAGGTACATCAGAGTAAAAAATGCATGTATTAAACTGAGTAGTGGCTGAGAAGTGTAGGAACAGTAACATTGATTGTGTATCGTCTCTCCAGGTCAACAAAAAGCAGAAATCAGCCAAAAAGGAGAACGATGAGACGGATGTTTCCAGAGCTGAAGAAGTTCATGCTGAGGAGGAAGCAGCAGAAGAAATAAAATAGAATCTTACACACGACCACTGTTCCCTCTAAGCTGCACGCATGCACAATCTATTTTTCACATATTCACATTCTATATTGTTCTTGCCATAGCCAAAATGCAAATTTATATAGCAAATTTGTAAATGTCTGTAACATTACAGGCTTGTATTTTTGGAGTTAATCTTTTGTAATCTTTTGTAGGCCATTGCGGATTATGGGACATTTGCAAGGCCACAGTTTGGAATATTCAACCTTTTGAAATGAAGTTCAATACTTTTCTCAAATAGCCAGCAACAAGGAAAAAATGTATCTCTTTTTAATCACAGGGTCATTAGAATTTCTGCTATTGTCTTTACGTATGGTCATCAAGTACCTGTTTCTGGCAATGACTTTCCATTACATCATCAGAGTTTTTTTTCACTCTTTTTGTATTCTCTGCCCACGCAATCATTACATTTTCTGATTCTGAGATTTGGTATAAGCAGGTCTGTAAACAATGCTTTCTTCCAATTACGATATCCAACAGCTAAAGTAAAAACACTTTTGGGAACATCAGAAAGTGAAAAATGCCAGCAAGCAAAACAGTAACAAAAGTCTCTACTCTGGGAATATTCCAACCAAGGGTGTAATTTTGTACCATTCTGGGCAGAAGCTTCTCCTGCTGCAGCCTTGATATGTCTTAGGAAACCTCAGATAATTTCTTCAAATTCAGATAGACATCTTACCATGGGGATCACTTTGAATAGTCTCAGGGAACTCGGGCTCTCCTCCCCTCTGCTGTCTGACCCTATCCACTCCTCTGTCTTGAAGTGTGTATCTATTTCTTCATCCTCTGTTGCTTTCCCCATTTCAATTTCTTGTGCTGGCTCAGCTTTTTGCCCTAGCACAGCTTGTTCTGCTTCTCTTTTTGCATCGTCACTTTCTCCTGTTATGCTATCCGTACCTACATCTGCTTTGTCTTCCTGATCCCTCCTCTCTGTGGAACAAATCAGTGATACCTCCCTTTCTCTTCAGATGTCTCAGAAGTTTCTGAAATTATGTAAATGCAGATTTAACATTACTGTTACTACTAAAACTAAAATGCATTGGTTTACTCAAATTAACGTTTGTCTTACCATTATCACATTTTTTTATGATAACTGCAGTTTTCAACATTAACTGAGAGTTTTCCTCGTTTTTCAGGATTTATTGGACTAATAAAACTTACCTTTATGCCTTTTTTATAGTGTACCAATTAACTGTCTGTGTTGAAATCTGAAATGCCCACAGTGCTGATTTAAAACGTCCTCTGGAGCCAATCAGACCAGTGCCTCGGTTGCCACTGACAACAAAGAAAAAAAATGTTTGAAGGGGACACTATGGGCTGAAAGGTTTTTCAGGAGACAGGGGACATTATGCAGTGTATTCAGTTTTATTTATATACAGTGTTAATTAAACCCAGAACTGCTCAATGCAGTAATGCTGACTTATTTTAATAAACAACATTGTCGTTATGTAAAAAAAAGGGAGGCGCTACACACTTTGTGTGTATTTATTTATAGCCTATTACCTTTGTTCTTTTTCAGGTCACTTAAAGATTAGTTTTTAATTTAACCTGCTGGCTTCTGAGTACTGGCATTACATTTGTGTTCATCTCATTACACATTTCATGAGGGATCACAATTGCATATTCATTCTGAACACAATAAACATTCAAATCATAATTTATGACTAATTAACTGTCTAACAATATAACCAGGAATACGAATGACTCTTCCTATATATGATCATCTTTGCGCATATGTTTCACACAATGATCAAAACCAAACAGTGCCTATTATTAATTGTGAATACAATAATGCTACATAACAGCACCAAAATCGTTTTAGCTTACCAGTGTGTAACACACCAGCTAGCCTTAGCTGCATGAACAAACCACATAGTGAACAGACTTATAAACATTGCACTTATGCATAAGCAGATTCAGTAAATGACTTAAAAGGGTCAACACGTTCCTTAGACACCCGCACAACTGACATCATTCTGCAGCCGTTCTCTGGACCTTGTGCTCAATAGTGCAACTGCGCTCTCTGGCCACAAGGGAGCCACACGCACAGTCGAAAGCCTGTCTTATCCTGTTCAAACTCTCTCCCTTACTCTCGCTCTCTCATATGATAGTCTGTCCCCTGGTGTCTCTACCACACTCTTGAGATAAACGGCAAACTAAACCAAAACTGCACCTATCGACGTGTGATCCTGGTTGAGTTACACTCACTGTGCAACCTGAATAGACTGATTATATCACTTATTCTACCAGTACTGACAAGAAGAAAAACAAATTTATTAGGAGTGAGCCCTGGTCTTAACTTTTCTTTCCTTGAGGATGAGCAACAATGTCATTGTGTTCACAGCAAACTTGAACACCTGGATTGAAACATTACTGTTTACAAGTATTCAAACGTGTTATATTTAGCATGATTCTAAATTTAGTGAATCCTTGGCTTAATTGCTACATGGTTTGATTTTTTGTTTCTAAGTAAAGCTCAGTAAAAGTCATTTGGAACAGAATTCTTTTATTTTTTTTATAGTAAACTGTTAAAAGTTTTCTTTTGTGTTCTATTAACAGAAATTGATGTTAAATTACCATACCTGATCACTGAGTATGTAGTTGATAAGAGTTGTAATTAAGAATATTTTGTTATTACAGTAAAATTTTCTGGATTTTTCCTAAAGAATAAACCCCTTTTACTTTGTCAGAATACATGTAAAAACCCATTTACACTTGATATACTCAAAAATGTAGAGATAATTATGAATCCTGTTAATAGTGTAACAACAGTACTGTGACTTTTGATGGATTGTATATCATTTTATTACATTAATCATGGACCAAAGATTTGTCAACAGTGATTTTCTGAAACTCTAAGTCTGATTACTTGTAATATAACAGTGTTCAACCATATTTTCATTGTTTTTACAAATGTAAATTCTTGAATTTACAAACAAAATCTGCACGTATACACAAATTTATTTTTCATAATGGTAAGTTTCTGTTAATTGACAGTATTTATCTGGTTTCCCAGTGAATATTATGTTCTCCTGATTATTTTTCTATTTTCTTAACAGTGCAGGGTTCTATAAATTATCACTGAATGAGAGGTACTTCGACTGACAGCATCAGAAATAAACTGACGAGTTGATGAGTTTGTCTGTGATTTTCCTCACATGAAATAAAAAGCAGAAATATGCACAGCTTTCCTTCCTTACTAATAAGTTGCCAGATAAGTTAAAAAATAATAAATCTGAGCAAAATATAATTGCGCTGTAATTGGACATTTGGCTTTCTGGTGCAAGGTTTGATGCAATGCATCCACTAAATGTTGCAATTGCAACATTTAGTGGTTTTAGACATCTACCACTTAAAAAAAACTGTCAGTGGTCAAAAACTTTGAGGTTGGCGTGTAAAGTGTTTCGTTCCTTTTCATGTGCTTTACCCCCATAGTATATCTCTTTCTCTCTGTTGATGCAATTTCTGCTATGAGCCTTTGGATTTCTTTGCACTAGTCTTGGCAGACAGAGACCTTGTGCTGCACTTTTAGATATGTTAAATGGTCGTGGTCATCATGTTTGTTGCTCTTGCTTTCCAATGATCCAAATGCCTTCTTTGTAGATTATATTCATAAGATTTTTTTATGTGAAAATATTGTTAAGAAAATAGTTTCTTGCTTTATCTTCATCAGGAGAGGCAAAAACAAGAACAGATGGTCATGAGGGGCTGAGTGGAGAAAGGAGCTTAGTTAGCAGTCATTTATTTTTTAACAGTGTAGCACAAATATCGATGTGTTAATCTGTGTATCTGTGGTTTAGCTTTTTGCACTATCACAACTGTTTGAGTCTGTAGGCGGAACAAATTCCTGCAGCCTTCAGACAGCTGTAGCGAACTACAACTATCAAGGAGTAACCTTCACTTCAGCTTTCTAACTCTTGTGAACGCAGAACTGGTAAGAATACCAATGCATTTTTATTGCATCTGGCTGAACACAAAATTAAACTTTAATAGTGAACTTTTTTTTTCTGTGTGATCACTAGAAGAATAAAACTGGAAGAAAAGAAGCACCAAAGATGGTAGCGCCTGTCAGTAACATTCAGAGATGAACATAGTTTGAGACGTAATCTTTAATTCCATTTAGATTTGGGTGTTCAACTTGAACTAGTGCCGCACATACGTATTTCTTTTATTTCATGCAGGTGCCAAACTGTATGAAATGAACAAAGTTTTTACTTTCTTCTCCTGCTTTGTTACATGTCTTCTCAGATTTTGTTTGTTGTACTTTGTAATTTTTAATTTAGACAAATAATGGAAATGAACAGATGTTTAAAGGGAAAACCAATACAGTCTGAAGCATTTGCATAGACCACAGATTTAACTTCAGTTTTCTGCCACGCATCATTTTACACAGAAAACATTTTGTTTCTCAGTCATGTGGACACAGAGCAGCGTCTTCTATTTGGCCATTGGTGAGATGCATTTTATATCATTTTATTATTTTCTGTCTTTGGTATACTAACAGTCAGTTTAAGTTTCTTAAAGATTTTCTGTTATTTATCGTATCCAAAGAAGAAAAACAAATAATTTTTTGTCTTTTTACAGTTGCTACAGTCTCTTATCTGTCTGCATCTTCAGCTGCTACAGGTCAGTCTCTTTTACCATTTCTGTTAGTGGAAGTTTTCTGTTGTTTCTGTTGTTTCACATGCAAACATTTTCTGTAAGTAGTATACACATAATGTGAATTGTATAAAATGAATGAATACAACATGATCATTTAAGAAGAAAACTGTACCTACTATTTGTTAATTTAACAGAGAATAAGAGAATGGTAGCAAGGTCTACTTGTTAAGAAAAAAACTGTACTTGGATGTGGACATAGCTTAAAGCACCACACTGAGCTTTATTGCTGGGTAATTAGTAAAAGGGTCCACCTTCTTTTCTAAAAATTTCCCTAAAATTTTGAAAATTCCACACAGTCCCATTGCAGGTGTTTTTTCTCCGCAATGTCCTCTCTGCATGAAGTCAGTTTCCGTACTACATCGTTTCTTATGTTAATGTTAATTGCTATAGATGTTGCACCACAGAGTGTCTGCACTAAACCCACTCGTTTCTGTTCAAAATCAAGATATGAAATATGAGTGGTTGCAAAATTGTTCCTGACTAAACCCTTACACTTCTTACTATTTTAAATTAATTTTAATTTAATTTAATTTAATTAAAAAATTAAATTGAGAATGGCTTGTATGGCAAACGGGCCAATGAAATGGAGAGCTATTTTCTTAGATAAAGTTCTCAGGGGAATGTACCTGGAGGAGAGCCACACCTTTCTGGCCAACTCGATAGACCGGAGCAGGAGTGTGATCAGTAGACCGCCATGCTCGCCTGCAATGACTTATGTGTTGTTGAATGGAGGGGTCAGCCAACTCACCCTCTGTGATAAAAAGTAGCTGGGGTTGGCACCCCAGCGACGCGTCAAAAGGGGACATCCCAGTGGCAGCTGACATGCTCGAGTTTTGGGTGTACTCCATCCATGCCAACTGCTCGCTCCAGGTGGACCAACAATGTCACTGAACGAACTGGGGTTTGGTGGACTCAGGTCTGGTTGCAGCCTGGGTCCACCATAACCTGGCAAGTACCTCTTTGGCACCTTACCCGGAACCCAGTGCATCTCTCCTGGACCAGGGGATGGTGTCCAGCGACATGGAACACCTGTGCCCCCTCCATCACTGGACACTCCTGCCAGAGTGGCAGGGGTGGCACACCTTCAGCACTCCTGTCCTAATGCTCGTGGTCCCCCCAATGAGCTGAGCATGGTGTCTATAGCACTCTGGACCTGCAGAGACACAGAAGAAGGTGGAAAGAAATGGCCACTGCTCTGTGACAGCCAACCTCTGCTGTGAAAAGCCACAGCTTGGGAGTCCGGAAGCATCACCAGGGGGAGTAGCAGCAGTGCCAGTGAGGAACCAGACCGAGCAACAAGATTTTTCTTTTCTTTTTTGGCCTTTTTCAGCTTTATTTAATAGATACAGTGAAGAAAGCACAGGAAAGCAGGGGCAGAGAGAGAAGGGGGACGACATGCGACAAAGGACCGCGGATCAGATTTTAACCCAGGGCGGCCACTCTCAGCCGTATAGCATATCAAATTCCTGTGCTTTTGTGCTGAGGAGTTTTTGTTTTCTGTTCTCATACTGATCCCCTATCAGGAGCTAAGTCTGAGTAGAGTTCTCTTTTTCCTCCGCCACTGCCCTATTGTGTTGTACATTTCATTGTTTTTCTTTACGCTACCGATTCTGACCTGTCTCCCCAATGTGTTGTTTGTATATTGTATGTATGGTTGGAAGAGGTCCAGTTTCACTGCAGTCAACTGCACGTGACAAATAAAAGCTTCATCATCATCATCATTGCTTTAATAATGTCTAATAAAGCAGAATAAATTTTAAACCAATTTTTATTGAAAATTCTAATGGTGAAAAAACAAACATAATGTTTAAAAAGTGTTTGTACATTATTATTTCATATTTTGATAGTTAAAGTAAATAGAATTTACACAAAAAGAAAAAACACGAAAACAACTTCTTTAAAAACATCTGAATTCAAGAATTTTAAAAGAAAAAATGTTGTCATATTTTCAAAGAAATTTAAGAAGACACAGGAAGCTTTAAAAAAACAACAACGGGGAATACAATTTTCCATTTCCTCACTGCATTTCCTTATTTAATTTGGGTTTGTTTGTTTTTTTTTACTGTTTTTGCTTTCAGCAACATTATTACTTCTTTGATTTTAAGTAATCAAAAACTAATAAATATATTATATAATTATCTCTTTCTCTTGTTAGATGTTCAAATAAGATTAGTCAACCCACATGAGTCAACTCGTTGCTCTGGAAGAGTTGAAATCTATCACAACAACAGCTGGGGAACAGTCTGTCATTATGGATGGGACATAAATGATGCTGAGGTGGTCTGCAGTCAGTTAGATTGTGGACCGGCACTGAATGCCACTCGGGAGGACGTTTTTGGAGAACAAACAGGACAAATCTGGCTTGATGATGTGTCCTGTTCAGGAACGGAAAGTTCTCTAACTGAGTGTCAGCACGGAGGATTTGGGAAACACTACTGTGAAGATTTTTGGTATGCTGGTGTCATCTGTTCAGGTGAGATAAATTCAGGATTATTCATCACCATCTTATTATTTTTACCATCTAGAAGTGTTGTTTGTTGTTGGTGTAAATTTTGTGTTAAAATTCAGGGTGAGTGATCAACCTGAGCTCATACGTGAGCTTAATGTGCAGTAATGAGCAATTATATGATTCAGTATGGATAGAGGTGTAATACAAGGAGAAATATGTTCTTTGTTCATCACACTTTGAAGCTGCCAGTGTCACACCACAGTGGGATTATGTGGATTTTTTTCATTTGTGTCATTAACTGTTTGTAAAGGTTATATAATTGAAACACAAATGAGTCTAATGAAACTACCATCATTATTACCATCATTAACAAGTAATCAAAACTCAAAATATACTATATGCTCTATTTAAAATTAAATAGGTTATTTGTTTTCTGCATTTAGGTGTGCGTATCAGATTAGCTGGTTCTGGGTCCACTCCGTGTGCTGGAAGAGTTGAATACTACTATAAAAAACGTTGGGGAACAGTCTGTGATAATGACTGGGACATAAATGATGCTGAGGTGGTTTGCAGACAGTTAGACTGTGGACCGGCACTGAAAGCCACTCAATCAGCTCAATTTGGTGAAGGAAAGGGAGACATCTGGCTTGATAATGTGGCTTGTTCAGGAAGTGAAAGTTCTCTAACTGAATGTCAGCACAGAGGATTTGGGACGCACAACTGTGGACATCATCGGGATGCTGGTGTCATCTGTTCAGGTGAGATGTTCTTTGGATCCTGTAAAATATGACTTAAAGGCTGCTGTGCACCTTTCAACCACTAACAGTAGCCCATTATTTAATTTTCATTACCGACGTTTCCTCAAACAAATCTTACTTACGCAACTAGCCCCTCCCCTATTTTCCCTGTGTTGTCATGCACTTTGTAGAACAGAGTTTAGAGTGGCAGATGTAGTTGATGATGGACAAAGAAGGTGAAACGGTGGATCTGAAAAGTTACGTGAGAAATAGAAAAAAGAAATAGATGCAGTAAAATGTGTCAAATTGATGGTCATGTTAACTGTCAGGGCTGCTGCTGCTGCAACGTCAACAGTAGTACCAGCAACAGAGTGAGGACGTGACAGAGAGGAAGGTCTGATTAACAAGCACAAAAAATCCCAATAATATCAAAATAAAAAGTAGATGGAAGTATATAATTAGGAAGGGAGAGATTCAAGTAAAATGAAAAACTTCGACCATGAGCCACTGCTAACAGCCAAAGTGAAGCTTTGAATTGTCACTTGCCACCTGCAACATGACATATCATTAGGTTTAGTGCTAATTCATTCTTCGTTTTTTTACTTGCTGTTTCCTGTTTTACTTTGAAGGTTACTTTAACCTTGTGATGTGCTTTGGAATTGTTAGCCTGTGTCCATCTGTCTTTGAAGACTGCATTTTGTCCTCAATAACACATACATGTGTTTATAGCCTATGTAGTGCTGTCTTCTCCTTGGTTTGACTGTGTTCTCCCAGTGTAATTTGTTTTTATTGTTGTTTTGGTTTAGTTTGTTTGTTTGTTTTTGTATTCTCTTTTGGATTTTTGCAATAGCCAAAAACTTCTCACTTTTTGGTATTTCACCTGTCGTGTATTTGGATACTCTCTTGAGCTTGTGTAGCTATTGTGCTACTATTGCCATTTTCTTTCCTGTTGAACTTCATATTACTGTATTTTCTTTGATAAATGTATCTGACAGATGTTAAAATTGTTGCCTTCATTAAATAACACTAAACTTTACAATCATAATCAAGTATATTTCTTTTGTTTAGGAATCAGACTAGCTGGGTCTCAGTCCCCATCCTCTGGAAGAGTTGAAATCTATCACAACAACAGCTGGGGAACAGTCTGTGATGATGGCTGGGACATAAATGATGCTGAGGTGGTCTGCAGACAGTTAGTCTATGGGACGGCCCTGGCAGCTCCTAAAGAGGCTCATTTTGGTGAAGGAAGTGGACCAGTCTGGTTTGATGGTGTGGCCTGTTTTGGAAATGAAAGATCTATAACCCAGTGTCAGCTTGGAGAATTCGGGAGCAGCTGTAGACACCATAAAGATGCTGGAGTCATATGCTCAGGTACAGCTCTCATTAGTTCTTCACGCGTTGTTTTATCAGCCACTCAGTTTAGATGTGTCAATGTGTGTTTTGTGCCAAAATTATAGGTAAGCTGTTGAAATGAGTTCTTATACTAAGTATATTGTGTCATATTCAGCAATGAAATGCTCTTCAGCTGTAATCCACAGAGAAATATGTTGTTCATCATCCTGCTGAAACAAAAATGTGGGTCTTGTCAGTTGTATCTCCAACTGAACTTCAGATGATTAAATCTTGTACAGAAATGACTAACAAAGATTGGCAAATAGCTGCTGCCGTAAACCCACAATAAACATGACAGTTTTTATTTAAAAGGCGTATTCTATGTGTTCAGGTGTAGCCATCAGATTAGCTGGTTCTCTGTCGACTCGCTGCTCTGGAAGAGTCGAAATCGCCTACAAGAAAACATGGGGAACAGTCTGTGATGATAACTGGGACATAAATGATGCTGAGGTGGTCTGCAGAGAGTTAGACTGTGGAACAGCCCTGAATGCCACTCAGTCCGCTCACTTTGGTGAAGGAACAGGAGAAATCTGGCTGGATGATGTGTCCTGTTCAGGAAGTGAGAGATCTCTGACTGAGTGTCAGCACAGGGGATTTGGGATACACAGCTGTACACACAGCAAGGATGCTGGTGTCAGCTGTTCAGGTAAAAAGAAATAATCATTATAAAGACATAATCAACATATTAGAATATTTTTACAGTATTGCAATCATTTCATCATCTTATGGTGTGTGTCTCTTACTGCATTTGTGTGAAGAGGTACATTTCAGTGTTTCTGACATGTTTAGCAGAAAAGTAGCTTCATCACATCTTTCTTTGTCAAAATCTTTCACGGGTTTCTCCCATTTTTTTGCAAAGAGCAAAAAGAAAACTTCCTTCATGAAACTTAAAGCTTTTCCTGTGAAACTTATGATGTAGCGGTCCAACTTTTGTATCAAGTTAATTTGCTTTGCTTCCAAGTTGCAAATCTGAATTTCTTTTTGTTTTTTCCTTTGTAAATAAAAACAAAACAAAACAAGAATACGAAGCTAAGAATACTCTTAACTAAGAATACGTGATCGCAACTCAAAACACTGGGACGAAGATCCAGGACCATGAAAAATATCTGGCAAACAAACTGCTGGAAAGCAGCAACATCATGAGTGTGAACTGTCAAAACAATAATATTTTATCTGATTGGAACATCTTATGATAACATTCAACACTGAAGCACATAAATAAAACTGTTCTTTAGTAGTTTTTTATGATCAGTGAGCAGCTCAGCATGCAGAGTGAGTAAATGAGTGTAGTCATGAACTAATTCCACACTGAATAACACTCATTCCATTAAAAAAGTGTTTGTTTTATGTTATGCTCACTGTGCCCAGGTGTGCCAGTCAGATTATCTGGAAGCACTTTGTGCTCTGGAAGAGTTGAAATCTTTTACAACAACACTTGGGGAACAGTCTGTGATGATAACTGGGACATAAATGATGCCGAGGTGGTTTGTAGAGAGCTCGGCTGTGGAACGGCACAGAGTGCTGCTGTATCAGCCCGCTTTGCTGAGGGAAGTGGATCCATCTGGCTTGATGATGTGTCCTGTTCAGGAAGTGAGAGATCTCTGACTGAGTGTCAGCACAGAGGATTTGGGACACATGACTGTACACACAGTCAGGATGCTGGTGTTGTCTGCTCAGGTGAAAAATTAAATTGTTTCTTATTATATTATTAATATAATAAGGTAAATGTTTTACCATTTTAATTGGATCCTCTCTCTGTGACTGCTATTTCCTCAGTGATCCTCCCAAAGCCCAGAATCTCCATGAATCCTGCTAATAAAGTTAAGTGGAGAAGTGATCTCAGCATCACTTGTTCAATATCACCTCAAAGCCAACAGCTCCTACAAGGAGAATTTACTCTGAAGCAGATTTCAGGCTCATTCAGTCAGACAAAACCATCAACTACCAACTCTGCTACATTCAAGATCCTCAAAGTAGATTTTGACAAGGATGGATTGTACCAGTGTGAATATTCACACGACTCCAGCTTCTCCACAAGTGACTCTGCTAACATCTCTGTTATTGGTAATAAAATGTACTATTGTTTATATTACAGTGATTTCTTTGACAGGACCAATACTGTGTACTTGTTACACCCACTACAGGTTATTAGTATGACATCACATCCATTAAGATAAGAAATACCAGCAACACTCACTCCCCAATCATCTCTTTGAGGGCATGAACTAAATTCCATTGCATGCCAATATATACTGCGACCAATAAATAAAAATTGACATGATCTTAATCATATTCATGTGACTATATTATCTGCAAACCATGAAAATATTCATCTATGCAGGAGTTTGCCTGAGTGAGCTGTAATAGACAATAGCTATGGAGAAACAAGTACAACACATTTCCAAAAATGTTGGGCTGCTGTGTAAAATCAAAGTAAAAACAGGAAGCAATGATTAGCAAATTTCATAAACCAATATTATATTTACAATTGAACACTGAAAGAGTGTTTGACCTGAGAAAATATACGATTGTAAGAAAAATACGAAAATAGGAAAAATAGTTTTCATTTTTACTTCCTAAAATCTGGGTCATGTTTACCACTGTGTAGCATCCCCTCACCTTTCAACAGTCTTACGTCCCCAAGATGGAAGTCTGGGGGAGTGTATGGGGAGCAACAATGAATAAAGCCTGGACAGAAAGAAAGAAATGAAAAAATGCAGAAATGGTAAAATCATAGACTTTATTCTTAACACAAAGAGACCCCAATGCCGTTATATCAATATCAAAACAAGAAAGGAAAACCACAACACAAATTTGTCTATCCAAAGGGAGGGAAAAGACAACGACACCTGGGTCCTGGAGAGAGCAAAGGTCACACAACACAGGTGTGTTAGAGCTGTAACAGACAGCCTGTAAGTATCTGTGAACTGAGGAGATTAGCTACTTGACTTTTGGAAAAGGACTGTACTGCAGGGAGTCAGCTCCCGGACTCCTCTAACATGAATAGTATTGTCTTGCGGAAATATGCAAGTCCTTCCCCAACCTCACTCCCTCTTTTTCCTTCAGTGCCACCCTCACAGGCTGAAAGCTATGACATTAAATCAGTGGTATAGAGATTTTCTGCCATTAGTTGGTACCTCTTTTTCACTATAGTTTCTTGTTCTCTTGTATTTGTTGTTTCTTTTGTTCTCAGTGTCACTGGAGCAGCCCAGTATCTCTGTGACGTCTCCAAATGGAGGACTGGTCAAGGTTCCTGAAGGTGCAGAAATCATCAAGGGTTACAGCTTCATCTTCACCTGCACAACTAGTGAACACTATACAGGAGCTGTTTTCTTTCTCATCTTCACTCGCTCTAATATGAAATACAACATGACATCTGTCAACAACTCAGCCTCCTTGAGTTTTCCTGTAGCTGACCTTGAACATGATGCCGACTACAGCTGTGTGTATGAGATAACAGTGTCATCAAGGAAAATCACTGCTCAAGAGGCTCAGTGGATTCATGCCTTTGTGATATGTAAGTAGACAGATGAACTCAACATTTCTATTTGCTGTTGAATGGCAGTAAATGAATGACATAGATCACTAGATTCACTGCAACATATTTACATGGTTTTTTTAAACATCACTCCAATAATGCAGTAAAGAATAAAGAAAGTATCTGGAATACAAATAAAACTTATTCCTTTTCTATTTTTTAATTGTATTTTTTGTGAGTACATGATTGAACTCAAACATAACCATGCCAATTGTTATGAGCGGCTGATGAACAAAGAAATAACCCCTGCTGAGAACCTGAGAAATTGTGGGTATACACTGGAAAATACATCTAATAAATGTTTTTTTTTTTCCAGTCCTTTAAAAGAGTCTCACTTTAAGACCCTCATATCATAAAACTGAAGCTAAACACCTAAAATAACAATCTAAAGGCTGTCTAAAGATTTGCAAGCCTATCTGTAAGTAGTTCATTAGTAGCTACTGTTCAGTCAGTGATGCAATGTGGCCACCACATTGTGTCTGGGACATTTAAGTGTGATGGGGGTATGGGTGGGTAGAATTTTATATGCCACTTACTGGTAGCCCATCATTTAATATTTCTTTTATGTTAAATAGCACGATTTACAGGGAGTGTTTTTAATATATATATATATATATAAATTTTGTTTTCTAAATTTTGTTTTGTTTATATTTATATATATATATATATAAACAAAACAAAATTTAGAAAACAAAATTTATATATATATATATATATATATATATATATATATATATATATATATATATATATATATATAAATTTTGTTTTCTAAGGCTTTTAAAACCTCACTCTCACTGATGATATACTGATGATACAGATCTCTGTCTACAGATTCAAGAACTTCAGTCCTGAGATATGTTTTCCTACCACTGATTCTGCTTTTGGAGAACATTGGCCTTCATTTCTACTATAAGGTACATCAGAGAAAATAAAAGCATGTATTAAACCAAGTAGCAGCTGTGTAGGAACAATAACATGGATTGTGTCCCGTCTCTCCAGGTCTCCAAAAAGCAGAAACCGGCCAAAAAAGAGAACGCTGAGACGGATGTTTCCAGAGCTGAAGAAGTTCACGCTCACGCTGAGGAGGAAACAGCAGAAGAGATAGAATAGTCTTACGCGCACACGTGCACACACGTGCACACACGTGCACACACACGTGCACACACACACACACACACACACACACACACACACAGGTGGAGAGGCTTTCACCCAAATTTCATTTCTCACAGGTTGATAAATAAATACAATAAGAAAAGAATTTGCTCTTTAGTGACAAGGTTCAACTATAGAGCACACAACAAGGTGAAGAATAGAGTGAAAACAATGTAAAAAACAGGATGAAAATGTGTGTTTCTTATATAAATTTGTGGAATCTTGAGGCATGTTAAGATTCGTGTATATACTGTATGATTTCCTTTTACATATATACCCTAAAAACCCCTAAAACTAGAAGACAGAACTTGCTCTGTAAGCACTGATGTTACTACGTGTCAAATCTCTATTTTGAGAACTGCTTAAGATAAAATGGAAGCAGAGACATATATTTTTTATGTTCTTTGAAGTTTGATTGCAAAATTGACATTATTGACAAAGACATTATAGATAGTAAACAGTTGAGATGAGTACATAGAAAAAGCACATCAAAACAATGCCTACAAAGAAAATGATGGTCTTGTATGAAGATCTACTGGAAACAAATTCTTCATTCTGTAACTTGGAACTGAATAAAAATTTGTCTCACAACATTTAATGTTTAAAGTGTGAGCACAGAGCTGCCAGCAGAGACACAGGAAGTCAGTGTGATCGAGATAAGGGTATCTTATAACTGCTACTGCTTTACAAAAATAAAATTCAGAACAACAAAATAACTGTGGTAAATTTATTAGTAAATACGAATTAGTTTTTAGCTGATATTTTCTGTATTCAGAAATCTTTGCACCTGCTCTAAAGCTATATCTCTCTGTATTAACATTCACCTGATAAGTCTGTCATCGAGGACTCTGTTCTTCATGTCATGTTTGTGAGTTATATTTTTGACACTTTGTTTTCATTAAAAGATTATTTTTAATGAAAATAATCTTTTATTATTTTATTATTACAACTAAGATTATTTTTGCGTTCAAAAATCATTCATTATTTACTGTTCTCAAAAACTCATTTCAACTACACTAGTGTGACTGGGGACCTTATGCCCTGGTAAACATGTGATCCCCTAACTCTTCACTCCACATATTAATATAGAATAGAGGAGGGAAGATGGAGTGATGGTCAGAGTGGTTTTAACACCTTTTTTGTAAGGCATAAACAGCATGAGGTACAAAGACTCAAACTGTGAGTGATAAAAGCCTCAAGGTTGAAGTGTGAAATGTCAGCAAGTTTCACTGTAATTGCAGACTCCATGCCCCCACCCCGACTGAACCACTCTTGCTCTCAGTTATCTGCTGTAAATTAGGTGATCTCACACAGATTATCAGATGTATATGTTCTTTCTTCAGATAGATGTTAGTGTTGCACAAAAAGCAGTTTAGCCTCCAAAAACCAACATGAATAAAGAAAAATATGAGAAAAGAGATTATGTCATTTTATGACTTGAATGAATGAATATTTACTGAAAAGAAAACATGCTGTTAAATATACCTGAATATAAAGCTGTCTCATATTCATGCTGCTTAGAACTTAAAATATATCGAGTGTGAGAACAGACAGAGAAGAGCAAGTGTACATATTAATATAGTCACAATGACCTTAACATTTTTACCTGCATAAATTGCGAAATACATTTTAAAGCAATAAACTGCACAAGATCAGGCCAGAAGTGTTACTGGGAGATTTGTTAATTATTACTTTTTGTTTTACATATGCAAAGAGTTTGAAACCCCAAAGCTGCCAACCTGAGTATTCTGTTGGAGCGTCCTTTCAGGAAAAACTGTTACACAAACTTTGCTCTGGTGTACGAAGCCCCGCAAGGGACGTGGGAGAAAAAAAAAATAAGACAGACTTTTGCGAGATCACGCAAAACAAACTCGGGATCTCGCAAAAGTTTTAGCCGCATTCTTCGGAGGCCGCCAGCTCGAAGCCGACCAGGAGGTCGAGGCACGATGTGCCGGCTGTAGTAGGTCTGACCTCCCATTAGCTTCGAGATGGTGGGTGTCAGATCTCCGAAAACGTTGGAGCACTTTTGCAAATATGTGGTGTCTTGTAAACCGAGCAGATATCTGACGTTTACACAACTACATTCACGCCTCAAAATATCTTAAAAGTGTATTTTGTGACCCAGAAAGAGTAATATTACAACTAAGTAGCTGCCGCCATTGTTGGAATTCAACTTTTGCGAGATCCCGAGTTTGTTTTGCGAGATCAGATTAGCCACAGACATGTGGCTGTAAAAAAAAAAGCTAAAACTGAAAGATAGCAGTCACTCTGTAAGCACTGATGTTACCGTCACATGTCAAATGTCTATTTTGAGAACTACTGCCAGTAGAGACACAGGAAGTCAGTGTGATCAAGATAAGGGTATCTTATAACTGCTACTGCTTTACAAAGATAAAATTCAGGAAAACGAAATAAATTGTACAACATTTATTAGTAACAATGAATTCGTTTTTAGCTGATATTTTCTGTATTCAGAAATCTTTGCACCTGCTCTAAAGCTATATCTCTCTCTATTAACATTCTTCTGATAAGTCTGTCATCGAGGACTCTGTTCTTCATGTCCTGTTTTTGAGGTTTTGATACTTTGTTTTCATTAAAAGATTATTTTTGCGTTCAAAAATCATTCATTATTTACTGTTCTCAAAAACCCATTTCAACTACATTAGTGTGACTGGGGACCTTATGTCCTGGTTCAACCTTCACCCCAAATATTAATACATTTCCCCATATTTTGATTGGCTACAAAGAAACTGTAGCTCAAAAAGAAGATTTGATTTATAAATGCATCCCATCTGAAACCCAAAGATTACCAGGCAGAACAGGAGCTAAAATAGCTGTTAATAATTTTAACATTTATTTAAACAGAAAAGTGGAATCCATACATGTACAAAGACAAACCATACCTTTCACATTCGTTTAAGCTCATAAGATAATTGAAAAATTTTACTGGATTTCAGTAAAATATTTTATATTTGTCTTTCACATGATTGACAAACTTGTAAAGTATATATAGTTATATATAGTCTGAGTGAGTTTATTTTCTATCTTTCCATCTGCAAAGGAAAGAAATCAAGGTCAACCGCTGATCCAACATGTGGCTGTATTGTGCTGAATAATTCTGACATCGTTTCGGATCAGTGAAATTTCTCACATCATGTTCCCATATGACAACATATTATTTTGTACTTCCTGTATTTCCCTGTTGCACTCTCTCACTGCCACTGCTATAAAATGTTTTTATTTGTATTTTACACTTTGAACTAATTGGTGTCATAAAGAAATTGCCCGATTAAATCAGTTGGGCGACTGATTTTTCAAATCAATTTAAATATATTTATATTGCACAAACTTACAACAACAGTTGCTTCAAGGTGTTATATTGTAAATTAAAGACCCTAAGATAATACAGACAAAACCCCAACATTTAGACGGCCACCTATGAGGAAGCGCTTGGCAACAGTGAGAAGGAAAAACTCCCTTTTAACAGGAAGGAATCAAGGCTCAAGGACGCGCAGTAGAAGATTTCCAACATCTCGCTGCACACATTAAATGATCTGAGCGTCCTTGGAAAATAGAGTCTGCCCTTTTTGTACACAGCATCACTGTTGGTCCTCCAGTTGAGTCTGTCAAGCAGGTGAATGCCCAAGTACATGTAGCTATTATTTGTTTCAACCTCCTCACCCGTGATGCTCATGGGCCCAGTTGCTGTTTTTGTCCTCCAGAAGACCACACCCATCTCTTTTGTCTTGCCGATATTCAGGAGGTAACTTCTTACAGACCATCCAGGCAACAGTAGAAGTGGTGACACCCATCCCGAGCAGCTTCTCACTCTGCAGAAGTGGATGATATTAAAAACAGTGGATGGTCAGAGTGGTTTTAACACCTGTTTTTGTAAGGCATAAGCACCATGTGGTCCGAAGGCTCAAACTGTGAGTGATAAAAGCCTCAAGGTTGGAGTGTGAAATGTCAGCAAGTTTCACTGTCATTGCAGCAGAGCCCCCCACACAAAGAGCGTTTTAGTCTTCATAAACCAACGTGAAAAAAGAAAAATATAAGAAAAGAGATTATGTCATTTTATGACTTTTTATGTCTTTGTACTCCATAAAATGACCTGAAATGCACTATCACATAATTACTAGTATTGGTAATTATGTGACAGTGTTAGCCCTGTGACAGAATGGCGACCTGTCCAGGGTGTACGATGCCTCTCGCCCTAAGACACCTGGGATAGGGTTCAGCCCCCCTGCAACCCTGAAAAGGATATACGGAAGAGAATGGATTGATGGATGTGCTATGTGTGGGAAGGGACATTTATTGTGTTTTCTAACTTTGTTTTTAACCTTGCTTTTAACTTTATGAGTGAACGGCTTGCTTCCCTGTTTGTTTCTCACGAGGTTTTTGCCGAGATGGAGATTTTTTAACCTTTATTTTTATTGCTGGTTGCGAGGTTTACCTGGAGTTATTCATACTCACAAACAATTACTTACAAACGCGATGCACCCCACAGGGTTGCTGTCTCTCACCTCTTCTCTTCATTCTGTATACGAATGAGTGTCACAGTAACTTCACTAACAAATACATCCTGAAGTTTGCTGATTACACCCAGATTGTTAGTCTTTGTAGAAGATTTTGTAGCTGGGTGTGATGAGTCCTTCCTTTCATTAAATGTGTAAAAATCAAAAGACATGATTATTGATTTCAGGAAGTCTTTGTATAGTTATTCACCTACTATCATTAAAGCTACTGATATTGAGATTGAGGAGAGTATTAAGGGGTTGTTTTGGACCACAAACTGTGTTTTGACGGCCGTAGTGATAGACGTAGTGACATGACAGCAACATCAGGAAGAAGGAATATGAGAAGCTGCAGAAGTACCAAGGGCTCAGAGAAGAGCTCAAGACAATGTGGAGGGTGATGGTAACTCTGGTCCCAGTGTAATAGGAGCACTCGTTGCAGTGACTCCCAAGCTAGGCGAGTGGCTCCAGCAAATCACAAGATCTCTGTCCAGAAGAGCGCAGTCCTGGGAACAGCTAAGATACTGTGCAGGACCCTCAAGCTCCCAGGCTTCTGGTAGAGGACCCAAGCTTGAAGGATAGACACCCGCAGGGGCGAGTGGGGAATTCATATTATTTTATTATTATTTGGTACACTTGGCATTACTAGTTAAAAAAATGGCACTGATTTGCCTTTTCCTGTTTCCTCATGCTGATGTAACTTTCCTGCCTAATATTTAACTAGTATCTCTTCTTTTTCCTCCTCCGTGTGTCAGCCAGCATTAACGGTGCTATCTGCGTTTGTTGCCCACCCATCCTCCCCAATTACAATTGGATACCGACCTCTGGAAATTTTACTTCGTTTACTGGTTGCACAATTGTTTAACTTCCCTCAAAAAATCCTTAAACTTCTACCAGTTGTCACATCCTGCATTTGGAACCCTTGATTTAGAGAAACTTTACAGGTGACAGGAATCTGGGTGAACTTTAAATCAGGTTTGGTCTGATTTTTATAAGTCAAATACTTTTAAACTCTCCATAGTGTCAGTGTTGAGGATAGCTCAGTGTTTTAAGGTCTTAAAATGATTGCATTTGCCATGATTGCAAATGATTGTGTCAAATGTCATAACCATATCCCAGTATGCTTTACTGTGATTCTGCAATCTGCTGCAGAATATTTGAAAGACAATTTTGAGGACAAGGACAACGTTAATATGTCCAGCTCAAACTCAAAGTTGCTCTCTGTTTGCAAAGATTAGTGCAATGAAATAAAAAGATTCACAGCAGAAGTCACATCAGCAGAGATAAAGAGACATATTATGTGGGTACTGCACATGAAGAGAAACTAAACACTTCACACGCCAACCTGAGAGTTTTTAACCACTCACAGTTTGTTCCAGCCTCAGTGGTACTTTTTGATGACAACTTTAAAAAAAAAAAAAAAAAAAAAACAGTGTCTAAAACCACTGACCAAATGTTGCAACACTGCTGATGTGTTTCATGCATGCATGAAAACTATTTTTTTGTAAACTTAAACTTGGAAAGCTGTGCATATTTCTGCTTATTATTTTATGTGTATATCTGGACTCATCCACCATGTTTGCTGTGCAAGTTTCACAGTGATCCAAGCAACTTTTTTTGTAGCTTGTATTCAGATGTCTTCTATGCAGTGTTGGTCAAGTTACTTGAAAAAAGTAATCAGTAACTAATTACTGATTACTTCCCCAAAAAAGTAATCCCGTTACTTTACTGATTACTTGTTTTCAAAAGTAATTAATTACTTAGTTACTTAGTTACTAAGTTACTTTTTAAAAACACGATTTACAATCTGAATAGGTGATAAAACGATAGATCTTTCAGCCCAATTCTACTTTTTCTGCATAATCCATCATACAAAATGTAATCAAATGGAAAAGTCTCTTTTTAAAACTTGTTTTATTAGTTTTAATCTTTTAACTTTATGCATCAAGCAAAAATTTAATTATATGCAACATTCTCTGACTGGAAGAAATTTGTTTAATATTTAAACCTATTTTCTGCACATTCCAGCACATAATTATTTTTTTGTGTGTGTTTACACTCAGTCTTTCAAATAGATGCAAGTAAAACACAGCAGAAAATAAATAAAATCAAAGACTCAGTGGTTCTGTTGCTCTATTTTCACCTGTAAAGCAGGAGTTGGGTAGACGGAGGTGTGCTCTGGTGCAGGTGTGCCGAAGAATCCGCGAGTTTTTCTGTGAATTTCCGTGGTACAGAAATACGTGGTAGCGCACTCGGTGCTTGCTTGGAAGTTTAGGGGTTTTTTCGCTGTAAAAAGAAGTTTTATTCCCATGCACAACGGACACAAATGTTTTTGTCACTTTTTATGGAATCAAACTCTAAGTAAGGTCAGTACTTCCACGCTTTAAACGCTGCACGCTCATACTCTCTCCAGCACTCAATATATGATCCACTGTTGATCTGCACACAGCTGTTGTCACCAACATTGCACTTGCGTACGTCACTGTCATGAGACATTCTCGCAAAAAAATCACGGTTTTAGTAACGCAGTAACACAGCGTTCCTATGGGAAAGTAACGGTAATCTAATTACCGTTTTTGCAATAGTAATCCCTTACTTTACTCATTACTTGAAAAAAGTAATCGGATTATTGCCCATCTCTGCTTATATGTGAAAATGTTGTTGGGGAAAATATATTTCCCTGTTTCATTGAAAGGACAGTATAGTAACAGTATAGTTCTGAGGGACTTGGAGATTGAGAGTTTCATGGTGCAATTTGAAGTGTTTTCAGTGTGAGAAAATGTCAGAAAACACTGAGGTTCCTGTGGTTATTTTGTAGCATTAGAGCACAAATATCAGGCCAGTGTCTTAATTTACATAACTGTGGTTTCTCAGCATACGACATCACATCTGCTTGAGACTGCATGTGGAAAATATACCTGCAGCCTTCAGACGTCTCCAGAGAACTGCAACTAGCAAGCAATACTCTTCACTTTCTAACTGCTGTGGATTACAGAACTGGTAAGAGTAGCAATTTATTTTTATTCCATCTGGATGACCATAAAATTAAACATCAGCTGTTAACTGCTTGTGTCATGTTCATGCAAATTAAAAGCCTTTAAAAACAACATACCATAGAGACAAGTTGTATGTGTACAAGTTTAGGAACCGTAAAATACCTGCTGTGTAAAAAAATTGTTTATTTGAAAAATTTTAGACATAAAAGAACAGTTTATGAACATAACATCATTTCATGCAGACACCAAATGATACTTTTTTCTTTGATTTGCTTTGTGCTTGTTTAAATAAAAGGTCATATGACACAGGTCAGAGTGGCTGTTAATTACAGAACAAATCTAAAATGATTATATTCACTGTTAAATAAAATAATCTACACCAAAAGCGACATTACAGATGCATTTTTTTAAATCTAAAAATGAAGTTTAATGTGAAGCTTTTGCATGGACCAAATATATTAACTTAAGTTTCTGTCACTGATGGCTCATTTTACACAGCTTCTGTGTCTCAGCCATGTGGAGACAATGGAGAAACTTCTTCTACTTGGCCATCAGTGAGATGCATTTCATATTTTTCAGATATTCTTAAACTGGTATACAAATAGAGACTCTAATCAGTGCTCACTTTTTTCCCACATAATGAGTTATTTTTTGTTCTACAGTCTTTCATCTGTCTGGATCTTCAGCTGCTGCAGGTCAGTCATGCATGTACCTTTTTCATAATAAAACACAGGTTCATGCCTTTACACCC
The DNA here is from genome assembly GCF_964374335.1 of Astatotilapia calliptera. Lineage (NCBI taxonomy): Eukaryota > Metazoa > Chordata > Actinopteri > Cichliformes > Cichlidae > Astatotilapia > Astatotilapia calliptera. The sequence continues at coordinate 21,950,780 of NC_137439.1, read as the reverse complement.
ATTTTGTAAAATGTTATATCCATGATCTGATTGGTCAGTTCAACATATATAATTCTGCGATTATGATAAATGTAGTGCTTTTTGTAGGTATAATTATTTTGATTAGATTTATTCTGTTCTATTCTATTTCTCTAATTTTCAGCATTTCTGTGCCTGAAATGAGCATCTGGTTGTTGTTCACCTATTTTTTTCCTTTACTGTAACAGTTAAAGGAAGGTTGAGAATATAAACCCACATAAACCTGCCCAGTGAATATTCTAAAATTACTTTTGATAATAACATATGAACCTTTTTCTGATACAAATAAGATATTTTTGCTTACAAGCAGAGAAAGCAAACGCATAACTTATTTAAGGAATAGATATAATTGCAGTCTGCAGAATTCATATTCTACAAAGAAAGATGTCTTTAAACTTGTAAAATAAAACTAGATTGCTGGCCCCCAAAGTAAATCTTGCAGGAACGATATATACAGACTTCTAAAAGAATAAATTGTCGTTTCAGAATCTATCAGCTGATTTTCCACATAATTTTTAACGTTAATATAATGCAAAACTAAAAACTAAAAGTGTAAAAGAAATAATTATCTCAAGGGCACCAGATTACTTATATCAGAACATCAGATATTCTGAAGAAGGTAAAAACTGAGGTTAAGATTAAACACCTCCATCGCCTGAAGCCTTTAACTGATCTTATAATGAAAGATAAGTTCACAGAAATGTAGGCAAGAGGTTTAATCTCACCACTGTTAAAATGTGACTCAGGATTGAAACTTGTGATTTCATTAAAGAACTTAAAGAGCAAACATACGCAGATCAATCCAATGTCTGATGATGGTACATTTGCATAAATGAACTGCAATATTCTTACAGCTGTCCCATGAACAGTATTGTAAAATAACTGAAATTTATTTTGTCTTTTTACAAAATAATCAATATTGTACCTTTATATACCTTCATATTTAATTTAATAAAATAATATTTTGTAAAACTAGTAACTTGGTCATTTTTGTGTGGCCCGGAAAGTTTCAAAAGGTTTTTATGGGTTTCGTAGAAAAACCAAGGCTTTGACAAATCTAATGTTTGAAAATCTTTGACATTCTTAACTCTCTGTTTCAAAACACCCCTTGACACCAGCAGGTCATAATTGAATATGCTGATAGAAAGAGAAACAGGTCTATATGGGTTCAGGGAATCCAAAGAAGCTTGTGTACTAAACACTAACTATTGTGCAGGTAGCTTAAAAATGAAAAAGGTAGAAATATCACCTCAGTCATTCATTTTGTTAAGAAGCCTACTCTCCTTTCAACATCACAGAGCAAAGAGCTGGTTTAATGTCCTAATAGTTGACAGTTTTTGTGCTAGCGTGGTGTAGTAATAAGCTAATAAACGTGAGTTTTAGAAAATTGATCTGCAGATGTCATGTGTGTACTGTTGTCCCCGCTGCTCTGATTGTGAATGGTGTTTTTTCCCTCACTGGAAATTAAATATTGTTTTTTTTTTTTGTTCAATTTGGATTTTTTGTTTTGTTTTGTTTTGGGTTTTTTGGGTTTTTTTTGCAACACCAGTTTTTTCTAAATACTGTCGTCACGCTTTTGTGTGTGTGTGTGTGTGTGTTTTAAGTGTTTTCTAAGGACAGCACAAAAACAGTAAAGAAAGGGAAAAAAGCCACCTCTTTCCTATTGGTGGAAAAATGTACCATGTCGACCAATTTAAAAAAAAAAAGTCAACATGTGGGTTTTGGTTGTTTAGGAAGAGGGGGAAGTTTTTGGGAGTGAGGGCAGCGAGACAGAGCGAGTGAGGGAGAGAGGGAGAGAGAGAGAGCTTAGATGTGGGAGATTTGTGACGTTTAGTGTGGAGTGTATACTTAGTGTGTTGTGTTGTCTTGAGTAGCTGTTCTGTTGTGTTATCGTTTTGTTTTGTGTGTCAGTGAGGGCACTAATGAATGTCACAAAGGCACATTTGCAATGTAAACACTGTCACTAAGTAGAAAACCAGCGGAGTGATATACCTCCTGTTGTCAGGCCTGCAGGTTTATCCCTGTGCTCTTCTCCTGTCTTTTGGTGGACAAACTTATTTTTTACTGGTACACATCATTTGTGGGGCATCTTATTGCAACACCTGATTGTTCTCTCGTTTTAGTTTTAGCAATATTTTTAAATGGTTGTAGAAAATGAAAAAAAAAAACGGCAGGTGTATTGGCTGCATTTTTAGATAAATAGCTGTATATGTTTACAAAACGTACAATTGTATTATATTTGCATTTCAAGTTATAAAAATTTACTCAACATGTCTGTGGTTTTTTTACAGTAAAAATACTACTAGGATTTTAAGTTCTTTGTGTGATTTCAGATCAGTAAAGTACTATTAATAGTAGTACTAATGCAGTATGTCAGTGAAAAAAACAACTAAATTCAGATGAGCTGAAAAAGAATGACACCAAACAAGACAAGGGGAAAAAAATAAAATGAAACAATTTGAGGGTGAAATACAAACGTAAACTCAAAAGGAGTCACAAATGGCCGGTTGTATTTCAGACCTCAGTGGGTTAATCCAACAAATCATGAAAAATTAGGTTTAAATTTTTGTTCATGACAGTGCAGATTTCTGACATTTTGTGTAATTTAAGCGTGTAACAATGTGATTGTTTTCTAACAAAAAACAGTGTGAAACTTAAGTTAGACTTGTGTTTGTAAATGAACCGCCCAGTTTTCTAGAGTTTATACTTATTGGGCTACATATTTATTTATTATACAGGCTATACAGTACATAAGATCAAAACTCACATGTTTTATGTAACTAAAGTGTGTAATTATGTGGGCTACAGACAATAATTAAGTTATAGACTATATTTATATGAAAACGTGTATACTTACTGCATTTGAATCATTTTAACCATATGTAACCACCTACATATGTGTTTGAAAAAAAAGGCTTTGATTTTCCCACCCCATTTGATTTCTTTGCCACCCTAAGAAAATTTCTCTAGATCCGCCCCTGCGGCTCAGGGAGGAGAGGGCAGGGCGGCGGGGATTCTCTGGCTGGCTGGAGCGGCATCTAATAACCAACCCGCAAAATAAAACAAAATAAAAATAAACCAACAAACACAAAAGTAAAACTTTATTGTCATCTCCGCTACATACAGTCCAGTCTATAGAGAGACCAGACGACGAGGCTCCAGTTACAGCAGTGCAATAAATATAAGAAGAGTAAGAAAATAAATATACACTTTAGGACCAGGGGTAAAGGGATCAATAAAAATTTAAAATTTATAATTTACAGTTTGATGATTTAAAGTCTCACACACAACCCGTCGAAAGGGGAGGAGGGCCCTGCTTCCAAATAGAGCACATTTCATTCATAATGTTGTAAATCCAAGCCCATTATATATTCAAATTCAAAATTCTAATTCAAATTTTATTTGTTACATACATAGTCATACACAGTATGATATGCAGTGAAATGCTTACACAACTGCTCATGACCTAAAGAAAAAAAAGGCTATGAAAAAGATAGGAAATAAATATGAAAATTAAAAAGGGTCAATTTAACTAGGAAGGTGTAATGTATGTTTGCACTGATTGCCGATCACGCTTCAACTGAGTCGTCCTCGGTCAGAAGGAATGGTACTCCACAGTGATGTAGTTCAAATAACTTTACTAAAGAGGTGGCAGATGACATCAACAGGATGTACAGCGTTGGTAGGGAGGCATTACAGTATTCACATGCAGGTAACGGGGGTGTGAGTGTGTATATGGGTATGTGTGTGTGGTCATCTGTAAACAGAAAGAACAAACATTTGTATTAACCACTATGGATAGCAGTGTACCCCTTATACAGTACTGTGGGTTTCCAGCGTAATGTTATACAATCTGCCATAACCTCATGGCCACTAGATGGCACCCTAAGACCATAAATGAATTTCTGGCTTGTATATACATTGGCAAACCAGACCTCTGCAGATTGCAACGATTCAGAGAATAAACATAGTAAATAGTTACATCCACCTACCACAATGCTTGACAGTAAGTCGTATATGGAATGAAATATGGGCTGAACACAAGGCTGCCTGTAGTAGGCCAAACAAAACGCATCTTAGCGATAGCAATGGGACTAGCCTCTTAGCGATAGCAACGAGACTAGCCTCTTAGCGATAGCAATGGGACTAGCCTCTTAGCGATAGCAAATTACACAGATAAAGTCAACAAGCCTCACTCTCATCTTACAATACTCACATGGTAAGCACGCACGCAGTATTAACTCACACCGAATGCACGTTAATACGTTACTCCTCCGACACACCTCTCATCTGTGCAGCGCTGCGCTGAACACGTTCCCAACCGGAAGTACAGATCCCGAGGTGCATCATGGGTAACGTAGTATAAAACAGCTACAGTGAACAAGCGGACTTTTAACAGAAGGAATAAAATAAAATATAAAAATTAAAGTTAAAAATGAAATAAATGTACAACAAAATACACAATATACAAATACACAGTATAGAAATATATAAGAATGTATGAAGAAATATAAATATGTATAGACAATAACAGCAGCTGTACAGTATTAAGTAGAAATGAAGAAATATAATGTCCAGTGTTGTAATAAATAAATAAATAATTTTTTATTTATATAGCACCTTTCAAGACAGAATCATAAAGTGCTGCACATGAGATTACAAGTCATAAAAAGATTTAAAAAGAGAAAATAAAACAGGCAAAAAATTAACCAAAAGCAGTTTTAAAAATGTAAGTTTTGAGTTGTTTTTTAAAAACAGCTACTGAGTCCACAGTTCTTAATGCTTGGGGGAGAGAGTTCCACAGTGTAGGGGCCACAGTGGAAAAAGCTCTGTCACCCTTAGTCCTCCTCTTAGTATTTTTTATAGCAAGTAAGCCCTGATCAGATGACCTCAAAGACCTGCTAGAGACATAGGGCTGTAGCAGATCAAAGATGTAGGCAGGTGCCAGTCCGTGCACAGCTCTGTAGGTCAAGACCAGGATCTTAAAATCGACTCTAAATTTAACAGGAAGCCAGTGTAACTGAGATAATAACGGTGTCACATGTGAGTACATGGAGGATTTTGTCAAAAGTCTAGTTGCAGCATTTTGCACAACCTGCAGACGATCCAGAGAACCTTTGCTTAGACACATAAACAGCGAATTACAATAATCCAAGCGTGACGAAATAAATGCATGTATAGCAATCTCCAGTTCAGAGCGAGATAAAACCGGGCTTAGCCTAGCCACATTTCTTAAATGATAAAAACAAGAGCGAACCAGACATTTCACATGCCCATCCAACGTGAGACTCGAGTCAAAGGTGACACCTAAATTCCTGATAGAGGATTTAACATAAAGTGAGAGAGGACCAAGGGCTTTCACTATCTGCGATAGAAACCTATCAGGGGCGCATACGAGGACTTCGGTTTTCCCCTCGTTGAGTTGGAGGAAATTTGCAGCCATCCAACGTTTGATCAAATCTAAGCAATCATTCAGACGCTGAAGCTTAGATAAATCCTCGGGCATAAAAGAAACGTACAACTGAATATCATCAGCATAACAGTGATAAGAAATGTCCTCAAAAGAGCCCATTATATGCAGGAGGGGGAGAAGATAAATTAAAAACAATAAAGGCCCCAAAACTGACCCTTGAGGGACACCATAGGTAAGGGAGGTAGAGGATGACCTAAAATCGGAGACTGCCACAGAAAAGGATGAGATAAGAGGAGAACCACTCTAAAGCAGTTCCAGATACACCAACCCATTTTTTCAGCCTTTCAATGAGGATGTGATGGTCAACTGTGTCGAAAGCTGATGTGAGGTCCAACATGAGTAGAACAGAGCATTTTCCTGCATCATTATTCATCAAGATATCACTTGAGACCCTAGGAAGAGCTGTCTCCGTGGAGTGAAATTGACGAAAACCGGACTGAAACTTATCGTAAATGCCATGTTTGTCCAGAGCTGCCATAAGCTGCTTAGCCATAACCTTTTCTAGAAGCTTAGCGATTAACGGTAACTTAGAGATAGGTCTGTAGCTGCTCCAAAGAGAGGAGTCAAGCTGAGATTTTTTTAAAAGTGGGAGAATAGCAGCGTTTTTAAAATAAACCGGAACTATACCAGATGCCAGTGAAGAGTTGATTAAAGTGAGCACACATGGGCCAATAGACTGGAAGACATTTTTGAATAATGATGCAGGTATAATGTCAAGTGAACAGGAGGATGCTTTCACTGAATTCACTAATTTCACTAGCTCAGGTAGTGAAACCAGAGAGAAAGTATCCAAGATAATGGGCCGGGATGGGGTAGAGATTGAGATAACAGGTGCTAACCATCCGTCTGACGGGGGACAAAGGCTCATTAAAAGACAAGTTAAAAACAATAACATACAGGGAGTGCAGAATTATTAGGCAAGTTGTATTTTTGAGGAATAATTTTATTATTGAACAACAACCATGTTCTCAATGAACCCAAAAAACTCATTAATATCAAAGCTGAATGCTTTTGGAAGTAGTTTTTAGTTTGTTTTTAGTTTTAGCTATTTTAGGGGGATATCTGTGTGTGCAGGTGACTATTACTGTGCATAATTATTAGGCAACTTAACAAAAAACAAATATATACCCATTTCAATTATTTATTTTTACCAGTGAAACCAATATAACATCTCCACATTCACAAATATACATTTCTGACATTCAAAAACAAAACAAAAACAAATCAGCGACCAATATAGCCACCTGTCTTTGCAAGGACACTCAAAAGCCTGCCATCCATGGATTCTGTCAGTGTTTTGATCTGTTCACCATCAATATTGCGTGCAGCAGCAACCACAGCCTCCCAGACACTGTTCAGAGAGGTGTACTGTTTTCCCTCCTTGAAAATCTCACATTTGATGATGGACCACAGGTTCTCAATGGGGTTCAGATCAGGTGAACAAGGAGGCCATGTCATTAGTTTTTCTTCTTTTATACCCTTTCTTGCCAGCCACGCTGTGGAGTACTTGGACGCGTGTGATGGAGCATTGTCCTGCATGAAAATCATGTTTTTCTTGAAGGATGCAGACTTCTTCCTGTACCACTGCTTGAAGAAGGTGTCTTCCAGAAACTGGCAGTAGGACTGGGAGTTGAGCTTGACTCCATCCTCAACCCGAAAAGGCCCCACAAGCTCATCTTTGATGATACCAGCCCAAACCAGTACTCCACCTCCAACTTGCTGGGGTCTGAGTCAGACTGGAGCTCTCTGCCCTTTACCAATCCAGCCACGGGCCCATCCATCTGGCCCATCAAGACTCACTCTCATTTCATCAGTCCATAAAACCAGTCTTGAGATATTTCTTGGCCCAGTCTTGACGTTTCAGCTTGTGTGTCTTGTTCAGTGGTGGTCGTCTTTCAGCCTTTCTTACCTTGGCCATGTCTCTGAGTATTGCACACCTTGTGCTTTTGGGCACTCCAGTGATGTTGCAGCTCTGAAATATGGCCAAACTGGTGGCAAGTGGCATCTTGGCAGCTGCACGTTTGACTTTTCTCAGTTCATGGGCAGTTATTTTGCGCCTTGGTTTTTCCACACGCTTCTTGCGACCCTGTTGACTATTTTGAATGAAACGCTTGATTGTTCGATGATCACGCTTCAGAAGCTTTGCAGTTTTGAGACTGCTGCATCCCTCTGCAAGATATCTCACTATTTTTGACTTTTCTGAGCCTGTCAAGTCCTTCTTTTGACCCATTTTGCCAAAGGAAAGGACGTTGCCTAATAATTATGCACACCTGACATAGGGTGTTGATGTCATTAGACCACACCCCTTCTCATTACAGAGATGCACATCACCTAATATGCTTAATTGGTAGTAGGCTTTCGAGCCTATACAGCTTGGAGTAAGACAACATGCATGAAGAGGATGATGTGGACAAAATACTCATTTGCCTAATAATTCTGCACTCCCTGTAGTGATCAGAAATAAAAATGTCCTCAGAGCAAATAAAATCAATATTTAAACCCAAAGTAAAAACAAGGTCCAGTGTGTGACCTTTACTGTGTGTAGGACCGGACACATGCTGAGTCAAATGAAAAGAATCCATAATGTTCATAAAGTCTCTGGCGAATAGGTCGGAGTCATCATCAACGTGAATGTTAAAATCCCCAACTATAAGCACTCTAGACAGCCTCATAGTAGCGGATAAGAAGTCACTGAGCTCCGATAAAAATAACCTGTTATATCCAGGTGGACGATACACCACAGCACAGTAGGAAGGATCCTTGTTACCAATTTTAAGCAGCTGCAGCTCAAACGAGCAATCTACATTTGTAAGTGTATTCATTATTTGAATCCTGGGTTGTGTGGAATCCCAGAAATAAACCCTAAACAAAGTGAATCTGCAAACTAAGGTGTAGGTCTGTTAGGTTATGTTGTGGTGATCCTCGAGTTGGGGGATGGGTGTTCATACTGGAGTTCAAAATTAAAACCAGAGGGAGTGTTCGCCCAGGGCACCAAACAGGCTAGTACCGCCACTGTTTGAAATAAAACATCTCCGTGTGCAACTGCAACTTCTGCATGAGTGTCCCTTTCATGCTTTGGTGAAGCAAAGCGTGAAACGGACCAGCGTTTTACACATTTTGCCATAATATCATGTTGATGATTTTTTTTAAACTCTAATTTAAGAGGACAAGTAAATAATAAAAAATCTAATTATGAATTCAGTTTTTTTTCTGTTGCCTCACTGCATTTCCTTATTTGAATTGTTAATGGATTTACTCAGAAATGTATGTTTGGAGGATCAGAATAACTAAGTTTTAGCTCGTTTACCTTTTGCTTCTTGATTTTAAGTATTTAAAAACTAAAACACATCTGTTCTCATAATCTGTTCTTTCTTTTTTTAGATGCTCAGATAAGATTAATTGATCCTGATAATTCTGGGGCAACTCTTTGCTCTGGAAGAGTGGAAATCTATCACAACAACAGATGGGGAACAGTCTGTGGTTATGGCTGGGACCTAAATGATGCTGAGGTGGTCTGCAGACAGTTAGACTGTGGACCAGCACTGAATGCCACTCGATCAGCTCACTTTGGTGAAGGAACAGGACAAATCTGGCTGGCTGATGTGTCCTGCTCAGGAAGTGAAAGTTCCCTAACTGATTGTCAGCACAGAGGATTTTGGATACCCTACTGTGGACATTATCAGGATGCTGGTGTCATCTGTTCAGGTGAGACACTTTTGGATCATGAACAGTATTCAGTAACAATTTGTTCATGCAGCTGTAGCGCCTCTACTCAGGACCAGTACACTCTCACTTCAAATAGAGACCCTAGACATCTTTCTAGGTTCAGGAGGAGGTTTTGTTTTGGAGACTCACAAAAGGAGTTGGCTTGGAAGTGAATAACTGGGACCTTTATTGCCTCAGTACCATTTATACACATATACAACACAATAACCCAAATTGCACACTAATAGTGCATTTTTAAAGGTGAATACATGTAAAACAAAACAAAATAAAGACATTTAAATGGAAGATTTATACTGAACAGTATCAGAGCTCTTTGGAATGAATGAAACAGATTAAAGTGTTCCTGTTGTGAAGTTTGAATTGTCCAGTCTGAATTGTCCTTTAAAGTCGTTGAAAACCCAAACAGGTGTACTGTAGGGGAATTGTCAGTGTGCAAACCCTATTATCCGGGTAGGAAAAGTAGTGCATAGGGCTTATCTGTAATCCAGGGTTGCTTGAATCAGTTTCTCAGGCAAATCCCACAATCCGATCGCATGGCTGGCCACACCATTTCACGATCATCCAGGATCTCATTTGGGCTGTTCTCGCCGTCAGTGGTTCTCCAGAATTCTTCTAGTAGTTCAAAAAAACCAATCTACACAAACAGTGCAGAACAATCAATTTCTTTTCCCATTTTGTGTTCTTAACATGAGCTCATTAACTTCTTTTCCAAATGTATTAATCACAAATGGCATTCCCTTTAGCTTTACCAAGTTACAAGAGTTACAGTAACTTGTTTGTACCAGTATCAACAATTTTATCAAAATTATATCACAACAAAGAACATCAGCAGCTTAAACAGTAATGTAAACAGTCATAGCAATGAAAGTGACATTCATCCTTAAGGCTTACAAGAAAATGTAACTTAATTCAGTGCAAATACTATTAAACTTGAAATATGCTCATATCTATTAAGACATAACCATTCTAATATAAACAGAGCTATTGCTTCTACTTGAATACCTCCCCGATCGGAATATGGCTTCAGCGGGGTGGGGTGGCTAACAGCTATTAGCAGCTAGCATCGCATCTAGCATCGGCATCGTTTAGCTCAAAGCATTCAACACTTATAACACACTGTAAAGAACAACAGGAGAAGTGAAACAACACGCCAGATTCTCATAGCTCCCGATTGTTTTTTGTTCAAAGGTTTCTGAGCTGAATCGGCTAGTGAAATACATTATCTAACTTAACAGGTAGCTAACGAAAGCACGTGACTCACCGGGATTTTCAGACACAAATAACTTGACAGACGTTATTCCCTTTGTGGTCAGAGTTCGGGGCCTAGTAAAAGAGTACCTTATTAGCATTTATACGTAAAACAATCTGGTCTCATTAACCGGGTTGCAGTATTGCATACCAAGATACTTTTTCCATGCGCTCCGACACGTACTTGACCGCCATCAGAGGGAAGATCTCACAGGAAGAGAGAGGTAATACTTCCTGTGCACTAGACACAAGGTCGTCAGAACACAAGACTGCATCACAGCGCCCCCTTGTGACAATAACAGGCTATAGCCTTAGATTACAAAAAGGGATTTTGCAGCCCTGTATTTCACATGGGTTACACCCTCCCCCTTTGACCCAGCATGAGCCCCTTCATGCGTCACGCTGTGGTCTACAGATGAACTCTCATAGTCACCTATTGTATAAAGTGCTTGGTTAAAGCTCTCTATGAGGCTCTGCGCAAAGGAAATTAAGGGATTTCCCAACTCAGGATAATGGAAGCGCCTTGGTGGTCGACGTGTCCTTTCTGACTTACGAACATGGTCATTTTTTTCTCCACTGTCAACAGTTTCCTTATGCTCCAGAGCTACCTCAGGGGTTTGTGGGTTCAGATCAATGGTTTCCATAGCTATAGGAGCCTCTACATCAATGGACGGTACATCAATGCTGTCTTCGGCCACAGCTGATTTTTGATTAGTCATAGTTGGTAAAGTTACATCGTCTTCAGTAGGGTGTTGCTCAGCCACAACATCTGGCTCCTCTCCTTCAGCTACTTCAGGAGGTACCCCTACAGGCTCTGCAGGCAGCAAAGGGGAGCTGCCTCTGCAAGGCTCATTCTGAGGCTGAGGGTTTACACAGTCTGCTGGCGTAGCTGGTATACAACTACCCTCCGGTACTGTTTTTCCGGTTTGCTGTCGTCTCTTCGGGATTTCAAACACCTGAACCAACTTTCCAGGAATGACAGAAGACTGCCTAGGATAGACAGGTGAGTCGTCTTCAGATTCTGATTGCTCCTCCAGTAACAGAGGCTGACTGCGCCTCGTTCTTGGCCTGCAACTCTTTGGCTTGACCTGGTCAACTTCCTCAGCTTCAGATAAGTCACCACAAGGGAGTAAGAGATCCCTGTGAAGAGTTCGAATAGGACCATCTCCATTCATAGGCTGTACAACATACACAGGTAGGTCTACCATCTTTTCCACCACTCTGTACATGGTTGACTCCCACTTATCTGCAAGTTTGTGTTTATTCCGAAGTCGCAGGTTCCGCACTAGCACTTGATCACCTTTCTCCAAAGTTGACTCCCTGACAGTTTTGTCAAAACGGCGTTTATTCCGTTCAGCAACCTTCTGAGAGTTTTTGGCAGCGATCTGATAGCTCTCTTGAAGGCGAGCCTTCAGAGCTCTCACATACTGAGAGTGAGATGTAGGAGAGCCATCTTTAACTGGCAGGCAGAATGCAATATCCACGGGAAGCCTCGGCTGGCGACCAAACATTAACTCGTATGGGCTAAACCCAGTGGTCTCGTTCTTGGTGCAATTATAGGCGTGAGTTAGTGGTTTCACATAATCGCGCCAATGAGTTTTCTCTTTGTCTTGTAGAGTTCCTAACATGCCAAGAAGAGTTCGGTTGAACCGTTCAACTGGGTTTCCCCGTGGATGATAAGGACTGGTGCGCACCTTCGTGATACCAGCTAGGGCACAGAGCTCTTTAATGAGTTGTGACTCAAAATCCCTGCCCTGATCACTAAGCAGGCGCTCAGGAAAACCATAATGCACCAGAAACTGCTCCCAAAGACACTTCGCAACTGTTGTAGCCTTTTGGTCTTTTGTTGGCATAGCAACAGCGTATTTGGTGAAATGATCAGTTATGACCAGAATGTCTTTGGTGTTGTGACTGTCAGGCTCCAAGGATAAATAGTCCATGCATACCAGTTCCATGGGACGGGTTGTTTGGATACTCACAAGAGGTGCTGCTCTTTCAGGAAGAGTCTTCCTTCTAACACAACGTCCGCAAGACTTAATCTTTCTCTCTACATCAGTTGCCATTTTAGGCCAATAAAATCTTGACCTAACCAAGTCGAGGGTTCTTTCCAAACCCATATGCCCCATGTCGTCATGAAGGCAAGTGAGAATGGTGGACCTTAAAGACTCAGGGACGACAAGCTGAAAGGTGACATTTTCACCTGATTTGCGGGTTCTGTAGAGGAGACCATTTTTCAGTTCCAAACGTTTCCACTCTTTGAGCATTAGTTTAAGCTCTAAGGATGCAGAGTTCGGATTGGAATTTGCTTCACCTCCATTTTCTAACATGTTGACCACATACCCAATAATTGGGTCAGACCTCTGATGCTGTTGGAGTTCTACCTCACTATAGGTAGGTATGACAGAACAACCTAATGTTCCATCATCTGCGTAGACGTCTGGCACCGCATCGGTATGTAGAGCAAGGGACTCTACCAAAGTGATAGAAGGTAGGCTATTGTCAGATTCACCTAAGAGATGACGGTGGCACAAGACACTGAATGTGTCAGCTGTCACATCTTGTCTGTTGGGAGATGAAGAGAGATGATGGGAAGCGAATTGTTTCATTCGCTCTTTTTCTTCAAGAGAAGCATAGTCATCATCCACAGTATCATGTGGCCGCCTAGAGAGGCCATCTGCATCTTGATTGCTCTTACCAGCACGATACTTAATATTAAAGTCGAAGGTGGAGAGAGCGGCCAACCAGCGGTAGCTGGCAGCATCGAGCTTGGCTGACTTCAAAACATAGGTCAATGGGTTGTTGTCCGTTAAAACCGTGAATGTGTTCCCGTAGAGATAATCTTGGAACTTCTCTACAATGGACCACTTTAATGCAAGAAATTCCAGTTTATGAGCTGGATACCGCTTTTCACTGGGTGAAAGTCCTCTACTTGCGTAGGCAATAACCCTCACTTCACCATCCTGTTCTTGATACAAGGCTGCCCCTAACCCAGAGGTGCTCGCATCAGTATGGAGGACGTATGGTAATTTTGGGTTAGCATATCCAAGCACTGGAGCTGATGTCAGTTTCTCTATGATTACCTCAAAAGCTTCCTGACAAGCAGGTGTCCAACGGCTGGAAAGAGGCTCTTTAGGGTTCAAGTATCCGCTAGGACCGGGTGTCACCTTCCTGCCCTTCCTGTATGGTGGGTAGCCTTTGGTAAGATCATTCAGGGGTTTGACAATTTTTGAATAGTCCTTCACAAACCGTCGATAGTACCCTGCAAAGCCTAGGAAAGACTTGAGGTCACTGAGCGTCTGGGGTCTTGGCCAGGTTTTGAGAGCTCTGACCTTCTCAGGATCGGTCTCTACACCTTTGGTAGACACGATGTGTCCTAGGTATCGCACAGAACTTTGGAAGAAGGAGCATTTATTGGGAGAAAGTTTCAACCCATATTCTCTCAGTTGCTGAAGGACACGTAGAAGCCTGGTTTCATGTTCCTCCAAAGTGCTGGAGAACACGATGATGTCATCTATGAACACCAGAACTTCTTTCAGATTGAGGCTGCCCATACACCGTTCCATTAAGCGCTGGAAGGTGCTGGGAGCGTTGGTGATCCCCTGGGGCATACGGTTAAACTCGTAAAATCCCAAGGGGCACACAAAAGCTGTCTTGGGCTTATCACATTCCTCCATCTCAATCTGGTAATAACCAGACTTGAGATCCATTACTGAAAACCATTTGGATCCAGCAAGGGCTGAGAAAGCCTCTTCAAGGTTTGGAAGTGCGTACGCATCTCGTATTGTTAACGCATTGAGCTTACGATAATCAATACAAAGACGGACCTCTCCATTCTTCTTTTTAACCACCACAATCGGTGAAGCATAAGGGGACTCTGATTCACGGATTACTCCTGCATCAAGGAGTGCTTGCAAGTGCTTCCTCACAGCTTCATAATCATTTGGGTGGATTGGCCTGGACTTTTGCTTAAAGGGTGCTTCTTCCTTTAAGTTTATGTGATGTTTCACTTTAGATACATGTCCAAGATCCAAATCATGCTGGGCAAAAACATCAGCATAGGCACTTAGACGCTGGGTAACCCTCTCTTTCCACTCCTGCGGGAGGGGAGAATTGCCAAAGTCAAATGTCAAATCTGGGTGAGCAGGTTCATCAACTGGCTGTGCAGTAACATTACAACATTTCACAGTGTCATCATTTTTGGTTGAAATGGGTGATTCGTCATATATCTTTGCAGGACTATGGAGCTCTGCAATGACACATCTAGAAGGCAGTGTTACGTCATGCTCAGTTTCATTTCTCACCCATATAGGTAACCTATGAGGATGCTTCTTGGGCAAAGTGACAAGACAGCACTCCACAAAAATTCCCCCTGGTAAGGTGGATGTCGTTGGCTGTTCAACAATGGCACATTCACCAGCACTGCTGGATCTGACACAGCCTTCAAGGAGGACCCTCCCTTGAGCTGGTACTACGTGTTGCACCTTGCCCTTAAGAGTTACAAAGCCATCGTTTCCGGCTAGGTTTATCTCTCTCCTGACCTTGAGTGTACGGAGGATCTGCCTGTAGCCATAGACCGACGACAAATCATTGGGATCTTTACCTTGACAATATTCGTCGT
The DNA here is from genome assembly GCF_964374335.1 of Astatotilapia calliptera. Taxonomy (NCBI): domain Eukaryota; kingdom Metazoa; phylum Chordata; class Actinopteri; order Cichliformes; family Cichlidae; genus Astatotilapia; species Astatotilapia calliptera. The sequence continues at coordinate 21,935,697 of NC_137439.1, read as the reverse complement.
ACAGAACATCAAGTGCATTTGTCCCAATCAGCACAGGCAAGTCACAGTTAGAGCGTAAGTCAGGTACTACTAAAGCAAGGCTAGAAACCTCAGGCTCAGTTTCAATAAAGCTTTTTGGAAACTTAAGGCTGATGGGTATGTATCCCAAGTAAGGAACATTTTGGCCACTAGCAGCCTCAACATCCAGGCCACTGATAGGCTGAATGGGATGTTCTGAAAGATTGGTGTTGTAAAATGAAGCGGACACTGTGGTCACTTGAGACCCAGTGTCAAGGAGACAACTGCAATTGACTCCCGACACGGTAACATTTGCTGTACATTTCTGTCCTACAAGTCCCTTGGGTAACCTAATCTGGGGTCGTGCTGCACGAGAGAGAGAAGATGCTTTGCTCTGAGGATCCGGTTTGGGACGTTCATGATTACTTTCAGTTCCTGGTAGTCCCTCCCCAGAAACTGATTTTAGTTTAAAGCTGACATATTCCGTTCCTCCCAGACTTGTAGTTTTTGGTTGAACTCCTTACGTTTCATTTCAACTAGTTCAGGGTTTGGTTCATTGCTGCAAGAGGGAGCAATATGACCATCCTCGCCGCACCTGAAGCAGTACCATGGGCGTGGCTTCTTAGTGGGCTTAGTCTCACTTGGGTCAGATTTCTCTTTAGGAAGAATCTTGAACTTAGGTTTGGTTTTCTTATTTGGCTTGTCAGAGTTCTGGCTTGAACTGTCAATAGCTGTTGCTTTCAGTGAAGCCACTTGGGCTTGTAGCTTTGCAAGTTTCCTTTCTAACTTATGTGCATCAAAAGGCACTAGCCTATCATTAACAGCTGATACGTCTGTATCATCAGTGACATACTCTCCTACTTCAAGGGAGTTCAAATGTGCCTTAGGTTTAGAAATGCCTAAGTGCTGTTTCATTCGGCTGGACTTTGCCGCTTGCCGGTCCTCCTCAGTACGTAGCATGAGGAGCAACTCTGGAAATGAAGGTGGCTTGTCCTTCTTCTGCTCAAGCTGCAAGGTTGTGATCAAGCTGTTGTTCCAGCAACCTCTACAAAACTGTTTAAGCAGTTGGCGATCTGAATCATTTGTAGTGATGCCACCTCTTTTAATGACTTTACTCAGGGTTATCTGCAACCGCTGTAAATAGGCAGAAGGCTTTTCACCTGAGTTCTGGTTTGTGCTCAGGAATTTGGCAAAAAGCTCATCCCCATCATCAACAGTACCATATGCTGAGTCAAGAAGGCTGAGATAGTCATGGGGAGAAGCGTTAGGACCAAGGTGCTTTACAATGTTAGCAGCTGGTGGAAGAAGGCTCTCAACTATTTTCCTTACCATATGTTTGTCAGATATGGTACAATCTATGAGGTGGAATTCAACATTGTTGCGCCACGTATCATAATCAGCTTCGAAAGTAGAGCAAGGGGTTTTCCCCGAGAAGGGCCTGAGCTTTGCATGACCTTGAGAAGGCATTTCATTGTTCTTAATGACATGCTCAACTACTACTCTCTGTACTTCAGGTGTAGTGAGCTGTTCAGGTGGTAAGTAGATAGTGGTTTTTCTGTGCGAGGGAGTCACTTCTACACTTGGAGAGGATGAGTGAGAGTCATGCTCAGGCAAGTGGGTTAAATCACTGCCCAGTTTAAGAGGACTTTGATGCTCTATGATGGCTGGTTCATCTTGGTCTGTGTCACTAGTGAGCTGCAGATTCTGATTAGGCACTGTTACATTTGGCCCAACTGCGGGATCACTCTCAGTGGACTTCTTCATTCTGGCCAGCTCATCTAGTAAAACCTTCTCAAAATCTGCACCACTCAGTTTAGCAAGCCCTTTCAGTTCAGTTAGGTAAGAATGGGTTAAACATGAACCCCTGTCTGCAGCATACAGCGCAGACAGAAGCTGGATATGATGGACAACACTTGGGTTACGGCTTTGTCTTTTGCAAGGCAAGCTATCCTTAAGGAACTGGACTGGTTCACCTGATTGGAACTCCACAATAGCTGTGTTTTTAAACTGTGCCTCTGTGCTAGTTACTTTGATTACTCTTCCAATAGAACCAAACTGCCCTAAATAATCAATAACCTCATTGTCAACCTCATCGCCTGTTAACCCTCCTACTAGGACAGAGTTAGGTACTTTGACACCTTCACTTTGGATTACATCCATGTTGTCTTATTGCTCCAACCCAGAATGTCATGGACAATTGTAATGATTTGACCCAAAAGGCATGAAAGCACCAGTTGCTCAACTTCCAAAATAAAAGGAATTAAACCTCCTGGCTGGCTCGCCACGTTTTGTGTAGCGCCTCTACTCAGGACCAGTACACTCTCACTTCAAATAGAGACCCTAGACATCTTTCTAGGTTCAGGAGGAGGTTTTGTTTTGGAGACTCACAAAAGGAGTTGGCTTGGAAGTGAATAACTGGGACCTTTATTGCCTCAGTACCATTTATACACATATACAACACAATAACCCAAATTGCACACTAATAGTGCATTTTTAAAGGTGAATACATGTAAAACAAAACAAAATAAAGACATTTAAATGGAAGATTTATACTGAACAGTATCAGAGCTCTTTGGAATGAATGAAACAGATTAAAGTGTTCCTGTTGTGAAGTTTGAATTGTCCAGTCTGAATTGTCCTTTAAAGTCGTTGAAAACCCAAACAGGTGTACTGTAGGGGAATTGTCAGTGTGCAAACCCTATTATCCGGGTAGGAAAAGTAGTGCATAGGGCTTATCTGTAATCCAGGGTTGCTTGAATCAGTTTCTCAGGCAAATCCCACAATCCGATCGCATGGCTGGCCACACCATTTCACGATCATCCAGGATCTCATTTGGGCTGTTCTCGCCGTCAGTGGTTCTCCAGAATTCTTCTAGTAGTTCAAAAAAACCAATCTACACAAACAGTGCAGAACAATCAATTTCTTTTCCCATTTTGTGTTCTTAACATGAGCTCATTAACTTCTTTTCCAAATGTATTAATCACAAATGGCATTCCCTTTAGCTTTACCAAGTTACAAGAGTTACAGTAACTTGTTTGTACCAGTATCAACAATTTTATCAAAATTATATCACAACAAAGAACATCAGCAGCTTAAACAGTAATGTAAACAGTCATAGCAATGAAAGTGACATTCATCCTTAAGGCTTACAAGAAAATGTAACTTAATTCAGTGCAAATACTATTAAACTTGAAATATGCTCATATCTATTAAGACATAACCATTCTAATATAAACAGAGCTATTGCTTCTACTTGAATACCTCCCCGATCGGAATATGGCTTCAGCGGGGTGGGGTGGCTAACAGCTATTAGCAGCTAGCATCGCATCTAGCATCGGCATCGTTTAGCTCAAAGCATTCAACACTTATAACACACTGTAAAGAACAACAGGAGAAGTGAAACAACACGCCAGATTCTCATAGCTCCCGATTGTTTTTTGTTCAAAGGTTTCTGAGCTGAATCGGCTAGTGAAATACATTATCTAACTTAACAGGTAGCTAACGAAAGCACGTGACTCACCGGGATTTTCAGACACAAATAACTTGACAGACGTTATTCCCTTTGTGGTCAGAGTTCGGGGCCTAGTAAAAGAGTACCTTATTAGCATTTATACGTAAAACAATCTGGTCTCATTAACCGGGTTGCAGTATTGCATACCAAGATACTTTTTCCATGCGCTCCGACACGTACTTGACCGCCATCAGAGGGAAGATCTCACAGGAAGAGAGAGGTAATACTTCCTGTGCACTAGACACAAGGTCGTCAGAACACAAGACTGCATCACAGCGCCCCCTTGTGACAATAACAGGCTATAGCCTTAGATTACAAAAAGGGATTTTGCAGCCCTGTATTTCACATGGGTTACACAGCTGTAATCTAGAGAGAAATATGTCTGTTAGTTATTTTTTTGTAAACCTTTTTTAAAATATATTTTTTAGAAAAGCTGTTGTGTGACTGGATCTGGTTAACTCTCGCACACGTGTGTCATGGTGCTGGGTCTGTGACCCAGCATGCTGAGTTATTTTGTATTTTGATTGTTAAGGTTCTACTAGTATTATTAGTTTGTCCTAGCTGAGTTTAGTCTAGTTTATATTATCATCCGTCTCTGTGGTGGCGAACATCAACAGACAGGGTGGGTTAGGGTCCTGTCCTTTGCACATATAGGCTCGCAAACTGATAATTTGGAGCAGCATCAGTCTGTTGTGACTGAGGGCTACTAATATTCTAGGGGCTCTGAACTTGGGAATAGCAGTCTGTCTTTTAATGAAAGGGGCATGATGGCACAATGGATGTCTAAACCTCATTCCATCCATCCATCTTCTGCTGAGTCAAACTTAACTGGCTCCTTTCAATGTGGAGGACCAGCGGCTCTACTCTGAGCCCCTCCTGGATGGCTTAACTTCTTACTCTGTCAGAGCACAGACACCCTTCCTAGGAAGCTCATTTCTGCCACTTGTATACTCAATCTTGTTCTTTCGGTCGCTTTTACACTCAGCTCTCTCTTCACCATGGCGGACTGGTACAGTGTCTGCAGCACCAATCCATCTGTCAATCTCCCGCTCCCTTCTCCAGTCACTCGTGAACGAGACCCCGGCATACTTAAACTTCTCCACTTGGGGCAGGAACTCCAATGGGTACTTCACCCCTTTGGTCCTCACCCTTTTCCAGCCGAGGACCATGGTGTCACAGTACTGGGTCTGCGACCCAGAGTTTTGTGTTTTTGGTTTAAGTAAAAGGATAAAGAGCTGCTCCAGTGTTCCATGAACAGGACGAAAACCGCATTGTTCCTCCTATATCCAAGGTTTGACTAATGGACGGGCTCTCCTTTCCACCACCCTGGCATTGACCTTCCCAGGGAGGCTGAGAGGTGTGATCCCCCTATAGTTGGAATACCCTCTGGTCCCCCTTCTTAAAGATGGGAAGCACCGCCTCGGTACCAAAGGTACCACCCCTGATCTCCATGTAACATTGCAGAGACGTGTCAGCCAAGACAGCCCTACAATATCCAGAGCCTTCAGGAACTCAAGGTGAACCTTATCCACCTCAGGGGCTCTGCCACCAACTATTTGTTTAAATGCCTCAGTGACCTCGCCCCTGAGATAGACGAGTCATTCCCCTTGTCCCCAGACACTGCTTCCTCCACGGAAGATGTGCCAGTGGGATTAAAGAGGGACTCGAAGCATTCCTACCACCGCCTGACAATGTTCTCAGTCGAAGTCGGCAGCACTCCACCCACACTATACACAGTGCAGGTAGAGCACCACTTTCTCCTCCTGAGTTGCCTGATAGTTTGCCAGAATCTCTACAAGGCAGTCCGCTAAACCTCATGTTCCCAGTGGGATTCATCCCTAGTGCTGTGGGCAGTTTCACAGCCACCATCTGAGCTACTAAGTCAAGTGGAGAAACAAATTTTGTCTTGAAGAAGAAATTTTGTCTTGAAGCTGCTGGCATCAGCAATATTCATACACTGCCAATGCAGAAACTGTGCATCCAATTCACGCTGGATAATTAATGGGTCACATTCAGGCTAAATCCAGCCTTTGTCCTCAAATACCTTTCTCTCCAATGCATGCCATTGGAGTTAGTGGTGTTTGGCCCCCACTGCTTTCTCCTCCCATGAACAGGAGTGCTTACACGTTCACTGTCCGGTTATGGAGAGAACTGGGGCTTTCAGGAGGTCTGACCAGCTGTTTGTTTCCTGGGCTAAGCCACATTTTGGCAAGCCTATTAGTAAAGAACACATTCCCACTGGACTGCAGCAGTAATTAAGTTGGAGTATTCCAGCACTAGTCTGTACCCCAATGAAGCGCCGTGCTCATTCTACAAGAGGAATGGCAACCTTATGGGCCCTCTTTCGTGGTGTCGCTATAGAGGAAATATGTGCAGCACCAAGCTGGATTTCTCCTTTGACCTTTGCAACAGGCTGATTTCATTACACGATCTCTATTCCACACTGTCTTAAGTGTGAGTCCTAAGATGACAGTCAGTCGTTCAGATGAGCTTATCTGTCAATACAGGGGTCTGCACGTCCCCATAGTAAGACAAATGTTTGAAAAAGAACAGTGCCTCTCCTTTCTCTTAGTGTGAGAAGTTAAGCCGTCCTGGAGGGGCTCATAGTAGAGCCACTGCTCCTCCACATCGAAAGGAGCCAGTTGAGGTGGTTTGGGCATCTGACAAGGATGCTTCCTGGGTGAGTGGTTCCAGGCATGTCCCACTAGGTGAGGAGATCCTGGGGCTAACCCACGACATGCTGGAGAGATTATATCTCTTGACTGGCCTGGGAACGCCTTGATGTTCTCTGCTTAGGCTGCTGCCCCCTGACCTGGCCCTGGATAAGTGGAAGATGGATCTCTGGATGAGTAAAATTTGAATTACAAGTTTGCAGCTCAAAGTATATTTATATAAATATCATTCTGCAGGTTTGTGAATATTTTTCTGTAAGTGTGAATTGAAAACACTAGTGTATAAATTTTTTTTACAATTTACAAAATTTTAAAATACAAGTTTTTCTACATATTCTCACTTTTTGATTCTACGGGCTCTCAAATTTTAAAACATATTTACCTTCATATGTCTTCCCCTTGATTTGATTTTGTCTCTGAGCTCCAATGTTCTCCCAGTGTAACGTGTTCTCATGTTCTTCATTTAGATACTCACTGGACTGTGTGTAGTTATTGTCATTTTTTAAACTTCAAATTAGTGGACATTGGTGGATGTATCTGCCACAGATGTTGAAATAGCTGCCTTTATTAAATAGAATAAAACTTTTCATTTATAATTAGTTATTTGTTTTGTGTTTAGAAATCAGATTAACTGGGCCTCAGTCAACTCGCTGCTCTGGAAGAGTTGAAATCTATCACAACAACAGATGGGGAACAGTCTGTGATGATGGCTGGAACCTAAATGATGCCGAGGTGGTCTGCAGAGAGTTAGGCTGTGGATCAGCATTGGAGGCCACTCAATCAGCTCATTTTGGTGAAGGAACAGGACAAATCTGGCTGGATGATGTGACCTGTTCAGGAAGTGAAAGTTCTCTAACTCAGTGTCAGCACAGAGGATTTGGGACTCATGACTGTACACACCAAAAGGACGCTGGTGTCATCTGTTCAGGTAAGATATATTTAGGACTGTCCAAAAAATGTCAAATGCCAGTAAATGAACTTCCTGTCTTATCATTTTTACCACCTAGAAGTGTTTTTTGTCATTATGCTTTATCCTGAACTTCACGGTAAGCAGAGGACCTGAGTTCATACAGTAACCGTATGAACTGTGCAGTACTGAGCAGAGGTGTGGACTCGAGTCACATGACTTGGACTCGAGTCAGACTCGAGTCATTAATTTTATGACTTTAGACTTGACTTGAAAAAATGTTCTAAGACTTGTGACTTGACTTGGACTTTTACACCAATGACCTGGGACTTGAATTGGACTTGAACCGGTTTACTTGAAAAGACTTGATATTTTACCCCAAATATAAAATTTAACATGCATATTATATAGAGATTGAAAATGTGACGTCATTCACGGGTAGAACCGCAAAGGATTCTGGGAACTCGTGGCAAGCGGTACTAGCGCACGCAGGCTTTCAATTAAAATCAGTTATACAGCGATAAAAAGAAACACAAAAATGTCAAGAAGCCGTTGTATTATTAACTGCAATAGCCGGTCGCATGACAGCCACGGGAAGCCGACGGGTAAAGAGATCGGTTGTTATCAGATTACGTCGTTGAAGAGAAATTGTTCGAGCCATGTTTCCGAAGTAACAAAGATGCGACGGGTGGCCTGGATTGCAGCCATTCAAAGATAAAATATAACGTCCCAGAACACTCCAGCTCACAGGTTAGTCTGCTCCAAGCATTTACACGAAGGTCAGTCTGCTATTGTAGTTAATGCGTCATTTTTCTTAACATAATTGGTGATATAGGTTACAAGCAAGTCTGGCGCTGAACAGAAATTGTCGCGCTATGCTCCTTTGTTTATTGTGTTTATTGTGCATAAATAGTGAATTGTCCTGACACAATATTGCGTTTCGCTTCTGTTATTATGGTACACTGACAAAAACATATACTTTTATTCACAGGATAAAACAGGTTTTTTGTATCACTAATTGCCCAGTACGATTACAGCATACAGTATTATTGTCACTGCTACATTTCTGTAACGCGTACCAGAAATTATTTCCACTACTAATTAATTACCGTTGAGCTCAAAGGTCCTATTAATAAACGGTTAACGAATGTGTATTTATGACGACGATTTGTGAGACTGGTAAACTTATGATACGTACGATGGTCTTTCGTTCTACACGGTGCATTTCAAGGTCCTGCACCCATCCGTCGGTAAACTGTACCTGGGCTTGTTGCAGTGACCGGAAGTTACTAAACTTCATGAGTGTGTGCACTCACTCCAAGAACCGTATGATTATAAATATGCATATAAATATGCTACAATGAGATAGCTGACTTCATCTAACTAGCAAATGTTGTCCAGGCTACGTTGGTGATACAGTTTTTTTTAATGTGTATGATATTTTTGTCATGCGATTTTAAAGCCGGTCCTACAACCGCATCCAAGAATAACATGCAGCTTATCTCAGAACTGTCGGTGAAAATTATTCTTGGAGCTAGGTTTAATTGAGCTGCATTTTAAAGAGGTGCAATTTCACAATTTGTGTATATTTTCTAAGTTCACTATTTTGTCATGTGTTGAGAAAAACACAGATTTTAAAATTACATGGTCTAATATTTACATTTAGCATAACTGCAACATTATTTTTTCGTTTTTTTTTTTTTTTTAAACTCGAAAGGACTTGAAATTCAAAGTTTCAGACTTGTGACTTGACTCGGACTTTTACACCAGTGACTTGAGACTCGACTCTGACTTGCCTGACATTACTTGAGACTTGACTTGAGACTTGAGGATAAAGACTTGAGACTTACTTGAGACTTGCAAAACAATGACTTGGTCCCACCTCTGGTACTGAGTAATAACATGTTCTACTATCAATGCACCTGTAATCCAAACAGGAATCTGTCCATTATTCATCAATTTAAAACTGTCGGTGGCTTTGGCCAAACACCACCGTGGGGATTATATGTGGCTTTTGTCATTTGTGTCTTTAACTGTGGGTAAAAAAATTAATGTCATCAAAACTTCATGAACATATTGAAATAGTTACCATAATCAACAACTGAAAACATTCAAAACATACTTTATTCTCTGTTTAAAATATAGATTCTTTGTGTTTTCTGCATTTAGGTGTGCCCATCAGATTAGCTGGTTCTGGGTCCACTCAGTGCTCTGGACGAGTTGAAATCTACCTTCAAAAAAAATGGGGAACAGTCTGTCATAATGACTGGGACATAAATGATGCTGAGGTGGTCTGCAGGCAGTTAGACTGTGGATCGGCACTGAAAGCCACTCAGTCAGCTCACTTTGGTGAAGGAACAGGAGACATCTGGCTGAATGAAGTGTCCTGTTCAGGAAGTGAAAGTTCTCTAGCTGATTGTCAGCACAGAGGATTTGGGACACACTCCTGTGGACATCATCGGGATGCTGGTGTCATCTGTTCAGGTGAGACTCTTTTTGATTCATGCACCTGTAATACAGAGAAATATGTAAGCTGTGCTATTTTTTGCATCATCAACTGTGTGTTTGATTGTGCTTCAAATGAGTGAAATATCTACACAAAGGCATCATGTTTTTTTACTTCCTGTTTTACATTGAAGGTTACGTTTAGGTTTTACTTCCTTTTTTTCCCCTCGGTCTGATTGTCTGTTTGAGCTCATATGTTCTTGAAGTGTAACTTGTCTTCCATGTTGTGTTTTTGGATTGCTATTTTTGTTTTCTCCTTTAGATTTTGCCATTTTGTTATCCATATTTCTAGTTTCTCAGATGATATTAGTTCCCTTTTGTGTCCATTCTGTCCTAATCTTATCTCTGTTTTGTCATTATTCCTTCTGGTGTGAAGTAGGTTTTGTCTCCATGTTTGTTTATCTCCTCCTCGATTAGCTTCTCTGCATGCCACCAATCTGCTTCCTGGCTATTGTCTGGTTATTATCTTTTTTACCCGCTTGTTTAACTTCAAAAAAATATATTTGACACAGATGTTGCTATCATTAAAACATTATATTTGTAACTAAATATATATTTTCTGTGTTTTCTGATAAGGAATCAGATTAGCTGGACATCAGTCTACTCAGTGCTCTGGAAGAGTTGAAATCTATCACAATAAAATATGGGGAACAGTCTGTGACCATGGATGGAGCACAGAAGATGCTGAGGTGGTCTGCAGACATTTAGGCTGTGGACCAGCACTGAATGCCACTCAGTCAGCTCACTTTGGTGAAGGAACAGGACAAATCTGGCTTGATGAAGTGTCCTGTTCAGGAAGTGAAAGTTCTCTAACTGAGTGTCAGCACAGAGGATTTGGGACACATTCCTGTGGACATGGTGAGGATGCTGGTGTCATCTGTTCAGGTGAGACTCTTTTTAAATCACGCACTGTATTCAATTCAAAATAATCCAACCCAGCTCTAAACCAGAGAGAAATATATCTGTTTGAATGAGATTTACATGTTTGAGACTTCTAAACAAAATCATCCAAAAATGTTAAAATAGCTGCTGCTGTCTGTGATCCAGTAATTTGGCATTAGGATCTGTGTAATTTGTTGTAAGTTGTGTGTCAGAGACGTTTTAATTGACATTAATTGAAGTTTGCATGAAGGCTACTGCAGATGTTAGCAAATCTAGCCCCAAATGTTGTTTTTTTCACAGACTGTTCCTTGTTTGAATGACCTGTATGGAAGAAAAAAACAGGGTTAGAACACATTATGGTGAAGTAAGAAGAACATTTTGGAGTCCAACCTTTGCATTCTTCAGTACCAGCCTGCATCCCATCCCCTGTGTGTGTGTGTGTGTGTGTGTGTGTGTGTGTGTGTGTGTGTGTGTGTGTGTGTGTGTGTGTGTGTGTGTGTGTAGTCCTGTTGTCTTTTGGATTTTTGCAACAGTTATAAAGGCTCACTTGTCGGAAGATTTTGAAACCATTTCCTTCATTAAATAGGAGAACGCATTACAATCATAATCAAATATATGTTTTCTGTGTTTTGTGTTTAGGAATCAGATTATCTGGGCATCAGTCAGGTCGTTGCTCTGGAAGAGTTGAAATCTACAATAAAAAAAGATGGGGAACAGTCTGTGATGACGGCTGGGACTTGAATGATGCTGAGGTGGTCTGCAGACAGTTAGACTGTGGCACAGCACTAGCACCTCCTAAAGAGGCTCATTTTGGTGAAGGAAGTGGACCAATCTGGCTTGATGGTGTGGCCTGTTCAGGAAGTGAAAGGTCTATAATCCAGTGTCAGCACAGAGGGTCTGAGAAAAATGGCTGCACACACCATAAAGATGCTGGTGTCATCTGTTCAGGTACATCTCTCATCATCAACAGATTTATCATTAACTCACAGTAGTTTTGCTTCTCTGCCTATTTTGTCCTAAAATTCAGGGTGATCACTGCAAATCATCTCATAAAGTAACCATCCTGCACATCCTGCATTTTTCAGTAATAAAATGTTCAATAATACTAATACAAATAATACTAATACTTGAAATGAGTAAAGAATATGAACAGCCTATTTATGCGAGATAATTCATAATTTTATTGGGGAGGGGGGGGGTCATAACCTCCCGGAAATTACACCCCTGAAAATGTTCTGCTATGAATGTAGCTGTAATCTACAGAGAAATATGTTTTCCATCATCTTTTTAAACTGCCAGTAATTAAAAGACATAAATGTGGGTCTGTGTGTAGTTATTGCCATGTATTTGTGCACTGTGAGTCTGAGTGAACGTGAGCTGAATGAAACTTATTTAATGTACAGAAATGAGTCTCACAATAATGTTCAATTAAAATATTAAATGCATGTACTCTGAGTTCAGGTGCACGCATCAGATTAACTGGGTCCACTCGTTGCTCTGGAAGAGTTGAAATCTTTCACAACAACACTTGGGGAACAGTCTGTGATGATGGCTGGGACATAAATGATGCTGAGGTGGTCTGCAGAGAGTTAAACTGTGGAACAGCACTGAAAGCCACTAAGTCCACTCACTTTGGTGAAGGAAGAGGATCGATCTGGCTTGATGATGTGTCCTGTTCAGGAAGTGAGAGATCTCTCACTGAGTGTCAGCACAGAGGATTTGGGAAACATGACTGTACACACAGCAAGGATGCTGGTGTTGTCTGTTCAGGTAAGAAACTTTACTAATCAAAGGTAAATTAATAATAAAGGTCAATACAATTTTTTACTATTTATTTCATTACTTCTTGGTTTTGTCTTTAATATTATGTCATTAATGTTATTTACGACTCCAGCATTTATGAAAAATTATTAGCTTGACTTGTTTGTTATCATTCAATATTAATTATTCACAGCCTGACAAATAAAGTGATGAGTGAGAACTGTCAAAAGAAACCGATTTAATATGATTGAAGCGTCCTATAACACTGAAATGTGAACTTAACATAAAGTATATAAATAGGACTGTAGGACTGTTCTTTTGTTTGATTTTTATGATCATTGAGCAGCTCAGTGATGTAAAGTTTGCAAATGATTGCACTCATGAACCAATTACACACTGAATAACATTCAGTCCATCAAAATGTTTTGTCTTATTGTTTATTATGCTCACTGTGCCCAGGTGTGCCAGTCAGATTATCTGGAAGCACTTTGTGCTCTGGAAGAGTTGAAATCTTTTACAACAACACTTGGGGAACAGTCTGTGATGATAACTGGGACATAAATGATGCTGAGGTGGTTTGTAGAGAGCTCGGCTGTGGAACGGCACAGAGTGCTGCTGTATCAGCCCGCTTTGCTGAGGGAAGTGGATCCATCTGGCTTGATGATGTGGACTGTTCAGGAAGTGAGAGATCTCTGACTCAGTGTCAGCACAGAGGATTTGGGACACATGACTGTACTCACCAAAAGGATGCTGGTGTTGTCTGCTCAGGTGAGAAATTATTTTTTAAAATATTTATCATTAAATATCAATAATATTTAAATACTGTTATGTGGTGGGAGATTTCTTTCTTTTTGTATTGATCACATAGTTTAACCATATCACTTTAGTAATGTAGAAGCACATTTTCACCAGTTGTATGCATGTGCACCGTAAATGGGCCTTATGCTCTAACACACATGTGTAACATGTAAGAGTTACATAGAGTCTTTGTCAGTGTGGGTATATAAGATGTGAGGATGGCAGCCATTGTCAGAGACCGCTTAGGTGTTTGACCAGAGTCTCTTCATATTGCAATATGTTATTAAGCTCACTTGAAATCATGCTCACCGAGATGTTTGCGGGTTTATTTGAAATTTCCATGACAATTATTAATATATAAAGTAAATTTTTGCCATTTTTAATTGAATCGTCTCTCCATGACTGCTGTTTTCCTCAGTGATCCTTCCAAAGCCCAGAATCTTCATGATTCCTGCTGGTAAAGTTGAGCGGAGAAGCGATGTCAGCATCACTTGTTCAATATCACCTCAAAGCCAGCAGCTTCTACAAGGAGAATTTACTCTGAAGCAGATTTCAGGCTCATTCAGTCAGAAAAAACCATCAACCACCAACTCTGCTACATTCAAGATCCTCAAAGTAGATTTTGACAAGGATGGATTGTACCAGTGTGAATATTCACACGACTCCAGCATCTCCACAAGTGACTCTGTCACCGTCTCTGTTACTGGTAATAAAATGTACTATTGCTTATATTACAGTGACAGGAAAATACTGTGTTTACTTGTTACGCCCACTACAGGTTATTAGCATGAAAATATAACATCCATTAAGATAAGAAGTCTTAATTTCAGCAGTTCATCGATCAACGACAACACTTAATAGTCACTTCCCAATTATGTCTAAGATTGCAGAAACCCAACTTAATTTCATGCCAGTGTTCACTGCAATCAATAAATTAAAATACATGCCATGTGAATAAAGATTTTCATATTCATCCTGCCCTAAAAACTCCCAGAAAAGCCTTCAGTTAATCCAAAATACAGCTGCGAGAGACTGAGAGAAAGAGAACGCATATTTCTCCCATGTTGGCATTTCTTCATTGACTCCCTGTTAAATCTAAAATCTAAATCCTTGGTTTGGCCAAAGGTTTCTTCCTGTTAAAAGGGAGCCTTTCTTTCCCAATGTTGCCAAGTGCTAATTCATAGGGTGCAGTTTCTCTTTAATGCTGTACAGTCTTTATCGTATAATATAAAGCGCCTTGAGGTGTTTTGAATTCTCAATATCTATAAAAACTGAATTAATCTGAATTGTCTGGGCACCAAAGAATTGCTGGACTTTTGGGAGAGAAATGTTGTCCTATTCTTGAGGGATAAACGATTCTAGCACCTCAACAATCCTGAGCTGTCTTGTTTGTTTAATGATGGATTAAATGTTTTCAGTCAGTTAAAAAGATCTGGATCATATTCACACATGACACACGCATTAAAAGAGTGACAGAGTTTTTTCCGCCACCAGGTGGTGCCTCTTTTTCAATAGAGCTTCTTTATTTGTTGTTTATTTTGTTTTCAGTGTTGCTGCAGCAGCCCAGGATCTCTGTGACATCTCCAGATGGAAGACTTGCTATGGTTATAGAAATCATGAAGGGCTACAGCTTCATCTTCACCTGCTCAAACAATGATCGCTATTCAGGAGGAGTTTTCAATCTCATCTACTCTGGCTCCAACATGAAACACAATAAGACATCTGTCAACAGCTCAGCCTCCTTTAGTTTCCCTGTAGCTGACTTTGGACACGAGGGCCGCTACAGCTGTGTGTATGAGATAACTCTGACAGAAGGAACATTCACTTCTCCTGAGGCGGAGTGGATTTATGTCTCCGTTATATGTAAGTTAAGCAAACACCAGAACTCAATATTTCTGTTTGCTGTGAGTGTCATGGGTCAGTTTACGTAATGTTTTGAGTTTTTTAAACTTTCAAGTCTTGTTTAGCATTTGCACTTGTTCTTAGTCTATTTAGTCTTGTTTTCAGTTCCTCGTTGCTTTAATTCCTCGCTCAGTGTTCTCTGCTCATTCATTCATGTGTCTGTTTTCCACATTTAATTATCGAGATTTCGAGAGCGAGTGTTCCTTGTGCTTTGCTTTTAGTTTTGCTTCCATTGTTTAGTTTTCTGTGATTTAATTCAGCTGTGTCTTGTTCTCCCCGGCTGTCTCTGCTTCCCTGATTGCCCGTGTGTGTCTGTACTGTATAAAGTCGTAGTCTTCTTTTTCCATAGGACAGAGCAGGTCTTTATCTTGCCCTAGTGTGTTTTCCATGTTAAGGGTTTCAGTTTCTCTTTTTGGCCTTTGTTTTGCTAATGCTTGTTATTAGCCAAAAGAAATGGCACACTTTAGTTCAGTCTTCTCAGTCTTTATGCATCTGCTAATGGTTCTTCCATCTACACACAGTCAGTAGCATCTACTGATCATGGCAGTGATAGTTTGACTGCATCATGTTGGAAGGTTTTCGATGACACAGAAAAAGGATTTAAAAAATACTTGGAATATTTAAACATTTTTTGTAAGTATGTGGTTTTAATCAAGTTTAATGATGCCATATGTTATGAAAAAAGTTGAACAAAGAAATAACCCACACCTGTTAAGTGCCTGAAAATTGTGGCTATAAAATGTTAATTTCTTCACAGCACACTAAATACTTTTGTTGAATCCTTCAAAATCACTTTGAGTCTCACATTTACATCACGTAAGTGTGGCTACACACTTAAAATAACACAAATCTAAAGCTTTCTAAACCTAACTGTAGGTAGTTCATTAGTGGCTGTTGTACAGTCTGCAATGTTGTATTGTGGTCACCATATTTGTCAGATCGAGCCACGCCTCCTAAACCATAACTGGGTAATATTGTGTTGAGGACACACCTCCATCTCGTGGAGAGGGTTTTTTCATTCACTGGGAGCCCATTGTTTTATAATCTATTGATGTTAACATGATTTATGAGGAGATTTTTCACAAGATTTGTTTCAATGTCTTCAAAACAAAATAAATTATATGACAGTTTGTTCTGTGGTAAGTGATGATGACTGATCTCTTTCCACAGATTCAAGAACTCCAATCCTGAGATATGTTCTCCTGCCTCTGGTTCTGCTTTTGGAGAACATTGCCCTTCATTTCTACTATAAGGTACATCAGAGTAAATAAAAGCATGTATGAAACTGAGTAGTAGCTGAGAAGTGTAGGAACAGTAACATGGATTGTGTATCGTCTCTCCAGGTCATCAAAAAGCAGAAATCAGACAAAAAGGAGAACGATGAGACGGATGTTTCCAGAGCTGAAGAAGTGGAGGCTGAGGAGGAAGCGGTCCAAGAAATAGAATAGAATTGAAACACATAGAAACACACACAAGTTTAAAATCCACTATCTGATTTTATCTATATCTATCTCTTTCTATATATGTATATAGATATATATTAGTCCATATATACTCCAGTCCTCTCTCTTTTTTTCATCTTTCTCTGATTCTAAAAGTGAAGTTTTTACAGATTAAGTATTTTTTTCCCTCAATAACCTCTATCTTTAGCTAGACAGAATATGTGTCAGTTTGTGATGTCTTTGTACTCTCGGGTGTTTGAAATTATTTGCCATTAAAAAAAAACAAGTTCCCTTATTTATAGCCTCCTATCCTGTGGCACTCACAGCAGGAATGTATGACAGTGATGAGAAGGAGAAGTATGCAGCCGGGACCAGAGGGGGTTAAATGAATGACATCATCCAACAGCTTTTTAGCTTGTACATCTCAGTGTGGTTTGCAATTTGCAGTGAAGACATGACAGGAGTCAGAAAGATGAGCAGATCAACAGTGTCTGAAAGTCATGTCATTAAGAAATAGCGAATATAAGGAAAACAGGGGTGACTCAAGACTCACATCCATGCCGCTTATAACTTAAAATATGACGTTTATGACGTTTGACTTTGATTTGATGATTTCTTGAACTAAGCTAAACTGTCAGCCTTTTATTGCAACAGAAAAGTGGAGTACACAAGTTTACAAAGACCAAAAATATCTCTAACATTAATGTCAGTTCCTTCACATGCTTGATGTCTAAATGTATGAAAATTTCAAACCACCTCTCACCATCAGTAACATGTCCCAAACAAAAACACTCACTGACCCGCATTTACTTTGTTGGGATCTGGTCACATTAGGCTGGTTTGTGTCAGTAGGACCGACTAGACCCCCGCAGATTTAATCAGGCCTGCATTTGACTCCGTCCTTGTGGCTAACAAGTTTTTGTGGGACATATGTAGTGTTTTCATTCACCCATCTGTGAAGATACAAAGTCAAGGAAAATATACTGATTTCTGAGAGCATGTCAGACACCACTGATCCAACATGTGGCTGTAATGTGCTGAGTAATTCTGACACAGCATAGGATCAGTGAAATTTTTCACATCATGTTACCACCCAACAACATCTTTTGTTGAACTTGCTGTACTCTACTGACCACTATAAGTCTGTGAAGGTTCTTTAAGTTGCTTGAAGACGTTTCACCTCTCATCCGAGAAGCTTCTTCTGTTCTAGGGTCAAATGGTGGAGAGTCCCAGATTTATATAGTTGGTAAAGCTACGCCCCCTGCTGTCCAAGATCAACACAGCTAGTAGGACTGCTGTCACAGGAAATCTTAATTAGTGACTTTATTTCCTGTTAGTACATTAAATATTTCTGCTTTTATTTCTGTGTTAAATAAAGTTTGTTCAGCTGCAGTAATGCTCATGATCAGAAAGTTGCAGTATTTTTAAAAAGTAAAAGGCTAGAGCTTTGCTTCGACTTCACTTTATACTACTGTCAAGTTTTTTGCATCACTGTTTTTCTGTCACATTTTATAATTTGTTGAAATAAATATGTGATTGTATTAAATGTGATGTCTTTTTTTCCTGCTAGTTATCAACCTTTTGTCATCTTGCTAACCACCTGCCCCTGTCTTTCATTCATCTTTTTTATAGTTTTATTATTTATTTTGATTTAAAAAAGGATGATCTCTGCATTTTCTGCTTAGATGTGCAGAGGAGATCAGCTGGTTTAGTCAGTTTGCTGGAAGAGAGCTAAAAACGAACTTTCTTTAAGAGATGCCAGAATATTTTTTGTTTTAAAATATGAATGGTAAATGGCCTGTATTTGTATAGCGCTTTTCTAGTCCCTAAGGACCCCAAAGCGCTTTACACAACCAGTCATCCACCCATTCACACACTGGTTAAACCAATTAAACTAGTGGGTTTTAGATAACCTTTACTACCGCACTGTTCACTGCACAGCACAACAAGAAGTTTTAGAATCCAGTGCATGACTGAGAAAGGCCATCACATCAAAGCGTGTTTGAATTTCGGCGGACAATAACCTCCTGCAATCCTGTAATAACATCAGCTTTAATCCCGAGGACAGGTGTGTGCCCGTATCTTTGTGTGGGGACCTTAAGGTGCATTTCAGTGTCGACAACATGTATGAATCTTTGCACTGTGCTGCTGTTTCTTATCATTTACTAAGAGTCGTAAGAAAGAGGTATTGTCTCCAAATCTGTGCACTGACATCACAGTTAAAAGAAAAAAAACAAAGTAGGTACAAACAGGAAAAAACTACAAATGCCAAACGCATGAAACTCACTGCATGATTCTGCAGGAAAATGATCACAAACACACAACTGAAGCAGGCAAAGTAAAGAGGTGAAATATCAGAGAGAGTCATCTGATGTCTAAGGATGGTTAAGGATGTATTTTCACTTGCGGCACCCAATTAAAAAGGATCAAGCTGAATTTTATGTCACTTTATATTTTTTATGTGTTTACTTCCTATATTTTCCATCTGTAAATCATACATTCACTGTAGCTTCACTTCTTATATTTCACCTGACATTAAAAAAAGATTACCAGGGTGTTCAGTGACATGGAGCATTGTGAAAATAAGTTTACATTTATTGCTTCAACTTGTCGCAATGTACTCTATGTCTACTGTTGTCGTCACTATGAGATCACATTGTGCCTCACAGCATTTCTTTTGAATACATTTTGGTAAGAATACAGTTAAGATGGATGGATAAAAATGTTCTTCAGAGGCCTTGAGATCAAATCAAAACATGAAGACATTTCATATTTAAAAAATGTTGCCCATTCATAAAAATATCAGTAACTTTATAAACGTACTATACATGTTACTACTATAGACGATACTGTTTAAACCAAAAGAAAACAAAAACAAACGTATCACAGATCACATCTGTGAATCAGATATACTTTATTTAAAATATATTTCAGAAAGGTATCAGGCAAAGAGATGAGAGTATAAACTCATCCATAGCCAGGTTCCAGATGTTTCCTTCCACCTTGTGACTGCATGTGGTGCAGTTTCCTGTGTAGCTGAGCCTTAGCCAGATCTACAGACAGCCTCCTGGCCATGTGGTCAGTGGTCCTCTTCATGCTGCGAGCCATCTCAATCGCCTGGTCCAGAGTCCTGTTCACGTCTTCTTCCTAGAAAACCAAAGAAACTTGTCCCTTAAGCCAAGTAAGACTTGTGTATGTCACAGTAAAGACCTGATCTTTATTATGATATACAGCAGATGTTCCTGTATATAAAGAGAACTGGTTTATCTGATTTGCGTTAAAGTTTGAGACATTTGACCTTGCTCCTGCTACGTCTGCTTGTCCTGCTGCCAGTCTTGAAGGGCACGGATGATGGAGACGGTGTCCGCTGAAAGTACACATTGCTGGGCAGGAGTGCTGTGTCTGACTGAGTGGAAGGTTTTCTGTGATGGGACATGGACTGCAGCGGTGGCTCCCTGAATTTATAGCTGGATTTGACAACACGTAGCAAAAAAGAATGATTTATCCCAAGAAAAAACTATGAAGCGTACAGCTGATAAATATCTCTATCAATGCAGTTAATGCTTGTATTTTACCTGGCCGGCAGACTGCAGGAGGAGCCGTAGCTGACCTGCAACAGCGGCTTCTGGAGAAACGAGCTGGAGAGAAGAGACCATCTGTCCTTGGAGTGTAAACTATTTGTGACAACTGTAGATCACAGAAACATGACCAACAGTGTGCTCAGTAAGAATTAGTACGTATTGACAGCAGTGATTTTCCTTTTCACCTTACAGTATTACAGCCCTTACACTATTCATCCAGATAACACTAATACATTTACTGAGGTCAGTTTCATAACTCATTAAATCAAAACCTTGATGGACAAAACCTGACATGAAACAGTTTCTCACTCTGTGGTCTGAAGTCAGACATCATGTCGTTCTTTCCTTTTAAACTGCAGCTTCTCAACCCAGAAGTTTCCAGTGAGCGGCCTCCCTCTGTCCACGCAGCAGGAGAAACTGAATGTTCAGTTCAAAGACAATCAGACAGAAAATCATCCAAATAAAGTGAAACAAAATTCTGCTGTGACTCTGGCTCTGACCTCCTTTGGGCTGGACCGCCTGGTGTTTAAACTGAAACTCAGGTCCCGAGGATACGCCTCTGCCACCTTTTCTGCTCCCTGCTGGTGAACTGTGTAACTGCAACATTATCTCAGAGCTTGTTTCACTGCTGTCTGTGCCTGAAGAGCAAACGAACAAATTACATTAAAAGGATGAAGTAACATCTGCATGCACTCATATCAAAGCAGGGAAGGGAACTTAGAGCCAGACAACTGGAGTTTACACAGTTTTATGGCTGGTGGGGGTCTACCTTTGCTCTGGCTGGGGTCCATGTCTGATGAGATCCAGTCCTCCAGCCTTGCCTGACTGAAACTGAAGTTACTCACATCTCTGCTGCTGATATTCCCCACTCTACATGTTATGATACAAATAATCAATATGAGAAGACATTTGGACTCTAAATGGTTATTTCTGTTTAAATGTTTATCATGAAACTGAAATTCTTACTTGTTAGTTTACTAGATATAATACATGTCACTATCAACATGATAACACCTTACAAAATGTCCATCTTTCATTCATTGACCATGATGATCAGAGTCCCACCTGTTACAGGCTGGACTTTGGTAAGTCCTGGTTCTGGACCGGCGCTCCTGGCGCTCTTGTCTGTATTTTGAGGTGAGATAGTCCATCTTCTGAGCTAAGTGAGGTAATTGCACTAAGCCCACCTCCAGGTCCTTCTTTAGCCTAGACACCTCCGATTGCAAGGCCAGGATAGCCTCACTGGTCACACACGAGCGACACAGAAATGTAAATGTTCATAAAATGGGAAAAAAGGTCATGATAAAGTTCCAGTAGATACGGGCAAATATTTAGCTTAAATGCTGACTGCTAGAACAAAGCCACATACTTGTGAAACCCCTTCAAAACAAAACAAAAAAAGAACAGTTGTTGATCGAGGTAATGAAGGCAACAACACAGAGAGATTGAAACCAAAAGGGTGAATCTCAGATGAGCTGTTTTTCAAGGGAGAGCTCTAAGAATTCAAAGGTTTCAAGAGTGGCCTCAACAGTAATTATTTGCATTAGATTTATTCCTATAAGCCTTATAACCAGTTGTCTGCTGCCACTTTAAAAGTGCAAGACCAAATTTGCGTCCTACACTGCCCTCTGGCTTTAACTTTTATTTCTTCTTAAAGAGGTTGAGCACCAACACTTTCAAAGGGTGAAAGTCCCACTCCCATAAAGTGCCACTTTATTTTGCTGCTGTTTTCATGTTAATTATACACACTCTTCATAATTTTACCCACAGTGGTTTAACATTTGAATTCACAGCAGTGCAGTGATTATTCACTAACACTGGTGTTTGTTTTCGGCATACTGACCTATTACAAGAGCAGGAGCGCAGAGGGCTGCCTCTGCCATCAGTATCCATGGAGGTGCCAAGTAGAGGTTGAGATACGAGCTGATGGTGCTGAGCAGACAGGCTTTGGTCAGATCCTGTTTGGTCAGTGGTGGACACGAGGAACTTTAGCACTGACCAGAAAACATGACATAAAAAGTGAACATGCAGTGATGGAGATTACTCACCTTGCAGCATTGCTGAAGGTTTCTTAGTGGTACTGTCCACCCACAGATCCACTCCAGCTGTTGCTCCACAGTGTTGTGTTAGGACAGATGGGTGGGGGCTGGCCCACTGGTAGCCAGTGATGGCAGGGTGGATGGCTGTTTGCAGGTGGGAGCACGAGTCTTCACTGTCTGAGCTACTTAAACCTTCTTTCTGGGACAACACACTGCAGAAGCAAAAGCTCAGCTTAAGGTATTCTCATGTTAGGCTCATGTGATATGTTTATGATGGTGAACCAGTCATTAAAATACTCTCACTCACACCTTTCTGGAAGCAGATTTGATTGAAATGATCCCGAGCCCGAATGATTCAAGTAAGAGCTCCCAAATCCGCTGTCTGTCTCTGAACTCACCATCTTCTGTGCATCAATAACAAGGTTTTAACCAAAAGATATGCATGAACATTTGCATTGCATTTTAATTGTGTGGAAGAGACAGCAGCGGTCAAACAGGCTAGCTTGTATCTGCAACTGACCTGCGAGGCACATGAGGTGTTGAGATCCGGCCCTGAGAGGCTGTGGCTCTCTGAGCCTCTTGGTGCATCAGAGGAACAGGAGACCTCCACTGCCAGACTAACACAGTCACCCAGATCACATTCATCCTTTTGTCTGGAGACTCTATCCTTGATGCTGTGGCTGCAGAAAGAGCAAGTGTTTACTGTATAAAGTCTAAGTGTAATAAACAGCAGTGGTTTTGTTTCAAAACTTTTTTTAACAGTAGGATATGAAAAGCATTATGAGAAGAAGACAATGCCTATGTTTTCTGTATTGAGCATGATAATATATTATGCAAAAACAGATCTCTTGCATTATGAAGACTTAAATATAAAACTAAAAAACAGCAATAAGAAGCCATAACAGAGAGTCAGTCACCTCACAGTCACAACACTGACCTGCTGACTGTCCACTGCTCGTGTGAGGTGGTCTTGTTTCCACACAGGTAAGCTAAGATGTCACTGTGATCTGCCACCTCTGACAAACCAGAGCTCCTCTCCTCATCCTCATCTTTACAGACATCAAGTCCAACCAAGGAGCCCGTTGAGTCCCTAAAACAGGCCAGAGAAGAATACCTGCACACAGATCCAAGCACTCCCTTCCCTCCGTACTGTGCAACCCAACACCAGCTGTGTACACGAAACACTACCTGCCCACAGGAAGGCTGAGAACGTGCACAAACACACACGTATGCACCGCTCACAGCATAAACAGCTAGCCAGGACAAGGGGGTTTATTACAGTATACTTATATCCATCCAAGTCATCTTTAATTTTTCAGCACATTTGCCACCGAGCTGTATATTAGCTGCATATCAGAAACTATAAAAATGTTATATTTACAAAAGAAAGATTTAAAATTTAAGTTTTAAGTTTAAAACCTAAACATTAGACTGCAAAGAAGAAATTTATTGGTACCGTGACTGGCAGCTGCCATGTCCAGAGTTTTTCACTAGAGGGTCAGCAGTTACGAGCTCACTACTTTGGTCTGATCCACCATTTATCTGAAGGTCACTGCCCTCCTCTGCTTCTTCTTCCTCTTCTTCTTCCTCTGTGTCCATCTTATAACTTTGCCCCTGAAACATAAAAGTTAATGCAAACATATGCACATACTTAGCATCTGTACCAGGAAAGGATTTGTCACAAATGAAGATGCAGGGCATGGATGCAAATAAGGATCCCTATCATACCAACAGGGCTGACCAGATATATTTCAGCCTTAAAGGCAGCATGAGCACAGGAGATTATTATAATTTCTTCTCAATCTATATTTCTGACTCTAAAAGACAGAAAGCAGCCACCATGAAAAAGCAGATATAAAACTGCACTCCAAGAAAAAAAATGTAGATAAGGTGACCAGTGTGAAGGCAACTGTTCAAAACATGAAAACCAAACATTTAGCTACTTATAAGAGGCTTTTAGCTGAGCTTAATTTGGAGAAGAAGAGGAAGAGAGGAAAAACCCTCTTAAAAAATCATGGAGTTTAACCACCAGCTCCGGAGGCCAAAGCAGATGAGGCTGGTTTTTTTTGTAGATGAATGTATACACAAACTAGCAGTCAGCAGTCATCTGCAAAGGTGGACGGTCTCATCCAAGAAACCCTGCAGCTGAAACAAATGCTCTGAAAAGAAAATGAATTGTAGGCCCAAGAAGAGCCTGAGAAACTTGAGGCAATCACGGTGACAGAGGCTTTCTGTGAAGAAGCCTCAAATGATGCTTCACAGAAGCTCAATCCTGTGGAGAAATTCAATAAGGAAACGGCCAACAGCAATTTTCAGCTGAAGAGTGCAGTTTACAAGCTTTAATGTGGAGCCTCAGGTAATGAGCACAAAGAAAACACTGGAGCTCCTCCAGCATCCAACAGAGTGCATAACAGAAGTTCCGCTGACAGATCTGAAAGTAGCAGCTACGCTGAAAACGATCCAGACTAAATCTAAGTCAGAAAAGGCTTTTCAGAACTTTCTGATCACACCTCATGTTGCAAAGACCTTTTTATTCAAAACAAGCATTTAAAATATTCACAATGTCATTTTTTGCAGATAAATAATTAAACATAACAACACAATTTTTGGAAACCTACAATTGCATTGCTACTACCGTATTTCCCGGACTACAAAGCGCACCTAAATATTAGCCGCACAAGCTAAAATCAGGGGAAAATCCTGTTTTGTACATACATTAGCCGCACCTGACCAAAAGCCGCAGGTGTTTCAATGTTGACTTATCATATGTAAGAGAATATGCACAAAGGGAATTGTCAGGAAAGAGATGGGTGTTTGGAGACATCACTTTTATTAATATTTTGAAAAACAAGTTATGGGTACATATTTGCACATGTAGTACATAACAGTAACCTACAGCACACCAGAAAAATAGATTCAGCCTACCTTTTAGGCTCAGGTGCAGTGACACAGCTTTAACAAGAAGAAAAGTCAGTCATTCACCACCATCTTTCTCTTCTTCCTGCGCACTAAAACCACCAAAGTCCTCTTCTCCAGTGTCGGATACAAACAGGCTCAGGATGGCTTCGTCATCCACTCTTCTTCTCTCCTTCGTTGTCACTTTCAAAACCAAAGAAATCCTCATTGTCAGTGTCAGAGTCGAACACCCTCAGAAGGGCCGTGGCGGTGTCCTCCTCTCCATCATGCAGCAGTCCAGCCCTTCAAAATCCGTTGGTGATCGTGGATGTTTTCACACTTTTCCACGCTGTCAGAATCCACCGGTGGAGTTGGGCATAACTTGCTTTTTGGGCATAACTTGCAAGTTTATCGCCGCTCATCATCCACCCCTCCCGCTGAATGCGTAGCGCTACTTTGAAGTTTGTTTTTCGCGCTACTTCGTACGGCACTACGTTGCCTGGCGGACGGACATGTGACTAACATACCACTCTTGAACCCCGATCCTTCCGCCAGGCAACGTAGTGCCGTACAACAGCGGAACACACAAAACAAATCGTCTTACGATATGACAAAAATCACGGACAATCCATAGAAAAGCCGCACCTGACTAAAAGCCGCAGGGTTCAAAGCTTGTGCAAAAAGTAGCGGCTTATAGCCCGACATTTACGGTAGTATGAATTTGAACTGTTGATATGCAGCATTGCATTTTTACTATTCACAGCGTATTCTGACTATAAAAGGCCCCAAATCAGAGAATATGAATAGTGTGGCAAAAACATTAAACGTGAATTTTCTGTGTGTCTTTTACCTCATGCAGGGAAGGTGGAGGTGAAGGTGTGAACATGCAGACAGGAGTGGGTACAGTCGTGGACGTGGGAGTGGATGTTGAGTGAGGAGGAGAAATCTGATCACACACGTTTTTGTCTATGATCTCCTTAATGTCCTCAAGATGCATGCCTATCCTAAAGATGTCTCCTTCCACTAGTCTGCACGCGCACACACACACACACACACACACACACACACACACACACACACACACACACACATAAATGGGTGCACAAACATGATACTGACACTTACAGCTGCCACCCCGGGGTCTCTCTGACCTGTTAGCATCAAAAGTGCCAGTGTTCCTGGATAAGCCCATGTAGTTTTGCATCTCCAGAGCTCTGTGCGCCTCCTTCTTACTGATGTAGTTTCTTTCCAACTGGTCTTGAGCCTCCATCATGCTCCTCAACATCTGCAAAAGGATCAGTCTATACTAATGCCCATGCAGAAAAAAAGCAGGCCCCAAATTGTGCTTGAAATGTAGTTTACCTTACATGTAGGATGTAAAGGATCCTTACCATTTGCTTTTCTTCTGTGCTTACAGCCATGTTGCTCACAGTAAATCTAAATTCATCCACCTGAAGAGCAGAAGGTTTGTAAACGTTTAAAATATGTGTGCGTTTAATTGTACAATAGCTGTAGTCATTTTCAAACACACCTTCTGCATGAACTGGCTGATGATGTCTCTCAGCTCAGCGGTCATCCTTTCCCCATCACTGGGATTATCCTGAAGCTCGCTGGAGGAAGCTGAGGCCGCCTCCTTAATGGTGCTGACGAGAGCTGACTCAGCTTTTTCATTTAAGCTTTCTGAAAACAAGCCAACATGGGAGTCATACACACTCAACATAATTAAGGTAATAAGTTATGAGTAAAATGTTCCTGACACATCCTCTGGGATTTGTACTGCCAATATATCTTTCTTTGTAGCTTTATTTACTTATTTTTATAAATAATGCTGCCAAGCACAAAATGCATCCAGACCAAATCATTAGCTCAGCCAGAGGCGTGGCAGTGTGAGGGACGCTCTGCTGTGATTAGTTGATAGGGTTAGGGTGGGTTGGGTCAGAGCTGATGTAATGTAGCTCAAACCACTAGGCTGGGAATAACATCACAACAGAGGCCCTCAAGGATCATGGCAACACTAACTTTAGAGTCCCTCACAAAAACTTGTGTGTTACCTCTCCCTTATCTAGTATCACCTATGGAGAAAGGCTTTTCTGCATTACTATAAAGTATTATTTAAATTATTAAACTACAGTTAGTCAGTATAGCCCTCGCTGCTGCTGCATGCTGGGGTTTAAATCTGCACCACTGTGTTTACAAAGGGTGCTAGATTTACTGGTTCTGCAGCTTTATTAGAACCGCCGTAGAGACAGACCGTAGCTGTGATTACTGCAGCAGAATGACATGCCACCTTAACTCTAAATTTAACATGACTGTTTTTATTTGCTGTAACATTATACACCAATTTTTATGTGCACCCAGTGATGGTTTCATTGCCCGAGTCCCCGTCAGCGATGCTCCGCAGGCTCAGATGCTACTGTAGCTGTCCAGAGCAGTGCAGGTTAAACCACACTGGCAGCTGGAGGACAACAGCAGTATCTGTAAACAGCTTCAATCACCACAGCCAGGCTGAGCAGCTGCAGCCCTGCTCACAGCCAGCAGCTGGTTACTCTAACAGAATGGCCTTTTAAAATGAATAATGGCACATTTCATTTCATTTCTGTAGTATTAACTCTTAACTATCTGTGTCTTATAGCTGGACAGGAGCCACACACCGACTGTATGGAGGGATCAGTATGCAAAATATTTAGGGGGCACCACAAAACTAAGGCAAAATACTGGATTCAATAAAATAATCAATCTATTTTCCAGCTAAAATGACAACAAACTGGAGAGCAGCTGCCGGCCTGAGCACAACATGCCTTTAACGTAGTGTTTAACTCGACTTTCTGATCATTCGGTGTTTAAATAAAGATACACAGGCCTGGTTTGTCATAAATATTCAGTTATTCTTTCAATGTCATTAAAAGGTTTCATTAAAAAATGTGTCATCTAAACTGATCACTCTCTGAGGAATCCAGTCAGACTTTATTTTCATGTAGTAGAAGGCAGTTAACCTTTCATGATATCAGATGTCGGACACGGAGCCGTACCTGATGAGGGAAGATGAGGAGCTTTGTATCCAAGATGGCTCAGCTCAGCTAACTGCCCCTGATCTTCATCATCATCCTCTAAATAAAGCATGAGTTCTGAGGAGAGCTGATTCTGTGAAAAGCAATAAATACCTTTGTATCTTACATTTGAAATGTAACTAATTTAACACAGGCCTGTGTGAATTACACCAGGAAGAAACCTTAGAACTCACACTGGTTCCTAGTCTCATCTGATCAATGAGGTTCTCTGCCTCTGCGTATTTGGTGAGTAATTTATCATATTCAGCCTAAAGAAAATAGAGAGGATGGATGTTACAGCTCTATCTAAGAAAACAGTAATGCAATGATGACAGAAAATATCAGCTAAAGAAACTGAAAGTCTAAGGTTCATTTGCAGTGCAAAGATATGATCTGAATGCTTTCTACCTGCAGATGGTGCACCAGTGCAGGAGGAGTGTGCTTTTCTTCATCTTTAAAGACATTAGCTTTCCCGGCTGGCAGGACTGAGTCCTCCAAGACTCTGCTGATCACCTCTAACATGCCTGGGGAAGACTGAGCTCTGTGAATGGTGCTAGGGCACTGAGGAAGTGATCTGGCTGGGGTTTTGGGGATTTTCACTTTAGGGGCAACCTTGGAGAAGTCGGGGAGCGGGTAATGGACTTGGCCTTGGCCATACTTCATCTCACTGAAGGATCTTGTACGCACCAGAGGAACTCTCTGAACCTGCTCTTCCTCCTCATCTGCTTTGTCCTGCTTTACTTCATCTGCACTGAAATCCCCAATGCTCTGCTTAGAATCTGTACTTTCAGAGTTGGACATGCTGTTTGCACAAGCACCAGATGTGAAAGTAGGAGTCTTCTTTTCTATCTGCTCTTCTGAACTTGCTTTTTTTGATGCAGCATTACTCTTTTCATCTGAGCTCTCTGTGTGGTTATTATTCACTGCTTTGCTGTTGTGTGTTGGAGCCTGGCTAAAAACACTGTCGTCTGCACTCTCCAACAGGGACACCTCTGGCAGGGTCTCTGCCTCGATCAGCCTACCCAACCGCAGCAATTCCTCGTGGGAGAAGTGCCGCAGCAATAACTGGTTAATGTCTGCAGCACCAGGATGCGGTCCACCAAGCTCACTTTGCTTGGAAGCATCAAAAACGTTGTCCTGCTTTGTGCTGATATCTTCTTGCACCAATTCAAGCTGACCAGAAAGATCAGGACTTGTATGAACAGTGTGTCCTCCATCAGAGCTAATGTTTCCCTCAGAATAATCTTTCTTGTTGAAGTAAGGGCTTCCAATGTTGCCATCATATGGCAAGTCCTCCTGATCCTCATCACTGGTATTTTGTCCAGTGTCCTCACTTCCCTGCTTATCTTGCATGGTGTTTGATCTTTGGGAAGACACATGTAAGAGATTTCTCTTGGAACTGCTCTCTAGAACCCTCCCGCTCAGACTGCCCACACTGCTCTCTGAGGAGGAGTCATCCAAGCCAGACAGCTCCGCGTCCCCTGCAAATTAAAAACCCAAATACCATGAAAACCTAATTACAGGGTCATGTTGATTCCATTAAATTAGGTTGTTGTGACTTTTAAGGCTAATGGTGGTGACTGACTGGTGGTGGTCAGAGGGCCCGGTGGCGCCAGTGTCCGGCAGCCTCGCCTCTGTCAGTGCGCCCCAGGGCAGCTGTGGCTACAACATAGCTTACCATTGCCAGTGTGTGAATGTGTGTGTGAATAGGTGAATGACGGAATGTAGTGTAAAGCGCTTTGGGGTCCTTAGAGACTGAGTAAAGCGCTATACAAATGCAGGCCATTTACCATTTGCAGGCCATTTAATGATGAGAGTGAAAACTAGCTCATGACTTTGCAAAAACAATATATGTGTCATTGCATTTGTTTTGTCACACCTGAAGTGAGCAAAAAAACATAGCAGATGTTTAACATTCTGCATGCCAACATATTTATAATGATGTATTATTAAAAAAATTGTTTTATGTAAACTTTTGATTATATACGCACTAATTCACCGTAGTATACAAGAAAACTGACACAATAAACAACAGTGCCTGCATGTCTTACCACTAAGATGGATGCTTGCTTCAGAGGCAGCAGACTCTGCCTGGGACAGATGCAAGGCCAAAGAACTCTCCAGATCACTTAAGTGGAGACTTTCATCCTCACTGAGATCAACAAAGAAGCTCTGCTCGATGCATTTTTCCCACAGCACTACGGGTCTGTCCTCCCCCTGAACATCCTCATCCGACTCTCCCAGGTCTCCCTCCATGGACTCTGCAACAGAAAAATGGATGCACTGTTCAATATCTCCTCACCTCTGTTAAGAAAAAAGCAGGGTGAGAAAACTGAACGAAGCACCATTCATCTCTTAGCAACGCAACCTGCAAAGTGACAACACTGGATCAAAAAGCACTAAGGTGTCAATTATTCAACAATCAATACAATGTGTGCACAGAAGATTGCGTGCTGCAAGGGTGTAAAGTTTTTGAGTTAATTATATGCTTGGGTGAAACGTATTGTGTCTGTTTTGAGTGTCTGACAGCAGCAGAAGGCTTATAAATAAATATATAGATAAATATTTTTTAAAAAGTAATTCATCTATTTCATTCAGAAATAAATAATTTGTTTTAAATGGGTTCTTCCTTCATAAAATAGAAAAAATCCTTAGTTTTAGTATCTGTGACTTTGGTAAAAATTTAGATACAATGTGGCTGATGAGGCACTGATGGACGTGAATACTGACATTTTTAGATGTGCGCAAGACTGTCAGTCAACTGCTTTCTAAAAGCTGTGTTTTCAATATAAAACCTGTACTGATTTTCCTAAATCTTACATCTGACACATGTCCTCCATACAATAATAATAATTTAAAAGACTAAATCTAACACTGAAACTATTAAAAGCTAAACTATATAAATACACTCTGTGAACTAAACCGAATTAAAAACAAAAAATCAAATTAAATAAAACCCTAATTAGAAAATACAATATCATAACGACTCTGCTGTGTAGCCCCTGACACTCTGAACCAAGAAAAAAACCACTATGCTAAAACAAAAGTGTCTTTGTTATAATATAAAACTATTATCTATACAAAACAAGTTGTAAAATGCATTTTGCAACACACAGGAATCTGTTAATACTGCACATTATTAATATAGAGTTAAATATACCTATATAATACCCTGATGTGATATTTCAATCGCTCATAAGTTTTTGCATGTATGTTAACAAAAACTGTCATGTGATATATGTATTCAGGTACTTGATACCATAATCGTAATAACTACATTTCATAAGAGTAGTGGAGCAAAAGTATATAAAGTACATATATCTCCTACTACAAGTTACACGTGAGTGTTACCAAACACGTTTAAGCGTCTGTACTGTTTCTGCATGTAAGTCTGAGCTGCATTTCAGTGACATAGTACTACTGAAATGCTTTGCTGGCGGTGGTTACTTACCTTGGTTGTGTTTAGCCGGCTGGTTCTTCTTCAGCAGTGTGCCATTACCTTTAAGTTGATCCCGGTCTCGAAACTAGCAGCGATGGTTTAATATCTCCCCCATCTTTCTTGACATATGCCTTCCTGAACAGGTTTTTTGTGGCATCATTAATAATGGATAAAAGGCAGCGCTGAACGTCTGGACTCGCGGTGACAGCAGCATGCATGACAACTAGCGGGGTCTCGTTGCTAGGTAACGGTGCTGAAACCTCCTCCAAAAGGCTGCTAGCAAGTGACAGTTTTGGGCTATTGGCCATTACATACTTATTCTCTTT